>NW_027453837.1:895000-1250000 GCF_040206685.1 Ascaphus truei | reverse complement strand
CCATGTACACTCACCAACTGGGCCTGGAGGAGAATATAGACTGAACTATGTGCAAGGGCCTGCTTTAGCTCCTCCTCCTGCTTCTCTGTGCTATTTGTCCAATAGCACTTTCAAAAAACCAGCCAGTTGCGTCTCAGATCAGCTCCAAAACTTGTCTGGTACTCTGATTGGCTGCTCCCCTTACATAGCCCTCAGTTGCCTATTGTTTCCATGGAGCAGGGGCCACCGGCCAATCAAAGGGCATATTGTGACGGTGCAGCCAATCAAAGGACAAGAGCTCGCCAGGCTGCACCAATCATATAAGGGACCGGCTTAAGGACTTTAGGGCGCCCATCGTGGAGTGAGCGTCTGGCGAGCGAGAAATTCAAAGTGACCATTGGAAATCGTGCTATGGGGCTCAGACCCGGCAATGGCTCCCTGGCCAGCCCCATACATCCCGCTGGGTAGGTGCCTTAGCGTCTCGGGTAAACAAAGGGTCTGCACTGCCGAGAACCAGTTCTCCGTACCTGAATCACAACCCTTCCCCACTCACCATAGTCAAGGTACTAAGCCGCTCCCGATCTCTGACACAAACCGGCATTTCTCTGCATGCATCTTCGCTAAGTGAATTACTGTGTCTGCATGCAGAGAAATGCTAACACAAAAGGACAGTGCTGGTTGCCTTACTAACTGTATGGGAACAATCCCTGTTCCCCAAGACACAGTTTCCCCCCTTCCAAATATCACACAGTGATATAGCTCTCATCTGGAATAGGTTACACACAATACTTTACATTCCATTACATTCTCTTTTCTCTCTACACACTCTCTCTAGGTGACCTAATCACATCTTTTGGGTTTAAATATCACCTCTATGCTGACGACACACAAATTTACCTTTCAACCCCTGACCTTACACCTGCTATACAGACCAAAGTTTCTGAATGCCTCTCTGGAATATCATCCTGGATGGCCATCCGCCGACTGAAACTTAACATGGCAAAAACAGAGCTCCTTATACTACCTCCCAAACCTGGCCCTACTACATCCTTCCACATTGCTATTGGAAATACGATCATTCACCCAGTAGCCCAAGCACGCTGCCTAGGGATCACACTTGATTCCTCTCTCTCATTCTCCTCTCATATTCAAAACGTTTCTAAAACTTGTCGCTTTTTCCTCCGCAATATCACAAAGATACGCCCTTTCCTCTGTTACTCAACTGCCAAAACTCTGACTCAGGCCCTCATTCTCTCATGTCTCGATTACTGCAACCTCCTGCTGTCCGGCCTTCCTACCTCTCACCTGTCTCCCCTACAATCTATCCTAAACACTGCTGCCAGAATCACTCTACTCTTTCCTAAATCTGTCTCAGCGTCTCCCCTGCTGAAATCCCTCTCCTGGCTTTAAATCGCGTATCTCACACTCAATTCTACTGCTCACTTTTAAAGCTTTACATTCTTCTGCCCCTCATTACATCTCAGCCCTAATTTCTCGCTATGCACCATCACGACTCTTGCGTTCTTCTCAAGGATGTCTTCTTTCTACCCCCTTTGTATCTAAAGCTCTCTCCCGCCTTAAACCTTTCTCACTTTCTGCCCCACACCTCTGGAATGCCCTTCCCCTCAATACCCGACTAGCCCCCTCGCTATCCACCTTTAAGACCCACCTTAAGACACATCTGCTTAAAGAAGCATATGAGTAGCACTGGATAATCATGGACACATGACACAAAGCTTGGCCCCCTGCAGACGCACTTACTAGTATTCCCTCCTACTGTCTCTGTACGTTCTCCCTACCTACCAATTAGATTGTAAGCTCCTCGGAGCAGGGACTCCTTCCTTAATGTTACTTTTACAGTATGTCTGAAGCACTTATTCCCATGATCTGTTATTTATATTTGTTATTTATATGACATGTATTACTACTGTGAAGCGCTATGTACATTTTATGGCGCTATACAAATAAATACATACATACATACATACATACATTCCAGGCAAAATGAGCCTTACAGAGGTGACCATTACACACGGCTTTGTGGCAGCCAGACGGGCTTCACCTTTATTATGTGAGGGGGGCTACCCCTACCATCACAGCACGGATGCTGCACTGGAACCAATCATGCCTGCATTGGTCAATCAGGGATGGAGGTTGTGCAAACGCGACTTAAAGGGCTTGGAGGGAAATACAAACTGGTCAATGGTAGTAGCGGCTACAGGCGGGAGCTCGGCAATGGATTTCCCGGATAGCAGAATATCCCCCGCTTGGCTTGGTGCCGTTATGTCTGGAGGAACATTCAAATACTCCGATTTTCAGGCAGATCCCTCCCCCCCCCGCCCCCCTCCCAGAGTTGTGTGCAGGGCTAGTAACTCCTCTATGGACGTGCCTTTACCAGCATGCACACACAGAAATCTGGGTTTGTTAGCCAAATGGGTGTGGGTGAAGTGCTTAAGACATTGTTAGTCAGGAGGGGTGTGTACTCTGGTTTAGGGAACGATGGCTCGAGGAGCGGAGCCTTTGTTCATCCCAGACTCTTAGTAGTCTTTCTCTGTGGTAGGTATCAGGCCGGCCCTGGGAGCCGTTGCTGGGTATTGGCCCTGTCGGCATGATTCCTGGTGGTCATTTTGAATTTCCCATTGTGCTTAAGCCTGCACCTTTGGCTGTGCTTGAAACACTTTGTCACGGGAGACCATGACAATTACACCGGGGGATCCGTACACTAGACAGAACTGCAGAGTTGAACAAAAGGGAATGCATTAGAACATTTCACAAACCTCTAGTACAGGTCTGCACAACTCCAGTCCTCGAGGGCCGCAAACAGGCCAGGTTTTCAGGATATCACAGTATGACTGAGACACTAATTGAGCCAGTTGTGCTGAAGTAGGGATATCCTGAAAATCTGGCCTGTTTGTGGCCCTCGACGACTGGAGTTGTGCAGACCTGCTCTAGTACATAAAACATATACACAAACTCACCCAACGCGGGGAACAACAAACAACCTAAAGTCCTACGTGTGGGGACATCTGTCTTGAATATTTACCCTCATCCACATTCCCAAATTTGTGCCACTGTCCTTGGTAGTATGGGCAGCACTGGTTTGCTCTCCATGAGCCAGCATTTTCAAAGTTTCTTCCATTGCTTCCCTCCGGATCACCCATTAACGACTTTGAATATGTAATGTGTCCACTTTGGCTTTCTGATAACTCTGATGCCAAGGCAGGGTTCCCACTTGTATATCCCTCGGTCACCATTCACCACCATGGAGGAAGAAGAGGGCCGGCTAATCCCAGGGCGGATAGTCTTCAGGGTCCAATCAGTGAGTGAAGGCTCGCCTGCATCGGACCAATCCTTAGTGACGGCGGGTTACAAGACTTCCAGTACAGCCCACAGGGGCATGCTTAAGTTTAGCGGGGCATTTGAATGGACCAATGGGAATCACAACAACAGGGCACATTCCCGGCAACGGTTCCCTATGTCCGCTCAAAAGCCCCTGAAGGTTTAGGCAACTCAGTGTCTGGACCAAACACTGGTACCCCTGCGGGGAGCCACTTTTCCCACACCTGAGTCCAGAGCCCTGCCACGCTCGATAATATTTCAGGCCACTCGCCTTATCTTGCCCAAGATCTCTTGTGTTTAGATTGGATACTGATATACCAATTATCTGCACATTTAACATATTTAACATCGGTTAACTCCTGGTTCCAAAAGTGCTGAATCAAGGCTACAACATATAACATCATTACAATGTAGCCACAGTATACAGATATGTGACTACAGGCGGGCCCCGCTAATACGGCAAGTTCTGCTCTACGGACCCTAACCGGATATTTTCTGTGCATATGCAGACCTGCACATCCACCTACTGCGCATGCGTGACCTCAGCAGCCCCCATTCTGTGCATGCGCAGACATGGCGGCCCCCTTCTCTGTACCACAGTATCAGCGGAACACTGGAAAGTGGGGCCCTACTGTATTCATACATGAATAAATATAGCATATTATTGACAGGTAGGGATAATGGTGTGTTTGACCTTTATTAAAGAGCAGCCACATTTACCCCTACTGTCATAGTCTCTTTGTCAGGCTAACATATTTCTTATTACAAGAGCATTTGATAGTATAATCCACATATGTGGTGTTGCAGTTCAAATGGCATTATGTCTTCATGTTCTCAATTTGCTGTTCTTCTGTCTCTGTAACATCTTAAATTAAAGTGAATGTCTATGTTAGGGTTCTGGTCCTGGCTTTGGCTGCAATTCACCCTTACAAGCATTCAGAGCTTCCAGACAAAGGCCTCCCTATACTTGGCAATTGGAATCACCTGGGTCTGGACTCACACTGCAGTCTGCTTCTTGCTGCCTGCTATGCAGCTCTGTCCCTATTGGCTGCCTATGCTATTTAGGGTCAGCCCTTCCCCCAGGAAGTGGCTGAGCATAATCCTTTCTTGGTGTTACTGTGCTGAGCACAAGCTCCTTTGCTTGTCTCTTCTTTGCCTTCCTGTGCTTAAGCTTCCTGTATCCTGGAGCCTCCTTTGTCCAGAGTCCATTCCTGTGCCGAATCCCCTGTGCTGAAGCTTCCTTGTTCTCTTAAAGCTGCAGTTCAGTCTTTTAAAAAAAAAAAAATTTACATTTATTTTTTTACTTCAATAGTTTTATGTGTGCAATCTCTAATTACCTAAAGAACAGTATAGCTGCAGCTCAATTCATTTTCCATGTATTGATAGGTCGAAATTTGGTGACATATTAAAAGCTGGCATTTGTTTATAATCTGCTTGACTGGCAGTGGAAGCTCATGAATATTCATGAGCACTGCTGCATTGACAAGTGCTAGAGGGAGGGCAGGGCTGACAAAGGGGTGTGCCAGGGCTTGTGACAGGACAAGAAGGGGCAGTGCCTTAGCAAATGGCTGTTAAAATAGAATACAAGAAAATTGGTCTTTCAAAGTTGTTTTTTTAAAAACAGAAAATGCTAAAAGTATTTTTTCTTACTACAGAACTGATTTATTAAAAAAAACAAACATGCAGGATATTGACTGAACTGCAGCTTTAAGTCTTTGCCTTGTTTACGCTGCAGCATCTATGCTGAAGCACCCTTGCCAAAGCCCTTCCTGTTTCTGAGGACCTCCTGTGCTGGACCCCCTGCACGGCAGGATTCCTGTCCCGGAGACCTCTCTTTGCACTGCAGTGCCTATGCCGAAACCCTACGCTGACGCTCTTCCTGATACTGACCCCAGTCTGTGACCTCAAACTATGCTCCTATTGTCACGCTTGTGCTCGCCACAAACCAAGACCGGACCGCGGTGCTGAGGTGGGGATGTGAATACACCGACCTTAGGCCACAAAGCCTGTTCTGGATTGCGCAGTTCGTAGTCGTTCATAGCAGGTTCAGGGCTGGAGAGGCCAGGGTAATCCTTTGACACGCATGGGTCTTGGTTGGAGACAGTAGAAAAATTGTTATCCAAGCAGGGGTTCGGCAACAGGAAATCAGGTGCGCTCCACTTTAGCGTAGGAGCAGCAGCAGTGCGGGAGTGGCCTCTGTGCGAGGAGTGGGAATGGCCCATGGTACTGGTCGCAGCAAAGGGAGAAGGTGGCCGGAACAGGCACACCTCCGGGCAGCGTTGGTGAACCAACGCTTCAGCACGGAAGTCCAAAACAGGCCTCTGCGAGGCGAGAGCAGCAGACCTTGGACTCAGTAGGCAGACCTCTGCTTTGGGAAAAGGCAGCAGGTCACAGGAACAGGGATCAGGAACAAGAATACAGGAACAGGGCGGCAAAACAGGTAGCTTGTGGCAAACACAGTAACATCCTAAGTGAAAGGACTATGCTCGGCACTGAGGCAGTGTGAGAGCACAGTATAAGAAGGCCAGCGGGCTAATCCCAGGAGAGAAGTGTGAGGGCATTCCTCCATTGAGAGCACCGAGGCAGGGCGGCAGTAATCGTGAGGGGAGGTTATCTGGAAACAGCACAGTTCTGTAAAGAAAGGGTTTCCACCAAACCCAGAAACGGATTCCTTACAGTACCCCCGACCCTTTCAGGTGAGAACTCTGGGCGAACAGGACCACTCATAGATCTGGGAGACATATCATTGTTCCTGAACTGTCTTGGCGAGGAGTAGATCCATAATCCCACAAATCATTGGCAAGCACCATCTTTAGATCAGAGAGCAGTAGCACTGCAATTCTTGGTATATGGAAAGCAACACAAAATGTCTTGGAAATCAAGAGCTGTGGAAAAGTAGGTGATTCCCGAACAGGGAAGTCCAAAGGACACCAGCCAGGTGCCCGGTCCCTAGTAATAGTCCGAGAGTATAGGACAAAAACACTGATTGTTGGTCGGATATAGCAGAGAGGCCTTCTGGACAGGCAATGTTTTTGCTGGAATCGGTACGTAGAAGCTTGAGAAAATCTTTTGCTCCCCAGGAATTCCGGACCGTGGTTAGCAAGGGTATAGGGCTGGAGGGTTCACTGCAAGATATTGACGCAACCCCTTTAGTACAGTCCTGGCCCGTTCCCCAAAAGAAGTCAAAAGTGGAGGTTATTGTGTTTAAGTAGTTTCCTGCCGTGGCACTGGCAAACGATAGGTCAGCATTCCTGGGCATCTGAGGTCTAGGAAGCATCCGGTCCGAAAGCTGGACATCCTGGAAGGGAGCAGTAGGCACCAAAGAACAAGCAGAGAAAAGCATGACCGTATTCACCGTGGGAGGACAAGAAACAGGAACGGACACCACAGGGGTGAAACAGTCCAATAGGGGTGTTTCAATCTTTGGCGAGGGCAACATGAAATCCAGAGGAAACACCTCAGCCGCCACACGGGGCCCTGCGGGCATAGGATCTGCTAGCAAAGGGAGAAAGCTTGGATCCATACAGACTTTATCCGGTACAGCAGGAAGCAAGGTGAGCAGTAAACCTGATTTAGAAACAGAAGTCTTGTATTTAGAACTGGGTATTTCAAGCACAGAGGAAGGATCGGGAGAACATGAACTTGACTGAGGAGTGGAAGTCCCAGCGTCAGAGGCTTCACGCGATACTGTAGGAGAGACAGTATCAGATATCTCTGTTTCGAACACAGGGTCCTTGAAAGCAGTAGATACATTAGGTACTAGCGAAACCTCACTGGAAGGTAAGCCTGAGTTTGCAGCTGAAGTAGAGCGATCTGTAGTAGGTACCCCAAATATTGTGGAAAAATCAGAGAAGTGTAACTCGGTTTTGAACCCTGGGTCCTTTGAATCTGTAGGATAAACAGGCACTACAGAAGATTCCAAGAGAGATAACCCTTAGTTGGTTGTAGCAGCCATGTAGTCTGTAGCGGATACCTCAAATGCTGTGGGAAAAACAGCGAGAGAGTATTATCTGAGGAGTCGGAATGCCAGACTCTAAGGCTAAGCGTGGAGTTATAGGGAAGTTAAGAAGAAAAAAGCGTTCTCAGCAGTGAGGAGCTTAAAGTCATTCTTGGTTATCACAGAAGCTGCGGGAAAATCAGTGGAGAAACAGTTTGTTCCTGAACCGAAGGATTGAACAGCAACAGTGGTTATACAGGCATACCCCGCATTAACGTACGCAATGGGACCAGAGCATGTATGTAAAACGAAAATGTACTTAAAGTGAAGCACTACCTTTTCCCTCTTATCGATGCATGTACTGTAATGCAATCGTTATATATACATGCATAACTGATGTAAATAACGCATTTGTAACAGGCTCTATAGTCTCCCTGCTTGCGCACAGCTTCGGTACAGGTAGGGAGCCGGTATTGCTGTTCAGGATGTGATGACTGGCGCATGCGTGAGCTGCCGTTTGCCTATTGGGCGATATGTACTTTCTCGCGAGTGTACTTAAAGTGAGTGTACTTAAAGCGGGGTATGCCTGTACTAAGTACAGCACCGGAGTCCGAGGAAGGTATACTGGACACTGCCGAGAGTACTTGAGGAGTCAGACTGGGTGTTTCCATGGGGTCCAAGGACATTGTGCTTGTCTCTGAAATGGGTGGTTGGGAAATAGCAGAAACCGGACCGAACACTTCAATTAAATCGGAGGAGATGGTGCTTGTCTCAGATGAGGGTGATTGGGAAGTGACCGGAACTGCTCTAGACTCAATGGAATCAATGGAATCAGAGGACATTGTGCTTGTCTCTGAAGTGGGAGTCAGGGGGTCCGTAATCGATGTCAGAACCTGGAGGAGTCTGCGTGGCACAGGTTAACACACAAAATGCTGGAGAATCCTTAGAAGCAATAAGGGGAGACTCAGAGGGTACTAAAGGATAAGAGGCAGAAAAGCTGATCTCTGAAGGGATAGCCTGAGGGGCAGTAACAGGGGAGCTAATCGCTATAAAAGGTTCCAAGGAGACAGACTTAGTCAAGGACAGGAATAGCAACAGTCTGAGACATAGGAGGAATAGCATTGGTGACAGGCGTATCACATACTACTCAAGGGGCAGAGACAGGGTGACCTGCTTTTACATCAGGAATTTTAGCAGTCGCACAGGTTAACACCGGAAGTGCTGGAGAATTCTTAAATGCAGTGAGAGGGAATTGAGGGTTTAAATGAGTGAAAGGGAAATCAGACTTGGAAACCTGATCCTCCACTGCTGGCAGGGAAGGCTCCGATCCCACTAAGGGAACAGACGCAGGTACGCTGACCTTTGAAGTGGTAGCTAGAGAAACAGCAAAAGGGGGACCAACCGCCGTGGGTGGCTCCAAGGAAGGAGATTTAGAGTCTAAAGCAGGATTTTCAACTCTCTGGGAAACTGGAGGGGTATTACTAGATACCATAAACGTTTGAGAGGGGGGAATCTGTGTGCTGGTTCATGGCTACGGCGGATTCATGGGTATTCCTTTTAGATTGGCCTAAAGTTTCAGAAGAACTCAGTGGCCGGAACTTTAGCTGGGACAGTGGGATGAAAGCAATGAACTTCAGGGGCGGCATAATGTGCAACGTCTGCCTTTAAAACCAGGGGTAGAGAACTATCAAGGGTTAACGCAGGCAGTGCCTGAGAGTCAGAGAAAAGGGAATCTGACTTTAAAACTGGGGGCATAGAAGGTTCATCTTCTGGTGCTGGGAACATAACATTGGCGTGGGGCTTACAAGAATACACAGAGGGAGGCTCAAAGGTTTCACTAGCAGGGGTTAAAGCAGGCAGTACTGCACCGACACACTTTATTCGAGCAAATACCCAGTATGTACCTGGCAGATACCTGGAATGCGCCGCTCCTCACCTCTGACAAGCCCCGTTGCGTTTGCCTTCCCAGCCTGGGTTCATGCCTGGCTGACGGGCGGCTGATCTGTTAAATTATAATGATTAGGATTTAATAGGCTGCAATGCTTCGCGTGTCTACCAGATGGCATAAATTCATGAATTGTAATGCAGTATATATATATATACTCTGCAGTATTGCAGCCAGCGGGAATAAAATGCTTCAATCCCTGCCTGGAAAATACCTCATTGCACTCGGGCAGAAAACAGTCACAAACCTCAATACACCCGGGTATACCCGAATTCGTGGGACTAGCCGAGCTCGAATAAAGTGTGTCGCCAGTGTACATGAGTCAGAGGAATGAGAGGTAGAATCAAAACCAGGGATTGTGGCCAACTTCTCTTTTGGCTTAAGAGGGAAAACATCAGCTTGGTAATTTTCAGGAGGAGGGGGTACCTCCAAAGGTTTAGTAAAAGGACTAATAGTTCCGGGGAACCATCCAGAAATAGCGTAGCTGGCGAGAGGGTCACCCTTTTTTTTTATGCACTGATCCAAAGCTAAGGACAGTTCTTGGATCATACTTTGAACCTGCAGCAGGTGCGCATAATTCCTTTTCTCCCAGGTAACAGGGGAACCAGGAGACGGGACACAGGAGAGCAGGGTCTGTTTGAACTCCCTAAGGTGCTGGGCCTTAATATGGAGATCTTTATGGAGCAGTCTTTCAGGCGGAGTTAGACCTTCATACAGGGACGGGATTTCAGCCGGGGGCATTCTTTCAAACAGGAACCGGTCTGCAGATAGTATTTCAGGCACGAGCATTCCCACCCTCACCACAGGGAGGTCCGAGTTTGTGGGGTCGAGCATACTGTCACGCTTGTGCTCGCCACAAACCTAGACCGGACCGCGGGGCTGAGGTGGGATGTGAATAAACAGACCTTAGGCCACGAAGCTGGTTCTGGATTGTGCAGTTCGTAGTCGTTCATAGCATGGTCAGGGCTGGAGAGGCCAGGGTAATCCTTTGTCACGCCAGGAAATCGGGTGCGCTTCAGCATAGGAAAAGCAGCAGCGCGGGAGTGGCCTCTTCGCAAGGAGTGGGAACAGCCCATAGTTCCGGTCACAGCAAAGAGAGAAGGAGGTCGGAACAGGCACACCGCTGGGCAGCGATGGCAAACCAGCGCTTCAGCACAGTAGTCCAAAACAGGCCTCGGTGAGGCGAGAGAGCAGCAGACCTAGGACTCAGTAGGCAGAACTCTGCTATGGGAAAAGGCAGCAGGTCACAAGAACCAGGAACAAGAATACAGGAACAGGGCGCCAAAAAAGATAGCTTGTGGCAAACACAGTAACATTCTAAGAGAAAGAACTATGCTCGGCACTGAGGAAGTGTGAAAGCAGAGTATAAGAAGGCCAGCGAGAGAGGTGTGAGGGCATTCCTCCAATGAGAGAGCACCAAGACAGGGTGACACTAATTGCCAGCACAGGTGGATGTGAGGGGAGGTTGTCTGGAAACAGCACAGTTCTGTAAGGAAAGGGTTTCCACCAAACCCAGGAACAGATTTCTTACACCTATGCCGCCTGCCCTAACCCCGGCCTGGATATATATTGTTAACCCTGACTTCTCCAATCCTTACCGGGCTACGTTTGACCACGGAATTCGCACTCCGGACCCGTCTTTGTAGTCTAAGGTTGGTGTATAACCATCCCCACCTCAGCCCTGCAGTCCAGTCCAGGTTTGTGGCGAGCACAAACCTGACAGTCTACTACTTTGCATAAAACACTTGTATGTTTCCCTGAAGATCCTGGCAGACTTACATGGTCACTCTACCTTATAATTTCAATACTATTTTTTCTGGTGTCCTTTGCAAGAATTGTGGCAGGGTGAGCGTGCACTTTCAGAGAGAGATATGTGGGTCTGAATACCAGAATCCTTGTCTAAATGAAATAATATCTGGAGGCTGAAAAAAAAGTGGATGCTCTGAAGAATTAAACGTGAGAAGCAGACTTGTGAGAGACGAAATGTGACCACTAAGTTTAGAGTTGTGTATCTGAGGCCCTGAATTTTGTCAGCCTCCAGATTGTGCTACTAGCTAAGATCGTGCTACTGGCTAGAGCCACAAACAAGTGATCTAAACATCCGGGCCTTAGAGCCAGGATTTACAAGCATAAAGGCCCTTCTCAAAGTCAAACACAATGTCCATAAAAAGCTTTGTCACATTGGACCTTCTATAGGAGAATCTCAACTCTCTAAACATTGAATAAAAGTCTGAGGCAAGAAGACTTCCATTTTACCCAACCAACAGTGGTGTGAATATTTATGGTATCCTTTGTGTGGTTATTAGACACTTTGGGGCCTATTCACTAAACTTTGATAAGTTCAGTGCATTGCTGAATGAGTTTGCATTTTTGTTTGAGTCTATAGATGTAAGGCTGCCTGTCTATATGCCAGGGGTCCCAAACGCGCACCAAGATGCCTGCCAAGCATTTTTGGGTGGCCGTGACTAGCCATTTCATAGATCAGGGGTCGCAAACACGTTGATCGTGAGCTACGGGTAGCTTGCCGGCTGCCAGTGAGTAGCTTGCCGCAGTGCCGCCAACAGCTGTTGTGCTTCTTGCTCTTTCCTTCTGCTCCGGACGTCGGGCACAACTTCCGCATCTATGACACTGGAGGCCACCCCCAAGGTAATTGTGTGTTTGTATGTTAATTGGTTGCTGCCTGCTACTCTCCTGGACTCTCAAGTGGGCACCTTGGACACAAAAAGGTTGGGACCACATGTGTAGTGAAAAATAGGGTAAATGCTGCACACCATAAAATGAGGGGGGAAAAATCTGATACTAATATCTGTGGTCCTGGTTCCACGGACAGCCTGCCAATAATCCAGAATGAATCAAAACTAATGTAGCTGAAACATTGCACTATGGATTTTCATCAAGCTAAATGTATTGTGCCAAAAGGAAACACATTGTTTCTGCCTCTAACTGGCCTTTCACTTGATAAAAGCCAGTTTGAGGCCTAAACATTGTGTTTCCTTTTGGCACAATAAATGTTACTTGATGAAAATCTGTAATGCTCTGATTCATCTACATTAGTTTGGACCCCAAGTGTAGGACATTCAAGTACCAGCAAACATGCCATGACTCATTGACTAGAATTGGCTGCAAGGTGTCTTCAGGCACCAGAATGTGTCATATGGCCTGTCACAAGAGACCAGAACTAATCACTGTGACCAGACAGGACAAAGCAGTTCAATAAATGTTTATATTCCAGCCAGAGCCAGCAACCTCAAAACAAAAAACATAATTGAGCTATTTTCACTAGAACAGGGGCATACAGAAGGGATCTGAGCTGGCTAGGTGCTGAGCACCACATTGAAGGCTTACCCGGGACTTGCTTCCACTCTCTGTTGAGGCAAATATCGTCTAGACTTCTCTGGTACAATTTGCAGCAGAGACCTTTCAAAAGTAATGCTTAATAGTCCTGCTCTCCACTTCTTCTCTGTCAAGATACAGTTCATAGTACAAAAGTTCTTTTGAATGTCCCACTGGGTTAGACTTCCAGGCCCATGTTTGGGTGTCTCCAGCACAGTCTTGGAGCTCACCGCTTAGTTCACTTCGACGGCAAGATCAGAGTGAACTATGGAATGCTGATTGGGTTCCCCTTTCATAGATTCCCTGCTTCCATAGGAAATCATGGTAGAATTGCAGGTGACCAATCAGTAGGTGAGGGTTCATCTGTAATTGGCCAATCAGATGAGGTGGGGCTAAGAGATGTAAGGGCCTGTGGAGAGAAATACAAATAGCAGCACCTATCAGGGTGGACTCAGCAATGGCTTCCCCCAGCTGGCTGTAATGATGTCTCCCCCTCGGCTGGCACCACTCTGGCTGGGGAGGTAACAAAATGTTATACTTTTATGGTGGATGCCCCCCCCCCCCCCCCAGTCAGATGTCCGCCAATTGCCACTCTCCTTTCTTTCTACACTTCACCTGCTCCTCGAGTCACAGCAGCAGCCATTTTCCCCCAAACATGTGGCCTGCACAAAGGGTTTCTCATCCCCACATGCCCAGACTTTGGATATGCTTTACTGTTGCATAAAGAAACAAAAAATATATATATTTCTACACTTGCAGTTGAATAAAGAGTATATTTTACATAGGATGCATAGGCTTCCGGGCTTGTAACAACAGGGTAGCTAACGTGTCTGATGGTTAGATGAGCTCCAGGTAAGGACGAGCCCCAGGTATTAACCTTTATTATACTTGTGTGTGTGTATTATAGTACAGTATATGCAAGTGATACAATGCTAGATAAAAAAACATCTCTAAATCCTCTCATTGAAGCCTTTGCTGTGTATATTATAATATATGCAAGTGATACAATGCTAGGTAAAAACCATCTTTGAATCCTGTTTCATCCTACCCTTAATTAAATTAAGCATTGAAACCTAGACAGGGAACACCCTGTGTAGAAAACCTTCTGTTTGAATGTGCCTCAGATGTGCTAATTAAGCAGACAAAAGTTTAAAAGGAAGTTCAGAAGAAGATAGCGAATCTCATCCCGGCCCTTCTCAGGAGCACAGAAACTAACCACCATGGCAGCAACATCTAAACGCAGTTCTGTCATCGTGATGTGGAATGCAAATGGTATCAGCAAGAAGACAGATGAACTCCTTCACCTGATGGAATCGAGGAATGTATGCGCAGCTCTGCTCTCGGAGACCCACCTTCAAGGAAACCAAAAACTAAGCCTGGCGAACCACAGGGTATACCGTACCGACCGGGCAACAGGAGCCAGAGGTGGTGGGACGGCTGTGATTGTTAACACACGGGTCAGCCATAATGAGATTGTACTACCACCCCTCCGGAGTATTGAAGCCACTGGAGTACAGGTAAAGACTGCAACAGGACCACTGCGACTAATTGCCACCTACTGCCCCCCTAAGGTGAAGCTACACTTGGGAGACTTGGAAGCTCTGCTGGACTCCATTGTCCCAACCATCATCGGGGGAGACCTAAATGCCAAACACCGGTGCTGGAATTCAAGGACAGCAAACTCCAGAGGACAAGCTCTTCTTGCTTACTCAAAGGAGAGTGACTTTGTAGTGGCTGGCCCTACAGAACCCACCCACTACCCAGGCACTGCAAGCCACACACCGGATGTCCTGGACATTGTCTTACTGAAGAACGTGAACCATTCTGTCCAGTTGGAAACCCTGGCGGAACTGACCTCAGACCACAACCCAGTTACCATTACTGTTGGCGATGAGATGGAAACCCACCAGCAAACACCCAGGTACAACTTCACCAGGGCGAACTGGAGCCTGTACAAAGAAGAGTTGAGCAACATCACAAACCCCCGCCCCTTGCACACCAACGGAGACATTGATGATGCTGTTAACACCTTTACTACCGCAGTCCAACATGCAATAGAGCACAGCGTCCCGAAACAGATGCCCAAACGCTGCTCCATCTACGACCTACCGAGCGGAATCAAGCAAGCGATTGCTGAGAAAAACAGGGCCCGACGCCAGTGGCAGAAGTTCCGCACACCTGACCTTCTGGTAAAGTACAACTCACTTGCCAGACTACTGCGACAGCAAATCAGCCAACACCGGGGGGAGAGGTGGGAGGCCGCAGCAGCCAAGCTGAAGGAATCCGACAACTCTGTTTGGAGAATGACCCGACGCCTGACCGGGAAGAAGGAGCCTAATCCACCTATCCAGGGCCAGACCCACCTGGCATGTAGCAACAAGGACAAGGCAGAGGTTCTCGCTGACACACTGGAGACAACTTTTAGGCCTAACCAAGCCAGCAAAATAGCACGGGAAGTTGAGCAAGGAGTTAACAGGCATCTTACCGAGCACCTACCAGAGACCGAAGCGGAAACCCTTGAAGGATGCACCAGGACCGAGATAACGCAACTTGCAGAAAAGCTGGCAAATGGCAAAGCACCAGGAAGTGACGGAATTACCAACCTGGCCATCAAGAAGCTTCCGCCGGCAGCCATGGAATGCCTCACAGAAATCTTCAATGCATGCATGCGGCTCCAGCATTTTCCTCAATCCTGGAAGGAAGCCAAGGTCATTGTATTTCCAAAGCCTGGAAAACCACTGAGGGATCCTGCAAACTACCGTCCGATAAGCCTGCTCTCTGGACTGTCGAAACTCCTGGAGAAAGTTATTCTTATGCGCCTCTGTCACTTTGCCTCTGGTAAAAACATTCTACTAAAGGAGCAATTTGGATTCCGGAAGGACCACTCAACCAACCATCAGCTGCTGCGAGTCGTTGACATAATAAGCCATGGATTCAACATCCACAAATCAACTGGAGTAGTCTTCTTGGACGTGGCCAAAGCGTTTGACAGAGTTTGGCATGAAGGACTACTGCACAAAATGATCAACCTGAAATTCCCAAACTACCTGATTAAGCTGACTGCAAGCTACTTGCGGGAGCGCACATTCCACGTGGCTGTGCGAGAAGAGCTCTCAACAACACGCCCCATCCGCGCAGGCGTGCCACAGGGATCAGTCCTGGGACCTTTCCTGTTCAACCTCTTCATGAATGACATCCCCACAGACCTCCACAAGACCCAACTGGCACTCTACGCAGATGATGTGGCAGTCATCTCCCAGTCCTTCAGAGAGAAAGAAGTAGCTAAGAACATCCAGAAAGCACTAGACATGCTATCAACATGGTACAGCGACTGGCAAGTAGGACTGAACTCCAGCAAGACTACAGCTACACTGTTTACCAAAAAGAGGATCAAGGCACACCCACCAATCACCCTCAACGGAGAGGCTGTCAAATGGGAGCCAAACAGCTCTTACCTAGGTGTAATCCTAGATAGCAAGCTAAGCTGGAGAAACCACATTGAGAAGATTCAACAGAAGGCAACAACCAAGCTGGCAGCACTGTACCCTCTGCTGAAGACAAGGACCATGCCCATCAAGAGCAAAGTCAATGTGATCAAGGCGATCATTAGACCCACAATGACATACGCCTCCCCGGTGTGGAGTGGTTGCCACCAATATCAAAGATCATCTCTCCAAAAATTACAGAACAAGGCACTGCGGATTGTGTCCAACGCTCCACTTCCTACAAGAATAGCAGACCTTCATAGGGAACTGGGCATCGAGATGTTAGATGAACATCTAAAGAAGCTCAACAAGAAATTCTACAAGGAACTGGACCAGAACTCAAACCCGCTGATCAAGAAGCTTGCTGCTATCTCTGCAAACCCATTTGACCGCTACCCACGACCCATCACAGCGCTGACCCTGTGAAACCAACTCAACTGTGGCAAGTAACACAGATCAAGAAGCTTCCTAAAGAGTGCGACAATACACTCAACAAGAGAACTTGGAGTAATGAGGCTCAAGCCTCGGTATCCAATATCACCACTGACAGATTTAATCTGTCAGTCAGAACAGAACGGTCGTGGA
Organism: Ascaphus truei; assembly: GCF_040206685.1. Lineage (NCBI taxonomy): Eukaryota > Metazoa > Chordata > Amphibia > Anura > Ascaphidae > Ascaphus > Ascaphus truei. Next base: position 1,233,397 of record NW_027453837.1, on the reverse strand, counting down.
CACCCCCAACTGGCCCTGATTCCTGCATTTGAATTACGCTGGAAAGGAGGATGTCATCTATACCAGACTGCATCATTACTGCTGTGATGCTGCCTTTACCATGTACTGCACCGACACACTTTATTCGAGCAAATACCCGGTATGTACCTGGCAGATACCTGGAATGCGCCGCTCCTCACCTCTGACAAGCCCCGTTGCATTTGCCTTCCCAGCCTGGGTTCATGCCTGGCTGCCGGGCGGCTGATCTTTTAAATGATAATGATTAGGATTTAATAGGCTGCAATGCTTCGCGTGTCTACCAGATGGCATAAATTCATGAATTGTAATGCAGTATATATATATGTACTGTGCAGTATTGCAGCCAGCGGGAATAAAATGCTTCAATCCCTGCCGGAAAATAACTCAATGCACTCGGGCAGAAAACAGTCACAAACCTCAATACACCCGGGTATACCCGAATTCGTGGGACTAGCCGAGCTCGAATAAAGTGTGTCACCAGTGTATATTTGCTGTGTGTTCACTTCTTCTCAAATTATGCACTTCTTTTTACCAGCCTCAGTATGTCTCTAACTCCATTCATATATCTCCATCTCTCCTTCCTTTACCACTTCTCTGTTCACATGAACTCCTTTCTTACCTGCGTCCTCTGACACCACACAGCTATATCCCCTGCACTAAAAAACACCCCTACAAATCATCCTCACACATCCTCTTTCTATCCATGCTTCTCCTCCTTGCTTCTGGGGATATCTCTACCAATCCTGGTCCCTGCCTTATTCCTACATGCTCTCGTCCTCACCTGCCAATTACAACCTATACTCCTTCTGGTGTGAACCCCTCCAACCTCATACCCATCCCCTGCCACCCTCCCTCCTCTCTCCCTTTCTCCTGTGCCCTTTGGAATGCTTGCTCCCTTACTAACAAGTGCCTCTCTGTACATGACTTATTTCTCTCTCACTCTGCTCCTATTTGCTATAACTGAGACTTGGCTCACTCAGTTTGACTCTGCTCTGGAAGCTGCGCTCTCCTATGGTGGCCTTTCTTTCTCCCACACTCCGTGTCCTGACGGCAGGGGTGGAGGCGTGGGACTCCTGCTCTCTCTCTGCCGTTACCGAACCCTTCCTATACCTCCATCTCTTGCTTTTTCCTCCTTTGAGGCTCACTCTGTCCAGATCTTTTCCCCCTGTCCATGTGGCGGTCATCGCCCACCTACCTCTACTCACCCCCCTTCTGCCTTTCTCACTTTGAATCCTGGCTCTCTTTCTCTCCTCAGACTCCCCTGTTCTTCTCCTTGGGGACTTCAATTGTCATATTGATGGCCCCTCTCTCCCTTGGACATCCCACTTTCTCTCTCTAACCGCTTCTTTTGGCCTTCAACAGTGGTCTGCAGCCAGCACCCACAAGGATGGCCACTACTTAGACCTGGTTTTCACTAAAAACGTCTCTCCGATTTCTCCATTTCCTCTTTTCCTCTCTCTGACCATCACCTCATCTCATTCTATCTCGCTTCTCCCTTTCTCCACCTCCATCTAACCCCCGGTTCTGTAGAAACCTGCGCTCTATTCACTTACCTGACTTTGAATCCATGTTACGCTCCTCTCTCAGCTCTGCTAAAGACCCTGACAACCTGGTCAGGAACTACAACTCTGCCTTGTCCTCCTCTCTTGATCTACTTGCCCCACTTTCTCTCTGCCGCCCTCGCCCTTCTAACCCTAGACCCTGGCTAAATTCCCACATGCTGTGTTCCTCCACTCGTTCCTCTGATTGCCTCTGGATTAAATCTCATACTCTCGCAGACTTCCTTCACTACAAATTTATGCTATCCTGTTTCAACTCTGCCCTCTCGCAAGCTAAACATGTCTACTTTTCTTAACTAATCAAAATGCACAAGTCTAACCCACGCCGACTGTTCTCTGTCTTTGATGCTCTACTCAAACCACCCTCAGCTGCCTCTCCTTCCTCCATCTCCGCTCAGGACTTTGCTGACTATTTTAAGGAAAAGGTAGAATCCATACGTCAGAACATCCCCTCTGTTACTTCCTCCCATCCTACACCTCTTTCTAACTCTCCTCCTGCCTTCCTTAACTCTTTTTCCACTGTCTCAGAGGAGGATGTGTCGCTGTTGATCACCTCTTCTCCCTCTACCCACTTGCTCTCTTGACACCATTCCCTCCCATCTCCTAAAACCTCTTGGTCCTACTATAATCCCTACACCCACACACATTTTTAAATCCTCCCTCTTCTCTGGAACCTTTCCATCCTCCTTCAAACATGATACAGTTATGCCATTACTCAAAACAGCAAGCTTGACCCTACCTGTCTTTCTAACTATCGACCTGTCTCCCTTCTGCCTTTTGCCTCTAAACTCCTTGAACATCTTGTATTCTCTTGCTTGCTCCATTTTCTCAACACCTATTCTCTCCTAAACCCTCTACAATCTGGCTTCCACACTGCTCACTCCACAGAAACAGCCCTCACTAAAATAGCTGATGACCTCCATGTCCATGCTGCCAAAGACAGAGGTCATTACACTCTGCTCATATTACTCGACCTCTGCAGCATTTGACACCGTGGACCACCCTCTTCTCCTTCACATTCTCCATACTCTTGGTATTCGGAACAAAGCTCTATCATGGATCTCATCCTACCTCTCCCATGGTACTTTCAGTGTCTCTTCTGGTAACAACACAAAAAACACAGCGCAAGACGCTCATAGTGCAATTAAAAGTTATATTAACATTAGCAGTGAATAAGATAAGTAATGTGCGTACATCAAATTGATTTTAAACAAGCATTTCTGGGATATTTTACCCAAACACCAAGTGAAAGCCGGATATGATGTCGTCACAGGTATAGGAAGATTTTCCTCGTGGCCACCGGTTCCTCTTTGGGTAAGGTATGGGGTCTTTAGTCAGTCCCTGCTCCCACAAAGCGTCCAGCACGTTCTCAGCTCACACGGGACAGCTGTTTCAAAGGGGGACGCACGCCAACAAGCTTCTGCTCTCCCTCCTCCGTTCAGGCACTTCCTGGTTGGTGACGTCACCGGAAGATTTTCGCCGATAATAGCGCAAGTTTGCTGGGTCAGTTCACAACAGTGGGGCAGTGTAAATTGTACTAATACACTATCCAACGCGTTTCGAAACCCGTAGGTTTCTTCATCAGGGAATAAATAAAGGTGGAAATGATCAAAATTAAATACCCCGTGCCAGTGTCCCATTGGTCCATCAATCACTCGCCTCAACCAATGGGAGAGAGGCGGGGAGGAGTCGACGGCTCGATCTATACACATTAGCTGTTGCTAGAGGCAACCTAACACAAACAATTCTAACTTTATTAACACTCGAGAAAACAAACAATTAAAAAATATATATATTTAATACACGCGATGGTTGATTCTAAAATAAAAAGAGGGATGTTAGTGCATAGGCAGGAAGGAACAAATAGCATACCCAAAAGGCTAAATAAGCTATACTACTCCTGCTCCTGCTCATATACCCCTGAATCACTGGAGACCACATATCTCCATAGAAAAAACAAAGAGTATATATATACATAGCAGAACTACAAAACGATTATTTTAGGGGTAAAGGTCTAAAGTGCAAATGACCACTAGTAGAATTTATAAATACATATTCATTTAATAAAATAAAAGGGAGATAAAAAGGACAGCGGAGTATCTGAATCTATAGAAGAATATTTAAAAAAGTATACAAATATAAAAATTTTGTATAAAATATATATAAAATGTAGATGTATATAAAATAGTTTAATCAGATATAGAATACACAAATTTAAGAGGATAATTCAATATAAGGACCAAATGTCTATATCCTCATTCAGTCCCCCCGGATACAGGGTATTTAACTTATGTATCCAAAAGGTTTCTTGCCTTGATAGTTCTTTTACCCTGTCTCCCCCTCTTCTGTTTCTTGGTACATATTTAATCCCTTTAAATAATAGGGAGGAGGGGTCACTCTTATGACACAGAGCGTAGTGTTTTGATAGGCTGTGCTTCATATACCCTATCCTGATATTGCGCAGATGCTCTTGTATGCGCACTTTTAATGGCCGCTTGGTGCGTCCTACATATAATAGGCCACATGGACATTCTATCACATATACTATGTGATCTGTATTACAATATATAAAGTCATTAATATTGTGGACTTCTCCAGTTGTTTTACACATAAAAGATTTTCTCTCTGGGTGCAAATGTTTACATACTGAGCACTTACCGCATTTGAAATTCCCAATAGGTTTAGCACTTAGCCATTTCTTATCACCATTCAGATGTTCTTTTATTTTTATATCGCTCGGTGATAGTGTGTTCTTCAAATTTTTGGCTTTTCTATATATAAATTTCGGGAATTTCGAAATGTGGGCACTCAGTAATGAATCATTTGCTAAAATTGGCCAATGTTTTTTTATTATTTTTTTTCTATTAAACCCGTCATTGAATTAAAATTCGTAATAAAGGACACATTACATTTTCCCTCATTCTCCTGTAAATTCTTCAGCTTTTTTCTCTTAGGTATTAGCATTGTCTTTCTTTCCATTTTCCTCACTTTTTCAAGGTCATTGTTCAGTTTTTCAAGATGATATCCTCTTTCTAGGAATCTCAAAGTCAATTTTTTGGCCTGTTCTTCAAAGTCTAAATCTGAGCTACAGTTTTTTCTGAGTCTATAGAACTGACCACTAGGTATGTTCCTAATCCAGGTGTTTTTATGATTGCTAGTGGCTAAGAGGAGGTTGTTGGAGTCAACCTCCTTAAAATAGGTTTTGGTCACCACTTTTCCTTCTTCGTCTACCCTAAGACTAAGGTCTAGAAAGTGTATTTCTTTGTCATTATCTACATGGGTAAAAGTCAAATTCCTATCATTCTTATTAATATGCTGTATAAACTGATTGATTGAACATTGGTCGCCATCCCATATGCACAGGATATCGTCTATAAAACGATGCCATGTAATGATGTTATTCCTAAAGGGATTGTTGTTATATATATAATCATTTTCCCATCCTCCCATGTACAGGTTTGCGAAGCTTGGGGCAAATTTAGTGCCCATAGCAGTTCCGCAAACCTGTAGGAAAAATTCATCTAAAAACATAAAATAATTATGTTTTAGTATATATTGTATTGAGTCCAGAACAAATTTCCTGTAAATCTACATCCTCCCTTAGAAAAGAGTCAACAACTGTGAGGCCCTCTACATGGGGTATATTTGTGTAGAGGGCCTGCACATCGCAGGTTAGCCACCTAAACGAGTCTTTCCACTCAAAACTTTCCAAAAGGTTTAACACTGAGGTGGAGTCTCTCAAGTATGAGGGCAGTTTTGCTACGTAGGGTTGGAGGAAATAGTCCACATATTGAGATAAGTTGGACGTTAAGCTCTCAATTCCCGATATAATCGGTCTACCGGGTGGATTCTTTAAACTTTTATGCGTCTTAGGGAGGTGATAAAAGATGGCAGTTCTTGGGCAGCTTGAATATAGGAAATCATACTCGCTCTTTTCAATGACATTAGTCGTGAGGGCTTCATCTAGTAAATTCTTTAAAAGAGTTAAAAATTCTACAGTAGGATCTTTTTTTAATCTCATATATGAGGAGGTGTCGTTCAGGAGTCGCAGGGCTTCTCCCTCATAATCTTTTCTGTTTTGTAACACAACCCCCCCCCCTTTATCAGCTTGTCTGATAATCAGATCTTTATTTTGTTGCAGGAGTTTTAAAGCTAATGCTTCATTTTTACTTAGATTGTGTCTTATATTACCACTTTTTGCACAGCTTGTTAATAGGTTAAAATCTTTATTGACCATATTAAAAAAAGTCTCTATGTGGTGGCCTTTAGAATGCGCAGGATAAAATTTGGATTTCCCTCTAAAATGGGTATGTGTACAGATCTCTTCATTGTTCTCAATCTTAGTCTGTGGAGTTGCGGGTAAATCAGCATTAGGTTCTGTTCCCACATTAGATGAAATATTTTCTAAATTAAGTTTAATAAAATGTCTCTTTAGAGTAAGATTGCGAACAAACTTCTGGAGGTCTGTGTACAGTTGAAAAGCACTTGGTCCGCATGAACGAGAAAAAGTTAGGCCCCTGTCTAGAACTCTTTTTTGGTCATTTGTTAGGATGACCGAAGACAGGTTAAAAATTCCTTTTGGGGGTGATGTTCTTAATCTATCTCGCAATCCCTTTTCTTTAAATCTGGCCCCCCCTCTCGTTCCTCTTCTACTAAAACCCTTTTTCTCCTTTCTTTCACTTCTGGTTTCTGTGCAGACCCCTGACCCTCTTCCTTCCTTAAGGGGTCCTTGTGTCTGTTTTTGACTGAGTCTAAAAAACCAGATGGAGATGATTGTGCAGGTGAACTAAATCTAGGGCTTGGCTTATATGTTCTAAAATTTGAATTTGAATCAGTTCTTTCGTACTCCCTCTGTCCATATCTAAAATTTGGAATATAATTTTTCCCCTTGTAATTGGGGTTTCTAAAATGTCCCTCCTGTCTGAAGTGAGGCGGATACCCACTATTTTGTACAAAACCTCTTCTATCATCATATCTTTGGGTGTCCCAGCCCCTCTCGTTCTGGGTTTCCCAGCCTCTCTGGTGAGGGTTAGATGTAAAGTGTCCTTGGTGGTCATTGGTTCTATTTAGGGATTGGGAGGAATCTCTACCCCCCCCTCCCTTCTGGTTTGTTTTTAGAGATCTACTTCTATCTGTATCCTTAGCCCAATTTCTCTGTTTATTATTATCGTAGTCTGCTTTGTCTCTATAAAATTTCTCGTGCTTCCTCTTTAGAGTTTCTTCCTCCGCATGCTCAAGTTTCATGCGGAGGTCATGTTCTATCTCTGAGCAATCATATTCGATTACCAGAGGTTCGAGCAATTTTATAACATCTGAAATTTCTTTATCAATTGTTTTTAATGTTTTTGCCCTTTCGTAGATAATTAGCTTCATCAGTGATACTGAGCAATCCTCCAAGATTCTATTCCACTCTTTTATAAAATGTTCATTCTCCTTACCGAAAGTTGGTGATTTGCGAAAACGCAGGCCCCTAGGGACTCTATCACAATCCACATACTTTTGTATGGTTCTTTTCTCTAGGTGGATTTTACTCTCGGTAAGGAGTAATTGTTCTAAAACTTTAAAATGTTTTTCAATAGACCCCTTAACATTTCCCTTATCAGGAACTGCAGTGTGTTCCTCTGAGAATAACAAATCGAAATTTTGGTCACGTTTTTTCCTACAATTTACCAAACTCCAAACCATGATCCGAGCTAAGTGATTAACAAATATATGGAAATAAAGTGCAGCACCAAACAAGAGCAAGACAAGTGAACAGGTGAAAAAATCAGTGCGCAACTAAATAGAATTCGTGAAATAAAATATATATAAAATATATAATAAATATAAAATAAATTACGTGACCTTTATGGAGCGTCTGCAGCTATGGTTATAGGGATGGCTCAAGGACCCCCAGGAACTAACAGATAAAAACACAAAAAACACAGCGCAAGACGCTCATAGTGCAATTAAAAGTTATATTAACATTAGCAGTGAATAAGATAAGTAATGTGCGTACATCAAATTGATTTTAAACAAGCATTTCTGGGAGATTTTACCCAAACACCAAGTGAAAGCCGGATATGATGTCGTCACAGGTATAGGAAGATTTTCCTCGTGGCCACCGGTTCCTCTTTGGGTAAGGTATGGGGTCTTTAGTCAGTCCCTGCTCCCACAAAGCGTCCAGCACGTTCTCAGCTCACACGGGACAGCTGTTTCAAAGGGGGACGCACGCCAACAAGCTTCTGCTCTCCCTCCTCCGTTCAGGCACTTCCTGGTTGGTGACGTCACCGGAAGATTTTCGCCGATAATAGCGCAAGTTTGCTGGGTCAGTTCACAACAGTGGGGCAGTGTAAATTGTACTAATACACTATCCAACGCGTTTCGAAACCCGTAGGTTTCTTCATCAGGGAATAAATAAAGGTGGAAATGATCAAATTCTCAGAGGAACACACTGCAGTTCCTGATAAGGGAAATGTTAAGGGGTCTATTGAAAAACATTTTAAAGTTTTAGAACAATTACTCCTTACCGAGAGTAAAATCCACCTAGAGAAAAGAACCATACAAAAGTATGTGGATTGTGATAGAGTCCCTAGGGGCCTGCGTTTTCGCAAATCACCAACTTTCGGTAAGGAGAATGAACATTTTATAAAAGAGTGGAATAGAATCTTGGAGGATTGCTCAGTATCACTGATGAAGCTAATTATCTACGAAAGGGCAAAAACATTAAAAACAATTGATAAAGAAATTTCAGATGTTATAAAATTGCTCGAACCTCTGGTAATCGAATATGATTGCTCAGAGATAGAACATGACCTCCGCATGAAACTTGAGCATGCGGAGGAAGAAACTCTAAAGAGGAAGCACGAGAAATTTTATAGAGACAAAGCAGACTACGATAATAATAAACAGAGAAATTGGGCTAAGGATACAGATAGAAGTAGATCTCTAAAAACAAACCAGAAGGGAGGGGGGGGTAGAGATTCCTCCCAATCCCTAAATAGAACCAATGACCACCAAGGACACTTTACATCTAACCCTCACCAGAGAGGCTGGGAAACCCAGAACGAGAGGGGCTGGGACACCCAAAGATATGATGATAGAAGAGGTTTTGTACAAAATAGTGGGTATCCGCCTCACTTCAGACAGGAGGGACATTTTAGAAACCCCAATTACAAGGGGAAAAATTATATTCCAAATTTTAGATATGGACAGAGGGAGTACGAAAGAACTGATTCAAATTCAAATTTTAGAACATATAAGCCAAGCCCTAGATTTAGTTCACCTGCACAATCATCTCCATCTGGTTTTTTAGACTCAGTCAAAAACAGACACAAGGACCCCTTAAGGAAGGAAGAGGGTCAGGGGTCTGCACAGAAACCAGAAGTGAAAGAAAGGAGAAAAAGGGTTTTAGTAGAAGAGGAACGAGAGGGGGGGCCAGATTTAAAGAAAAGGGATTGCGAGATAGATTAAGAACATCACCCCCAAAAGGAATTTTTAACCTGTCTTCGGTCATCCTAACAAATGACCAAAAAAGAGTTCTAGACAGGGGCCTAACTTTTTCTCGTTCATGCGGACCAAGTGCTTTTCAACTGTACACAGACCTCCAGAAGTTTGTTCGCAATCTTACTCTAAAGAGACATTTTATTAAACTTAATTTAGAAAATATTTCATCTAATGTGGGAACAGAACCTAATGCTGATTTACCCGCAACTCCACAGACTAAGATTGAGAACAATGAAGAGATCTGTACACATACCCATTTTAGAGGGAAATCCAAATTTTATCCTGCGCATTCTAAAGGCCACCACATAGAGACTTTTTTTAATATGGTCAATAAAGATTTTAACCTATTAACAAGCTGTGCAAAAAGTGGTAATATAAGACACAATCTAAGTAAAAATGAAGCATTAGCTTTAAAACTCCTGCAACAAAATAAAGATCTGATTATCAGACAAGCTGATAAAGGGGGGGGGTGTTGTGTTACAAAACAGAAAAGATTATGAGGGAGAAGCCCTGCGACTCCTGAACGACACCTCCTCATATATGAGATTAAAAAAAGATCCTACTGTAGAATTTTTAACTCTTTTAAAGAATTTACTAGATGAAGCCCTCACGACTAATGTCATTGAAAAGAGCGAGTATGATTTCCTATATTCAAGCTGCCCAAGAACTGCCATCTTTTATCACCTCCCTAAGACGCATAAAAGTTTAAAGAATCCACCCGGTAGACCGATTATATCGGGAATTGAGAGCTTAACGTCCAACTTATCTCAATATGTGGACTATTTCCTCCAACCCTACGTAGCAAAACTGACCTCATACTTGAGAGACTCCACCTCAGTGTTAAACCTTTTGGAAAGTTTTGAGTGGAAAGACTCGTTTAGGTGGCTAACCTGCGATGTGCAGGCCCTCTACACAAATATACCCCATGTAGAGGGCCTCACAGTTGTTGACTCTTTTCTAAGGGAGGATGTAGATTTACAGGAAATTTGTTCTGGACTCAATACAATATATACTAAAACATAATTATTTTATGTTTTTAGATGAATTTTTCCTACAGGTTTGCAGAACTGCTATGGGCACTAAATTTTCCCCAAGCTTCGCAAACCTGTACATGGGAGGATGGGAAAATGATTACATATATAACAACAATCCCTTTAGGAATAACATCATTACATGGCATCGTTTTATAGACGATATCCTGTGCATATGGGATGGCGACCAATGTTCAATCAATCAGTTTATACAGCATATTAATAAGAATGATAGGAATTTGACTTTTACCCATGTAGATAATGACAAAGAAATACACTTTCTAGACCTTAGTCTTAGGGTAGACGAAGAAGGAAAAGTGGTGACCAAAACCTATTTTAAGGAGGTTGACTCCAACAACCTCCTCTTAGCCACTAGCAATCATAAAAACACCTGGATTAGGAACATACCTAGTGGTCAGTTCTATAGACTCAGAAAAAACTGTAGCTCAGATTTAGACTTTGAAGAACAGGCCAAAAAATTGACTTTGAGATTCCTAGAAAGAGGATATCATCTTGAAAAACTGAACAATGACCTTGAAAAGGTGAGGAAAATGGAAAGAAAGACAATGCTAATACCTAAGAGAAAAAAGCTGAAGAATTTACAGGAGAATGAGGGAAAATGTAATGTGTCCTTTATTACGAATTTTAATTCAATGACGGGTTTAATAGAAAAAATAATAAAAAAACATTGGCCAATTTTAGCAAATGATTCATTACTGAGTGCCCACATTTCGAAATTCCCGAAATTTATATATAGAAAAGCCAAAAATTTGAAGAACACACTATCACCGAGCGATATAAAAATAAAAGAACATCTGAATGGTGATAAGAAATGGCTAAGTGCTAAACCTATTGGGAATTTCAAATGCGGTAAGTGCTCAGTATGTAAACATTTGCACCCAGAGAGAAAATCTTTTATGTGTAAAACAACTGGAGAAGTCCACAATATTAATGACTTTATATATTGTAATACAGATCACATAGTATATGTGATAGAATGTCCATGTGGCCTATTATATGTAGGACGCACCAAGCGGCCATTAAAAGTGCGCATACAAGAGCATCTGCGCAATATCAGGATAGGGTATATGAAGCACAGCCTATCAAAACACTACGCTCTGTGTCATAAGAGTGACCCCTCCTCCCTATTATTTAAAGGGATTAAATATGTACCAAGAAACAGAAGAGGGGGAGACAGGGTAAAAGAACTATCAAGGCAAGAAAACTTTTGGATACATAAGTTAAATACCCTGTATCCGGGGTGACTGAATGAGGATATAGACATTTGGTCCTTATATTGAATTATCCTCTTAAATTTGTGTATTCTATATCTGATTAAACTATTTTATATACATCTATATTTTATATATATTTTATACAAAATTTTTATATTTGTATACTTTTTTAAATATTCTTCTATAGATTCAGATACTCCGCTGTCCTTTTTATCTCCCTTTTATTTTATTAAATGAATATGTATTTATAAATTCTACTAGTGGTCATTTGCACTTTAGACCTTTACCCCTAAAATAATCGTTTTGTAGTTCTGCTATGTATATATATACTCTTTGTTTTTTCTATGGAGATATGTGGTCTCCAGTGATTAAGGGGTATATGAGCGGGAGCAGGAGTAGTATAGCTTATTTAGCCTTTTGGGTATGCTATTTGTTCCTTCCTGCCTATGCACTAACATCCCTCTTTTTATTTTAGAATCAACCATTGCGTGTATTAAATATATATATTTTTTAATTGTTTGTTTTCTCGCGTGTTAATAAAGTTAGAATTGTTTGTGTTAGGTTGCCTCTAGCAACAGCTAATGTGTATAGATTGAGCCGTCGACTCCTCCCCGCCTCTCTCCCATTGGTTGAGGCGAGTGATTGATGGACCAATGGGACACTGGCACGGGGTATTTAATTTTGATCATTTCCACCTTTATTTATTCCCTGATGAAGAAACCTACGGGTTTCGAATCGCGTTGGATAGTGTATTAGTACAATTTACACTGCCCCACTGTTGTGAACTGACCCAGCAAACTTGCGCTATTATCGGCGAAAATCTTCCGGTGACGTCACCAACCAGGAAGTGCCTGAACGGAGGAGGGAGAGCAGAAGCTTGTTGGCGTGCGTCCCCCTTTGAAACAGCTGTCCCGTGTGAGCTGAGAACGTGCTGGATGCTTTGTGGGAGCAGGGACTGACTAAAGACCCCATACCTTACCCAAAGAGGAACCGGTGGCCACGAGGAAAATCTTCCTATACCTGTGACGACATCATATCCGGCTTTCACTTGGTGTTTGGGTAAAATATCCCAGAAATGCTTGTTTAAAATCAATTTGATGTACGCACATTACTTATCTTATTCACTGCTAATGTTAATATAACTTTTAATTGCACTATGAGCGTCTTGCGCTGTGTTTTTTGTGTTTTTATCTGTTAGTTCCTGGGGGTCCTTGAGCCATCCCTATAACCATAGCTGCAGACGCTCCATAAAGGTCACGTAATTTATTTTATATTTATTATATATTTTATATATATTTTATTTCACGAATTCTATTTAGTTGCGCACTGATTTTTTCACCTGTTCTCTTCTGGTAACACCTCCTCCTCCTCTATTGATCTCTCTGTGAGGGTACCCCAGAGCTCTGTACTGGGACCTCTTCTCTTTTCTCTGTACACACTCTCTCTAGGTGACCTAATAACATCTTTTGGGTTTAAATATGACCTCTATGCTGACGACACACACATGTACTTTTCCACACCCGACCTTACACCTGCTGTACAAACCAAAGTTGCTGAATGTCTCTCTGCTATATCATCCTGGATGGCCCTCTGCCGTCATAAACTCAACATGGCAAAAACCGAACTCCTCATACTTCCTCCCAAACCTGGCCCTACTACCTCCTTCCACATTACTGTTGGAACTATGATCATTCACCCAGTAGCCCAAGCACGCTGCCTAGGGGTCACACTCGACTCCTCCCTCACATTCGCCCCTCACATTCAAAACATATCTAAAACTTGTTGCTTTTTCCTCCGCAATATAACAAAGATATGCCCTTTCCTCTGTTGCTCGACTGCTAAAACTCTGACTCAGGCCCTCATTCTCTCCCGCCTTGATTACTGTAACCTGCTGTCTGGCCTTCATGCCTCTCACCTGTCTCCACTACAATCTATCCTAAACGCTGCTGCCAGAATCACTCTACTCTTTTCTAGATCTGTCTCAGAATCTCCCCTCATGAAATTGCTCTCCTGGCTTCCAATCAAATCCCACATCTCACACTCCATTCTCCTCCTCACTTTTAAAGCTTTACATTCTTCTGCCCCTCCTTACATCTCAGCCCTAATTTCTCGTTATGCACCATCCAGACTCTTGCGTTCTTCTCAAGGATGCCTTCTTTCTATCCCCTTTGTAGCTAAAGCCCTCTCCCGCCTTAAACCTTTTTCACTGACTGCCCCACAACTCTGGAATGCCCTTCCCCCTCAATACCCAACTAGCACACTCTCTATCCACCTTAAGACACACTTGCTTAAAGAAGTGTATGAATAGCACTGTGGATATTACTGGACACATGTTACATAAAGCTTAGCCCCCTGCAGACGCACTTACCAGAATTCCCTCCTACTGTCTCTGTACGTTCTCCCTACCTACCAATTAGACTGTTAGCTCTCCGGAGCAGGGACTACTCTTCCTTAATGTTACTTTCATGCCTGTAGCACTTATTCCAATGACCTGTTATTTATATTATCTGTTATTTATTTGATTACCACATGTATTGCTACTGTGAAGCGCTATGTATATTAATGGTGTTATATAAATAAAGACATACAATACAATACTTGTTCCTGGGTATCTTTCTGTCACACCTCCCCCTCTAACCCAAGAGTTCATGGGAAAGACCCCCCCCCCCAAGATTAAGGCCAACTGGGGCTCCAGAGTCATCCTCTGCAGTATACCTGGAAGTCCAAGTCCTCTGGGGTTTTGGTACCAGGCTCGGGACCGTGCTAGAACCCTATGGAACCCACAGTCTACTGGTGGGCCTGGGTGAACCCCTGGTTTATCCAGGTATGCAGACTCTTGGGATCAGCATGGGCAGCATGGGAGTTGATCCTGGTAGGGTTCAGGATTTATCTCCTACTGATTTGAGACAATCTCCCCTGGTATAGAGCAGGGTGTTACAGTTGTGATTGGGGCCGCTGGAAGGTCCTTTGGAACATACAGAAATAATTTCCCAAATCAGAACCGAGCAGCATATCAGTATTGAGACGGGGCAGCACACCTACCTTGCAGATACCATTGCCAATGGCCCAGTCCAAGTACTACTGGGCAGCACCACACACAAATGTACCGGGGCACAGGATGAGAGATTTAACTGGGCCCCCACCCCCATGTAAGTAGCCTTACAAGAACCCCCATCCTTTTCAGACATTGCAAGCCTCCTTTACTATTCCGCCCTTTCGTACCTCTTTGTGGGCCCCCTCCTCTCCCCATGTATTTCTCTTCCCCAATCTGTCTCTCTTCACTCACTCTCCCCCTTCCACTATCATTAAATTAACCCCCTCTACCTCAATCCCCCGTACACACACAATACTGGTACAACCACCTACCTCACAATAATACCCCCCACACCCAAAATGCAATACTCTCCCACACTCAAAATACAATACCCCCCACAAACCCAGCATACAATACTTTGCCACACCCAAAGTACAATACAACCCACTCCCAAAAAACATACCCCCCACACACACACTACAATACAATACCCCTCCTCACACACCCAAAATACAATACCACCCCTCCACACATCCAAAGGCAGTGCTGGCTACAAGTTGAAAACTGACAGACTGGTTTAAATGTCGTGCTTCAGGAAGGCAGACAGCCTCATCTTGGGGTGTTTTTGGCACAGCCTTGCTTAAGACTTATTTGTACCTCTGTGATGTGGCAAGGGTAACCAGGCTATATAATAAAGGCTAAGCCCTCTGGTTGCCTTGGGTCCCTGGCAGCTACCTATCCCTGTAAGCCAGTGGCCAGGTATCTTTGCATGAAAAGTTAAATTGACCCCTGCTTTTCACTTTCCATGTTCCCTTTACCCCAGACTCATGACACTTTCTGTGTGTAAGTTTTAGGTAGGATATTTGGTTAATAATGCAATTATTTTGTTTGTAGGAGTTTGGGGAGACCTGAGCTACCGGTAGTACCTTTATTCTACCCGTGAGCAGGCATGATTTGCCTGTACACGTGCAAAATTACATCTGGGCTGCCCCGTGTGCCCCAGACTCCAGGTTTTCGAGCCCTGATATCTCACTCCTATATCCCTTACAGCCATGAGTCTCCCCATGCATTAAAATATGTTTTATGTTTCATACATGTATTTTAAGGCTCTTTGCAGTCAGACAGGGCAGCTGCTTAAGGGGCCAGCAAGTCTGCATAATGTCTGTAGTTCAAAGAGGAGACAGGATGTTGAGAGGTGTTGTGGTGCTAAGTGGACGGGGCAGGGCGGAGTACTGAGTCTGGAGAACAGAGACAAACTGTGGGGAGGATCCTCTGGCCTGCCAGACTTAATGGAGCCTACTCAGTAGGTGGCAATGGGTTGACTGGGGCAAGTGGAAGTATGTTGGTGCATTTCCCATTGGCCAATTCATATGTCCTGTCCCCCACATCCCGAACTGGCATGGCATGCACCCTCCTCTGATGTCAGCCAAGAGATGAGCCCCTGTTTCTATTTTCTAGTGGAATAGGGTTTCCACGCTCTGATTGGTCGCTCCTCCTAACACCATGCTAAGTATAGCTTAGTGGAGTGTATGTAAGGAGAAGACCAAGGCAGAGAACCAGACCATCCAGGGACTTGTGTCGATGAAGGTAAGGTGGGCTTTTCAAAGTTACTCTTTTCGAAAAAGCAGAGGAACTGGGGGTATATTCCAGTCAGGGTAAGCCCACTCCAAGCGGGCGCCCAGCACTTAGGAAAGTGTACATTACCCCCCAGACCTCCATTAAGTGTGCTTTTGTTGTCTGTCTATTGTGTATATCTTCTTGTTGTACGCAGGTTTTCCAAAATAAACTCCATTTTGTTTCTACTACTCAGTTTTGCCTAATGTATGATCAATGAACAAATATAAAAGGTGTTACAAGTATCTGGTCTCCCATGACAACCTCTCCACGCTAGCCTGAGCGAAGTCTCTAGAGCTGAGGTCGGCTGCCCTTTTTACAGATTCCCAGCCTCCATGGGAAATCATGGAGAACAGGGCAGAACTGATCACAGCTCAGATACCGTGAGTTGGGCCAATCACAGCACGATGGGCAATCTGGGCGGCGAGTATGATGGGGAGGCTGAGGTAAGGAGGGTGGAATTATAAACCAAAAATGAAAAATGCTCTTACCTGCCAATGTTCTCAATGCTGACCCGATATCTCTTTATACGCCTCTCTGTGTGGGCAGACTGGCACCCAGATAGGAGGTCGACCAATCCCCACTCTTTTGTCATTAACACATTACTCAAAAACAGCAAGCTTGACCCTACCTGTCTTTCTAACTATCGACCTGTCTCCCTCTTGCCTTTTGCCTCAAAACTCCTTGAACGTCTTGTACTCTCTCGCTTGCTCCATTTTCTCAACACCTATTCTCTCCTAGACCCTCTACAATCTGGCTTCCTCACTGCTCACTCCACGGAAACAGCCCTCACTAAAATAACTGACGACCTCCATGCTGCCAAAGACAGAGGTCATTACACTCTGCTCATATTACTCGACCTCTCTGCAGCATTTGACACAGTGGACCACCTTCTTCTCCACATTCTCCATACACTTGGTATTCGGAACAAAGCTCTATCCTGGATCTCATCCTACCTCTCCCATCATACTTTCATTGTCTCTTCTGCTAACACTTCCTCCTCCTCTATTGATCTCTCTGTGGGGGTACCCCAGGGCTCTGTACTGGGACCTCTTCTCTTTTCTCTGTACACACTCTCTCTAGGTGACCTAATAACATCTTTTGGTTTTAATTATCACCTCTATGCCGACGACACACAAATATACTTTTCAACACCTGACCTTACACCTGCTGTACAAACCAAAGTTTCTGAATGTCTCTCTGCTATATCATCCTGGATGGCCCTCCGACGTCTTAAACTCAACATGGCTAAAACAGAGCTCCTCATACTTCCTCCCAAACCTGGCCCTACTACCTCCTTCCACATTACTGTTGGAACTACAATCATTCACCCAGTAGCCCAAGCACGCTGCCCAGGGGTCACACTCGACTCCTCTCTCACATTCGTCCCTCACATTCAAAACATTTCTAAAACTTGTCGCTTTTTCCTCCGCAATATAACAAAGATATGCCCTTTCCTCTGTTGCTCGACTGCTAAATCTCTGACTCAGGCCCTCATTCTCTCCCGTCTTGATTATTGTAACCTCCTGCTGTCCGGCCTTCCTGCCTCTCACCTGTCTCCCCTACAATCCATCCTAAATGCTGCTGCCAGAATCACTCTACTATTTCCTAGATCTGTCTCAGCATCTCCCCTCATGAAATCCCTCTCCTGGCTTCCGATCAAATCCCACATCTCACACTCCATTCTTCTCATCACATTTAAAGCTTTACATTCTTCTGCCCCTCCTTACATCTCATCCCTAATTTTTCATTATGCACCATCCAGACTCTTGCGTTCTTCTCAAGGATGTCTTCTTTCTATCCCCTTTGTATCTAAAGCCCTCTCCCGCCTTAAACCTTTTTCACTGACTGCCCCACACCTCTGGAATGCCCTTCCCCTCAGTACCCGACTAGCACTGTCTCTATCCACCTTTAAGACCCACCTTAAGACACACTTGCTTAAAGATGCATATGAATAGCACTGTGGATATTCTGAACACATGATACATAAAGCTTGGCCCCCTGCAGACACACTTACCAGAACTCCCTCCTACTGTCTCTGTACGTTCTACCTACCTACCAATTAGACTGTAAGCTCCTCGGGGCAGGGATTCCTCTTCCGAATTATTACTTTTATGTCTAAAGCACTTATTCCCATGATCTGTTATTTATATTATCTGTTATTTATTTGATTACCACATGTATTACTACTGTGAAGCGCTATGTACATTAATGGTGCTATATAAATAAAGACATACAATACAACACACTCGTGGAACCAGATAAACCCAGATATTTGGATGTATTGGCTGGGTAAGTATATTACCAGCCTAGCATTCCCAGGGAACAAAGAAACACACAGTTTCACAAGCACAAATACATTTCACAGACAATACAAGTTTACACATAACATGGTGGCCACATGAGCCACAGGTAGATGGATATACAGGATTACCTTGTACACCTATCACACAGATAGGGGCCAGGGAGTGGGCTTACCTTTAATACTCTGGTTTCTGGGACCCTACCGTTATAGTGAGCACCACATTGAAGGCTTACCAAGGGTTTTCTTCCACACCCCATTGGGTTGGGATCGTCCAAACCTCTCTGAAACAATTTGCAGCAGAGGACTTTCCAGTCTCCTGCTTTAAAGTCCTGCTCTCCGCTTCTCCAGCAGAGCCACAGTACCACAACACAAATCATGTTTAAATTTCCCGCTGGCAAGGATCTCAGCCTCGTTTTCAGGTGGCACAGCATCAGAGCTCAGCGCTCTGTTCACCACCATGTTAGGATCAGAATGAACTCTGGAGTGCTAATCGGGTGCCACTTATCTAGCTTTCCCTCTACCGTAGGAAAGCATGGAAGAGGGGATGGGACCAATCACCGCGTGGAGTTACACTTGCAGAATACTTTAGAGTAAAACAAATACCTCTGGGGTTAAGAGTGAATTTAACGCCTACAATATTTAGTGACAATAAGTGATGTTGTAACACAAAAGAAAGTGCTTAGGCGCTACAAACCATAAAAATAGAAATACAACCAATATAGAAACTAAATAGAACACGTAACAGTACACAATGTATGCAGGGCAGCCAGGAACACTAGCAGAACACCACCAGAGAAAGCACAAAGAACATATACAGACCAGCGCCCAAAAAGTCCAATAAGTCCCAAATAGAGTCCAAACAAATGAAGGGGGGGGGAGAATCCAGATGGTCCAATCACTGAAAGATCTCCAATCCGGAGGTCCGTGACATAGGGACAGAAACAAAAAGAAAATAATAGTGTAATACGTAATATTAAAATTAAACAAAAAACATAGAACACATACTGCACCGACACACTTTATTCGAGCAAATGCCTGGTTTGTACCTGGCAGAAACCTGGAATCCGCCACTGCTCACCTCTTGCATGCTTCGTTGCGCTTGCCTTCCCAGCCACGGTTCATGCCTGGCTGACGGGGGCCTGATCTTGTTAAATGATAATGAGAATGATTTACTAGGCTGCGATGTTTCGATTGTCCACCAGATGGCATAAACTCATGACTTAAGTAATGTGTGGCCTTTGCAAGTTGTTTCGTTTCCAAAAAAAGTTACTTTATCCCAGTACAGTATGCTATTGTGTAACTTGTCCTTGAGACTGAAGGAATAGTTGCAAAAAATGTATCAATTTAGGCTTTACATACAGTAATGTATTAAATAAAGACAAAGATCATTTTCACTTACACTATTCTACAGAGACATGAGTGAACAAGTGGAGCCCGTGTTCCAAAAACCTGACAGAAGTTATGCTTATTTGATATGGGCCGCTATAAATGCAACAGAGGATAAGATGGCAACAGTTGTTCAAATTTATCAGTATTTTATCGAAAATTATGACTTTTACAGATTTTCGCCAACTCCTCATTTGTGGAAGCATGCAATAAGGAAAAGGTTATGTAGTGACCCCTGTTTTCACCGTATTGAGCCCCAATTTGTTGGAGGGTATTGGTGTGTGTCACAGGGTTTTTCCCGTATCTATGATAATGGAGGCGGCAAAAGGCGAAGGGTCGTGTTAAAACGAAATAAGAAGCGACAGTCCCTGCCAAGCAATGCGCCAGAACCAGAACCAGAACCAGCAGCAGCACCAGCTTATCATCATGGTCCCGCCGTCGGTGACAAATCTGAGATGGATTTCGCAGCCAGTTTTGATGAAGCTTGCATGTACCTAAGCGATTTCCCGCTGACTACAGGTGGGCTAGTCCCTCTGCAAAATGATGAAAGCTGGACTGGAAGTGGGCCGGCGCCAGCGCAAGCTGAATGGGAAATTTAGTAATACTGTACTGTACAGTATGGTGAGTACTGTATTTTTGCCGTATTATTTTGGTGGGGCTGGCTGGGAACTTCTTTAGGGGGCTGACCATTACTGTACATTAAAACTTTTCATTTTGTTTTTCCTCAGAAAAGAAAACGGCTAATGGGGGGATTTCGATGGATTATATTGTACTGTATGCTGATGTTTTCCGGCCATACAGTATACTGTGTAATAAACCCGAATAAATAAAACTACTGTATGCATTTATTCTACAGTACATGTTCAGTAAATTACTGCACATACTGGGGGCGAGATGTGTTTGCAGCAGAGAGAGATTTAATAATATTGTACAGTGAGCAGGGGGTTCCCTGAGCCAGAAATTAATGCTCAGGGAACCCCCCTGCTCCTGATCAATATTATTAAAAATACGGAAAATGCTGCGTCATTACCATAGCTGATAGCCGCTAAGGCAATGAAGGGGTTAACCCACCGTGCCCGCTTTATTGTGTGTAGTGGGGATGGGTGAGGGGGGTATTTGGCCCTTGGTGTGAGTTTAGGACTTGCGGGAGGGGGGGGGGTTGCGGGTGCACTTAACCCCTTCACGATCGTAGCAGTTAATACCGCTACGGTCATGAAGGGGTTAAGCCCTCCCGCTACCCCACCCCCCCCCCCCGCAAGCCCTCCCCAACCATCGTTGGGGCGAATACCCCATTCACCCACCCTCCCGCTACCCACAATAAAAAAATACACACACACAGCAGCCGCCAAAAAATAAATAAATAAATGACAATAAATACATTGGAAATACATTTTTATTGATAGTGTAGATGTGCAGGGGGTCTCCGGAGCTGAACCGCGGTGGTTTTAGGTCTGGGGACCCCGTGCCCCCCGAGATACAGGCCCCTTTAGGGGGTGCCGGTAGCCCTCTGCTTGGTTTAAAGGTCCGATCACGTGATCGCGGCCTGTAAACCAAGCAGAGCAGAGGGATACCGGCACCCCCTAAAGGGGCCTGTATCTCGGGGGGCACGGGGTCCCCAGACCTGAAACCTGTGCGCTTCAGCTCCGGAGACCCCCTGCACATGTACACTATCAATAAAAATGTATTTCAAATGTATTTATTGTCATTTATTTATTTATATTTATTTATTAATTGTGCTGCTGCTGCTGCAAGTCGTAAACTCACACCAAGGGCCAAACACCCCCCTCACCCCCAATAAAAAAAATTCACGCACAGCAGCCCCACAATTAATAAATAAATCAAAATAAATAAATAAATAAAATCTATGTAAAACCCCCTCCCCCTATTCTCGCTTTTAAAACGCCCTGCCTTCTCTCTAATCTATGTAAAAAAAACCTCCCCCTATCCCCCTATCCCCCTATTGTGTGTGTGCGTTAAGCTTCCCTGCAAGCTATGTAAAAAAAACCTCCCCCTATTGTGTGTGTGTTTAAATCTGGCTGGCCTGTGTTTCTGAGTGCTGAGTGCTCTGCGTTTAAAGGTCCCGATCACGTGATCGCGGCCTGTAAACCAAGCAGAGCAGAGGGATACCGGCACCCCCTAAAGGGGCCTGTATCTCGGGGGGCACGGGGTCCCCAGACCTGAAACCTGTGCGCTTCAGCTCCGGAGACCCCCTGCACATGTACACTATCAATAAAAATGTATTTCAAATGTATTTATTGTCATTTATTTATTTATTTATTTATATTTATTTATTAATTGTGCTGCTGCTGCTGCTGCAAGTCGTAAACTCACACCAAGGGCCAAACACCCCCCTCACCCCCAATAAAAAAAATTCACGCACAGCAGCCCCACAATTAATAAATAAATCAAAATAAATAAATAAATAAAATCTATGTAAAACCCCCTCCCCCTATTCTCGCTTTTAAAACGCCCTGCCTTCTCTCTAATCTATGTAAAAAAAACCTCCCCCTATCCCCCTATCCCCCTATTGTGTGTGTGCGTTAAGCTTCCCTGCAAGCTATGTAAAAAAAACCTCCCCCTATTGTGTGTGTGTTTAAATCTGGCTGGCCTGTGTTTCTGAGTGCTGAGTGCTCTGCGTTTAAAGGTCCCGATCACGTGATCGCGGCCTGTAAACCAAGCAGAGCAGAGGGATACCGGCACCCCCTAAAGGGGCCTGTATCTCGGGGGGCACGGGGTCCCCAGACCTGAAACCTGTGCGCTTCAGCTCCGGAGACCCCCTGCACATGTACACTATCAATAAAAATGTATTTCAAATGTATTTATTGTCATTTATTTATTTATATTTATTTATTAATTGTGCTGCTGCTGCTGCAAGTCGTAAACTCACACCAAGGGCCAAACACCCCCCTCACCCCCAATAAAAAAAATTCACGCACAGCAGCCCCACAATTAATAAATAAATCTAAATAAATAAATAAATAAATAAAGACATGAAGAGAAATAAATATATACTGTACAGTATATACACTGTATATATATATATATATATATATATATATATATATATATATATATACAGTATACATATATACACTGTGTATATATACTGTATATATATATATATATATATATACAGTATACATATATACACTGTGTATATATACTGTATATATATATATATATATATATATATATATATACATACTGTATGTGAGTGAAAAGAGAAAAAAGTAACCCGTATGGGAGCACTCAGGTATGCAATTGATATATTTGTTTATTTATTTGACACAGTGCAAAAAGGGATGAATAAACAGTACATGATTTAAAAACACTTAAAAAAGAGGCATGGACCCTTAAACACTAATGAACAGCACTAGGGAACGACACACACTGTCAACCCTAAACATGAAAAGGATAGTGACTCAAAAAACACTAGGGAGAATCAAAGTGAATCACAATACAGTAGGTTACTGGGTTTAAAGGCACCTACAGTATACAACGCTAAGGATAATGCACACTACAATACCAAAAAGTATTTTAACCAAGCAAGTAAACCAAAATCAATATATACTGTAAGTAACAACCAGAAAAGACAATTTAAAACCAAACTAACCCTTACAATACCAAGGATTACATCTATCTAATTGTAAAAAACCTTATACATTATACACAGCATTGTTTAAAAACCCCTTCCCCCCTAATGTTTGTGTTAAGCAGATTACACTGAAGGGAGAGAGATATAAAGGCCTAAAGCCCCTTCCCCCCCTAATGTTTCTGTTAAGTAGATTACACTGAAGGGAGAGAGATATAAAGGCCTAAAGCCCCTTCCCCCCTAATGTTTGTGTTAAGCAGATTACACTGAAGGGAGAGAGATATAAAGGCCTAAAGCCCCTTCCCCCCCTAATGTTTCTGTTAAGTAGATTACACTGAAGGGAGAGAGATATAAAGGCCTAAAGCCTTACCTGCATTGGTAAACCCTCCCTGCATTGGTAAACCCTCCCTGCATTGATGTCGTGTAGTGTACAGTATGTAAATGTGGGGAGGAGGGGGGCCCAATGTGCATAATGTACTGTGAGGTCTAACCACCCTCACCCCCTACCCACATACTGTACCGTTACCCCCCCCCCCCCCCCCCATCCTGGCCATGGCCCCTCACGCACAGCAGCTCCACAGCAGCTTTGCAGGATGCAAGCAAAAAGCGCAGTGTATGAAGTCTGGGTGAGCGCTTTCCACATTTGATGCCTACGGCACCTTCCCATTTCTACACACTTCAATACCTGCACAGTTGGTAGCGCTTTCCATCCCAGCTACCATTCTGGATTTTCACCTCTCACAGGCCATTCTTGCCCGAGTCTGTCCTATCAGACAGGGGCATTAACCTGTATCCACACCACCTGGACAATTTCTCTCTGTCAGAGACTTGTGCTATTTATTTTATATATTTTTGTGTAATTATTCATGCAAATTTATGCTCATTTCATATGTGGTTTTCAACATAAAGTGGCTGCTGGGCCTGATCCTAACTCATACAGTATACAGTAGCGCTTCCCTGTTTGTTTGTTTATTGCAAGCAAAAAGCAGTTTGTAGTACTGAGTGTGAGATAAATTACTGTATTTATCAGTGTTGATCAAAGAGAGTTGATCAGAAGGATTCCCCTTATATACAGTACGTAGAATTAATAAAATTGTATTATTTTCCGATATCCGCAGTGATTCTGGTCAACCTGACAGATTTTTAGTAATACAGTATACTGTACTGCAAGACCATGTGTTGTCTACCTTTTACTACAGTATACTGTACTGTATGAATGACAATAGAGTGCTGTATACTTTATAAGGGGAATCCTTCTGATCAATTCTCTTTGATCAATACTGATAAATACAGTATCATATTTATACCCCTTTAGCACCTGTCGTTCCATCCTATGCACCCATTTACTGTACAATGGTGATTGCGGTCGTATTCACGTACTTTATGTGAGATAAATTAACCAGTTCTTTTATTGCTGAAGTCGCCACAAAATACTTTTATTTACAAATACAGTACAATACAATGGTGAAACATTTCAAGTTAACAGCAATTCAAAACATCAACACACAATAATACATACTTTACAGTACTGTATACTGTACTAGTATATTTGGGCCTTGTCTTTGGGGGTTTATTAATGCAATTATTAGGGTGACCTGGCGTTGGAAATACTGACACAGTACAATCCTACAGTACAGCTACACCACCCACCCCCTCCCTTAGAGTTTTTAATCCCTCCCTGGCCAAGCATCAATCGTCTGGCTAATCCAATCCAAGCCATTGTTTTGTTAAACTGGCCCTGGGCTGTTCAGAACAGCCACTGCTTCTAAATTACTGAAAATATACAGGATAAATATACAGTGATGTGAAATAATCCTTTCTGTGTGTCTGAGAGTGTTGAAAGTCACCAGGTCCTCATCTAGTAGAGTACATTCTCGAATACCTTTAGAATAAAAATACAGTATATATAAATATACAGTATAAATATTGCACAGTATACTGTAATGTTAAATAACCCATCCTGTTCTTTTTCCCTTCATACTGTAACAGTATCCTCATTGTGTCTGCGGTACAGTAGTTCATTGAGAGAGGAGAGGTTTTGTGTACATCATTACTGCTGTTTATATACTGTACATTTGACTGCACAAGCAGATTTGACGAACACAAGGCCCCCCCTCCCCTCTGGTGCACCCTTTTTCCTGGAACGACAAGAAAACAAAAACTTTGTTCAGTTACTGTACTGTACTGTATGTGCGTACTGTATTATGGTAGACCTACTGTACAGTAGGTGGCTGGTGCAGCTTTCTCTGGAAAGAAAAAATGGAGCAGTTAGTAGGCAGTTACTGTAGTATGTCAAACTAGTCTACTGTACTGTATACTGGAACTACTGTAAACTCTGACTATTGGGAAAGCTAAAATCTGTGCCATACTTACCTGTATCATAGTGTACCTACTGTACAATACTACAGCACTGTACTACTTTCCTGATGCTTGTCCATTGCGCGCGATGACAATGGGCAACACAGTGGCAATATGGTCTATATATTTATTGCATCGTTCCTCGGTGAGTACATCGTTCCAAAAACTCATTATGGCTGTATACAACTCGTCCTTCTTGGAGGGTTTCGCCACTTTACGGATGTGGTCCTTCAGCTGATGCCAGACCATTTCGATCGGATTGAAGTCTGGTGATCTGTGATTGGAAAGAAAGGACAATTAGTTTAAGAGATACAGTACACAGTAAAAACAGTGGGGAACATATAAATGGGACACGGTCTACTACACTTACTCCGCTGGCGTCTTCACCCAGTTGATGCCGCGCTCAAGGATATGCGCCGTCGACGCGGTGTGCTTGGGATCATTGTCCTGGTAAAAGCGATGACCATTGGGAAAGTCTTGTGTGATGTATCGCACTATCACGGGCACAATGTTGTCTTGGAAGAAATCTTTATTCATGATTCCTATAGCAAGAAAAGAAAAGTGCTCAATAGTACAGTACAGTGCATACGGTAAGGCAACACTAGTCAAGTACAGTGCATTAGGCGGCATTATATTTGAGAAATTGTACCTTCAAAGACGACAATGCATCCCGGTCCACGCCTAGAGATGGCACCCCACACATGCAGCTTCACAGGGTGTTTTGGCCGTGGCTTCAAAGTTATGCGGCCTTTTTTGTGGAACGCAAATCTTGCAAATCTCTCCAGCGACACAGTAGACTCATCAGTGAAGATGCAATCCTGGAAAGTCTCACCGCTGTCGATCCATGCCTGGGCCTGGAGCACTCTTTTGATTTTGTTTGCGTCCCGTATCATGGGGTACGCTCTGTAATGACAATGAATAAAAAATGTTAGCGTCACAGCGCAGTACAGTTTGCAAAACAACATTTTTACTTTACAGTACAGTACCTCCTGTACTGTCCACTACTAACCTCACACGTCCATATTTCCATCCAATTCTGCGTCTCATCTTCTTTATGCTGCTCTCGGATACAGTCAGATTGTGGTTTTCCTGAAGAGTGTTTTTAACCCTTAATGCGCTCCTCTCATCATTCTCCTCACTTATTCTGTCCACCAGAAGAGTAGTCTCCCTACAATGCAAAGAAATTATATTGTGTTATTAATATGCAGCAATATAAAATGTATACTGTATACTGTACATGTAATGTTGTAATATACAGTAAATATAAATATACAAAAAATGTATACTGCTGTACTATAAATATAAATAGACAAAATATACAGTATACAGTACTGTTGTAATATAAATATACTATATAAATATACTGTTGTTATACTGTATCATAATAAATACACATCATATACTGTATATTCCGTTGTCAGATGAATTGCAATATACAGTACCAAAAGTGTATACTGCTGCACAAAAAATATAAATTGACCACACATACAGTACACTACAGTATATACTGTTGTAATATAATAAATATACTATATAAATACGGTATACTGTTGTTATATCATAATAAATACACATCATATACTGTATATTCCGTTGTCAGATGAATTGCAATATACCAAAAGTGTATACTGCTGCACAAAAAATATAAATTGACCACACATACAGTACACTACAGTATATACTGTTGTAATATAATAAATATACTATATAAATACGGTATACTGTTGTTATATCATAATAAATACACATCATATACTGTATATTCCGTTGTCAGATGAATTGCAATATACCAAAAGTGTATACTGCTGCACAAAAAATATAAATTGACCACACATACAGTACACTACAGTATATACTGTTGTAATATAATAAATATACTATATAAATACGGTATACTGTTGTTATATCATAATAAATACACATCATATACTGTATATTCCGTTGTCAGATGAATTGCAATATACAGTACCAAAAGTGTATACTGCTGCACAAAAAATATAAATTGACCACACATACAGTACACTACAGTACTGTATATACTGTTGTAATATAATAAATATACTATATAAATACGGTATACTGTAGATGTACACTACAGTTTTCTATATTTTTTTTGGTTAAGTTTTATAAATACAGTATACTTACGCATTTGTTACCCTTGGTGCCTTTTTGCGGTCTCTGTTTTTTCCTTGTGCATGATAGCACACAGTGCTTGATGGCACAACGAGGCCAGAAGCAGTTAACCAGCGCTGGATATCTGCAATTCGTTGTCCGCTCGTGTACATCTCCTTCATTCTCATGCTGAGATCCTTTGAAATCTTCTTAACAGGCATTGCTGCGAGTACTGTAGAAAGAAATACAAACACAAGAATGTGTATTCGATGTTTAGTCGATGTGTATTCAATGTGCAGTGAATCCACAAAATGGATGGTGTATTTATATGTTAATGACTCACATAACAGACCACCCACTTTCAACACCTGTACCTGGCAGCCATGCATAAAAGGTTGTACACGTTGCATAGCCCACCACTTGCTGATCTTTATCTGAGGCATTGTCCAGATACTGCATTGTGTCTCCCGCTTACATGGAGCATCCCCGGTTCTATGGACGAAAGAATCATCTCACCTCTGCTGTGCCTGCCACACTGAAAAAAAGAAAGGCAGTTACCGTTCCCAAGCCAAAGGCAAAGCGACAGGCTAAGGCCAACAAAGAAAACCTTCTGCTGACCCCAAAGGCTAAGGCTTTTAAAACACGTCAGCCTTATTATGTGAAGAAGAAATACGGTACTGTGCTCGGTTCGCAAGACGCATGGCAGCCAACTCACCGAATCCGCAGACCACTTGCTCCCATATGCTTCGACGACTCTGCTGTAGCTGTCCCGGAAATCTTCAGCCCGGCTTCTCCACCCCCATCTTCTCCGGTTCCATCTGAAGATGCTGCTGCCTCTGAAATCAACGGGTCACTGTCTCCTTTGCTCTTGGACGACTCTGCTTCTCTCCCGGAAATCCAGCGGTCACCTTCTCCATCCCTCTTCCACCACGCTGCAGCTTCTCCTGTACCGGGCATCCCCAGGTCACCTCTTCCACTCTCCATCGATGCCGCTTCTCTCCAGGGAACCCCCATCTCATCCTCCGTTGCACCCATCCCCCCAGATCTCCAGATGCCATGCACAAGCAGCTCGTTGGACCGGATCCTGAATGGGCTAAGTGTGGATCTCCCCGGGAATTCTAGTGTGCTGGCAAAGCTAGATCTGCTTCTGGAGTCGGTGCTACATATGGAGCAACGGCTGGATCAACGGATGCTACATATGGAGCAACGGATGGATCAACGGATGGACAAGATAGAGGCAGACATAGCGGGCATACATTATTTGCTCGGTGTTAATGCCCCTGTTTCCCCGACGCTGGAGCAGGGGGGTGACATGGATGTGATGCATGGTACCTTCGACCCCCTTCCATCACCAAGCACACACCCTCCACCAGAAGATACAGTGTACTATGCTATTGAGGAGGACATGACAACCCCATCTAGACCACGCCAGGAGACAACCCGGCGACCACTACCGGAGGAAAGCTTCCTCCCAGACACCCTACCATTGCCCATCGCCTCAAGTACACCCGCTCCCAAAAGACTTCCTACACCCGCTCGCATACAAACAGTGCCCGACATCTCCCTGTGCGATCTGACACCGGCGCTGAGGGAGAAGTATAGGGTGAGGAGTGCTGGTATACCACACAAGTATGCCTTGATCATATTTAAACACCATGTTCCCTACACATTGTACTGCGAGTGGGTGTTCAAAGTGAACTATGATGGGAATCGCCAAAAAAATGCCCTTCCTGCCAATTTAAGGAAAAAGATTGTGGAAGAAATGCAGCGCTATTACCCTGTTACAGATCCTGTAATGAGAGGCGTTAGAGACTGCATTAATGGCGTTTTGCGCCATGCAAGGCATCGGCCATGGCTGGAAAATGGGGAGGACTTTCAGTGAGACCATACTGTAATGTTGTGCTGTACTGTACAGTACATGTTTTACCCTATAGTACCTGCTGTACTTAAACAAAGGATACTGAATGTTGTTGTGTGTTGCACGGTTTTTGTACTGTATTTGTAAATAAAAGTTTTTAGTGGCGACTTCAGCAATAAAAGAACTGGTTACTTTATCTCACACTCAGTACTACAAACTGCTTTTTGCTGCCAGACTGCAAACCCGCAAGACCAGCAACATTGTAACAAAAGAGCAATGAGCGCGCAATTGGCGTGGGAACTTCTGTTCTAAGGCCCCTATAAATAATATTCTTTATTTTATTTATAAACTCACATTTATAAACCCCGTCACCCACCCCCGCTAAACACAATAAAAAATAATCACACACAGCATCCCCGCAATAAATAAATAAATAAATAAATACAAATAAATACATTGGAAATACATTTTTATTGATAGTGTAGATGTGCAGGGGGTCTCTGGAGCTGAACCGCGGTGGTTTTAGGTCTGGGGACCCCGTGCCCCCCGAGATACAGGCCCCTTTAGGGGGTGCCGGTAGCCCTCTGCTTGGTTTAAAGGTCCGATCACGTGATCGCGGCCTGTAAACCAAGCAGAGCAGAGGGATACCGGCACCCCCTAAAGGGGCCTGTATCTCGGGGGGCACGGGGTCCCCAGACCTGAAACCTGTGCGCTTCAGCTCCGGAGAACATCTACACTGTGAATAAAACACACACATCATTAAAGAATCATTCTTTAGCTTAGCGGCTACAGTATGCGCTATGGTAAAGAAGCAGCATTTCTGTCTTTTTAATAATATTGTAGAGTGAGCAGGGGGTTCCCTGAGACAGAAATCTAATCTCAGGGGACCCCCTGCTCCTGCACAATATTATTAAAAGTTCAGAAACGAGGCTTCATTAGCATAGCGTATAGCCGCTAAGGTAATGAAGGGGTTAACGCATAATAACCAATAAATACATTCAATACACTGCCCACTACCCATGGCAACCTCCGCTGCTGTACAGTAAAACAGAGAAAAAAAATAACACTTTCAAAGTAATGTCCCCTAACCCCTTAATCACCATAGCGGTTATTAACCGCTACAGTCATGAAGGGGTTAACCCGCCCTCACCCACCACTTGGGACGCCTACTGTACATACCCTCCCACTCTAACCCCCCACCCCGTGAGGCCTAACCACCCTCAACCCTCACCCACTAACTACCCACAAGGGAGGCCTACCCACATACCGTTGGGGAAACACCCCACCCCCACCCCAGTACCCACAATAAAAACAGTACAATCACCCACAATAAACAGCATTCTATTTATTAAATACATTACCCACCCCCTGTGCCCCCCCCCCCCATAAATACAAGATTTATTCTTTTACATTCAGGGTCCATAACGCAGCCCCACGCTAGTCCCCGGTGGGCTGGCAGGGCACCTGGACAGACCTACAGTTTACCAGCAGCATTCCACAGGTTCTGGAGGCCTGCTGGTGGATCCTGCCAGCACCATGGCGCCCAGGTGGTCTCCTTGGGTCACCGTGAGCCTCAATTGGGTCCACACGGTAGGCCCAAGGATGTCTGGGAGCCCCGGGTCAAACCCACAGGTGTCTGCGGGGCCTCGGGTGGTTCCCATGGGGGTCTGGGGAACTCACGGGTGCTCACTACGGGTCCGCGGTGCCCCCACAGAAGTGGGACCACACATCATCATCCCCGCACCTACGGCTCGGAGGTGCCCCCACAGAAGTGGGACCACACATCGTCATGCCCGCAGACTACGGGTCCGCGGTGCCCCCACAGAAGTGGGACCACACATCATCATCCCCGCATGTGTCACCCGTGGAACCACCAGCCTGCTACCCTTTAGGATACCCGAGGATTCCCCGCGGGTGGTCTCCAGAGGTCCCACGCAAAACCACGGAAGTAACCCTGAATGTAAAAAAAATAAACCTGGCCAATACATTCAATACATACACCCTCCCCCCCAACACCTACAGTACAATAATGTGCAAAATAACTATTATCCAGATATGGATAATAGATTAATTGCCCATTATTAAAAACATTAACTAGCATATACAAATAAATAAAGTACTACTGACCTCATCAATACGAAGTGTCCGACGCCAGCGCCTTCCTTCTCTTGCCCACACAAAACATAGCCAAAACCAAGCCAATACATTGCAATTACATTCAGATATCAATTAACCCCTTAAACACCTTATCGGATAATAACCGCAAAGGTAATTAAGGGGTTAAGCCACACAGGCACGATACCCACCCTTCACCCATGAATTTGTACTGTGGCTTCATCATGCAACTATATATATATATACTGTATATATATACATACAGAGAGACAGAGAGAAAGAGAGAGAGAGAGATATATACAGTATATATATATACACACGTTATATACACACCCATGATAAACCAAATATACAGTACAAATAAATGTAGAAGGGTTATCAAAACCATACTGTTCTACAACCAAACACTTCTCCATACAGACACTACATTAAAAATCAATTTCCTTTAAAAATCCTAACTGATCTCACAATCTACTGTACTGTATATGATCACAAACCAATGAAAAAAGTCACATTCCAAAATGCATAAAATCTATGCACCATACTGTATACATTCTGCAAATTAATCAACGTAAACAAAAATCAATTAGCAATCATTATTTAGATCTCTAAACATTTCACACTCAATCATGAACAATGAAACCATTAACAGATTCACGCCTAGAGCAGAACAATTAAGCCTTTGAAAAAATATAAGTACCGACAAAAATACAACCTTTCCAAACCAAGCCTACAGTACCTACAGTATCCCTGACCTTCCTCAAACACACAATACAATACCAAGGAATAATACATCTATCTAATTTTAAAATACTTTAAACTCACAAAATAATTAAAAACACATCTAATCCAGCTTTTAAAACATCATCATTTCTTACCCTGAATGTATACTGTACAGTATATCTCTCTAGACATATATATTGTACATACATACATACAGTGGCAAGAAATGATATACCACAAAAAAATAAAAATACACAGGTTAAAAAACCTTTTGAAAAAATTAACAAGTTAAATAAAATACATTTCTTTACTGTAGTTCACTTACCATTACTTGCCCCCACCGACTCCCGTTGCCCAGCTTACTCACGAACCAATCCACGATCAGGAACCCATAAAATAATAAACCATTGAAAATAATAAACATTAAACTAAAAATCCAAACCAATCCACGGGTCTTCTACTTGTAATACACCTTCATCTGTATTCTTCTTTCTTCTATCTCCTTCCGGGCGGGGCAGGGCGTGGTCTTCTTTCCATCATCGGCCACGCCCTTGTCTTTTTCCTTCTCCGGAGGTCCTTCCTCCGCGGCGTCTGGCTGCAAAATGAGACGACATAGGCTTTTAAAGGCCTATGACGTCACATTTTGCGTCATGGTTCCCACGGTCCTGATTGGACCGTGAAAACCATGTGTGTTGGCCGATAATAAAAAAATGATGACGTCACTTAAAGGGAATGAAAGCACAGCCAATCAGAATGGCTTTGCTTCAATTGCCTTTAAGTTGACGTCATGAAAAGGCACATGGCCGTGCACACATGGTACTAGAGCCAATCAGAGCGTGGGAACTTTATCCCTACTCTGATTGGCTCTGGTATACCATGTGTCAGGGGCTTGGGGGAGAAAGGATGTGACGTCAATAAGGATAAAGTTCCCACGCTCTGATTGGCTACCGTACCACGTGACAGGTTTTCATTGACGTCACATCCTTTCTCCCCCAAGCCCCTGACACATGGTATACCAGAGCCAATCAGAGTAGGGATAAAGTTCCCACGCTCTGATTGGCTCTAGTACCATGTGTGCACGGCCATGTGCCTTTTCATGACGTCAACTTAAAGGCAATTGAAGCAAAGCCATTCTGATTGGCTGTGCTTTCATTCCCTTTAAGTGACGTCATCATTTTTTTATTATCGGCCAACACACATGGTTTTCACGGTCCAATCAGGACCGTGGGAACCATGACGCAAAATGTGACGTCATAGGCCTTTAAAAGCCTATGTCGTCTCATTTTGCAGCCAGACGCCGCGGAGGAAGGACCTCCGGAGAAGGAAAAAGACAAGGGCGTGGCCGATGATGGAAAGAAGACCACGCCCTGCCCCGCCCGGAAGGAGATAGAAGAAAGAAGAATACAGATGAAGGTGTATTACAAGTAGAAGACCCGTGGATTGGTTTGGATTTTTAGTTTAATGTTTATTATTTTCAATGGTTTATTATTTTATGGGTTCCTGATCGTGGATTGGTTCGTGAGTAAGCTGGGCAACGGGAGTCGGTGGGGGCAAGTAATGGTAAGTGAACTACAGTAAAGAAATGTATTTTATTTAACTTGTTAATTTTTTCAAAAGGTTTTTTAACCTGTGTATTTTTATTTTTTTGTGGTATATCATTTCTTGCCACTGTATGTATGTATGTACAATATATATGTCTAGAGAGATATACTGTACAGTATACATTCAGGGTAAGAAATGATGATGTTTTAAAAGCTGGATTAGATGTGTTTTTAATTATTTTGTGAGTTTAAAGTATTTTAAAATTAGATAGATGTATTATTCCTTGGTATTGTATTGTGTGTTTGAGGAAGGTCAGGGATACTGTAGGTACTGTAGGCTTGGTTTGGAAAGGTTGTATTTTTGTCGGTACTTATATTTTTTCAAAGGCTTAATTGTTCTGCTCTAGGCGTGAATCTGTTAATGGTTTCATTGTTCATGATTGAGTGTGAAATGTTTAGAGATCTAAATAATGATTGCTAATTGATTTTTGTTTACGTTGATTAATTTGCAGAATGTATACAGTATGGTGCATAGATTTTATGCATTTTGGAATGTGACTTTTTTCATTGGTTTGTGATCATATACAGTACAGTAGATTGTGAGATCAGTTAGGATTTTTAAAGGAAATTGATTTTTAATGTAGTGTCTGTATGGAGAAGTGTTTGGTTGTAGAACAGTATGGTTTTGATAACCCTTCTACATTTATTTGTACTGTATATTTGGTTTATCATGGGTGTGTATATAACGTGTGTATATATATATACTGTATATATCTCTCTCTCTCTCTTTCTCTCTGTCTCTCTGTATGTATATATATACAGTATATATATATATAGTTGCATGATGAAGCCACAGTACAAATTCATGGGTGAAGGGTGGGTATCGTGCCTGTGTGGCTTAACCCCTTAATTACCTTTGCGGTTATTATCCGATAAGGTGTTTAAGGGGTTAATTGATATCTGAATGTAATTGCAATGTATTGGCTTGGTTTTGGCTATGTTTTGTGTGGGCAAGAGAAGGAAGGCGCTGGCGTCGGACACTTCGTATTGATGAGGTCAGTAGTACTTTATTTATTTGTATATGCTAGTTAATGTTTTTAATAATGGGCAATTAATCTATTATCCATATCTGGATAATAGTTATTTTGCACATTATTGTACTGTAGGTGTTGGGGGGGAGGGTGTATGTATTGAATGTATTGGCCAGGTTTATTTTTTTTACATTCAGGGTTACTTCCGTGGTTTTGCGTGGGACCTCTGGAGACCACCCGCGGGGAATCCTCGGGTATCCTAAAGGGTAGCAGGCTGGTGGTTCCACGGGTGACACATGCGGGGATGATGATGTGTGGTCCCACTTCTGTGGGGGCACCGCGGACCCGTAGTCTGCGGGCATGACGATGTGTGGTCCCACTTCTGTGGGGGCACCTCCGAGCCGTAGGTGCGGGGATGATGATGTGTGGTCCCACTTCTGTGGGGGCACCGCGGACCCGTAGTGAGCACCCGTGAGTTCCCCAGACCCCCATGGGAACCACCCGAGGCCCCGCAGACACCTGTGGGTTTGACCCGGGGCTCCCAGACATCCTTGGGCCTACCGTGTGGACCCAATTGAGGCTCACGGTGACCCAAGGAGACCACCTGGGCGCCATGGTGCTGGCAGGATCCACCAGCAGGCCTCCAGAACCTGTGGAATGCTGCTGGTAAACTGTAGGTCTGTCCAGGTGCCCTGCCAGCCCACCGGGGACTAGCGTGGGGCTGCGTTATGGACCCTGAATGTAAAAGAATAAATCTTGTATTTATGGGGGGGGGGGGCACAGGGGGTGGGTAATGTATTTAATAAATAGAATGCTGTTTATTGTGGGTGATTGTACTGTTTTTATTGTGGGTACTGGGGTGGGGGTGGGGTGTTTCCCCAACGGTATGTGGGTAGGCCTCCCTTGTGGGAACTGATTGGGTGGTTAGGCCTCACGGGTGGGGGGGGGGTTAGTGTGGGAGGGTATGTAGGCATCCCGAGTGGTGGGTGGGTGAGGGTGGGTTAACCCCTTCATGACTGTAGCGGTTAATAACCGCTATGGTGATTAAGGGGTTAGGGGACATTACTTTGTATGTTTTAATTTTTGTGTCTGTTTTGCAGAAGCGGAGGGGCCATGGCCAGGATGGGGGGGGGGGTTAACGGTATGTGGGTAGGGGGTGAGGGTGGTTAGCAATGCAGGGAGGGAGATTTACTGGTAACAGAAACATCTCTCTCCCTTCAATGTACTGTAATCTGTTTAAAGCCCCCTCCCCCCTAATGTGTGTTTCTGTAAAATCTCTCTCCCTTCAATGTACTGTAATCTGTTTAACAGAAACATTAGGGGGGAAGGGGCTTTAGGCCTTTATATCTCTCTCCCTTCAGTGTAATCTACTTAACAGAAACATTAGGGGGGGAAGGGGCTTTAGGCCTTTATATCTCTCTCCCTTCAGTGTAATCTGCTTAACACAAACATTAGGGGGGAAGTGGTTTTTAAACAATGCTGTGTATAATGTATAAGGTTTTTTACAATTAGATAGATGTAATCCTTGGTATTGTAAGGGTTAGTTTGGTTTTAAATTGTCTTTTCTGGTTGTTACTTACAGTATATATTGATTTTGGTTTACTTGCTTGGTTAAAATACTTTTTGGTATTGTAGTGTGCATTATCCTTAGCGTTGTATACTGTAGGTGCCTTTAAACCCAGTAACCTACTGTATTGTGATTCACTTTGATTCTCCCTAGTGTTTTTTGAGTCACTATCCTTTTCATGTTTAGGGTTGACAGTGTGTGTCGTTCCCTAGTGCTGTTCATTAGTGTTTAAGGGTCCATGCCTCTTTTTTAAGTGTTTTTAAATCATGTACTGTTTATTCATCCCTTTTTGCACTGTGTCAAATAAATAAACAAATATATCAATTGCATACCTGAGTGCTCCCATACGGGTTACTTTTTTCTCTTTTCACTCACATACAGTATGTATATATATATATATATATATATATATATATATATATATATATATATATATATATATATATATATATATATATATATATATACAGTATATATACACAGTGTATATATGTATACTGTATATATATATATATATATATATATATATATATATATATATATATATATATATATATATATATATATATACAGTGTATATACTGTACAGTATATATTTATTTCTCTTCATGTCTTTATTTATTTATTTATTTATTTAGATTTATTTATTAATTGTGGGGCTGCTGTGCGTGAATTTTTTTTATTGGGGGTGAGGGGGGTGTTTGGCCCTTGGTGTGAGTTTACGACTTGCAGCAGCAGCAGCACAATTAATAAATAAATATAAATAAATAAATAAATAAATGACAATAAATACATTTGAAATACATTTTTATTGATAGTGTACATGTGCAGGGGGTCTCCGGAGCTGAAGCGCACAGGTTTCAGGTCTGGGGACCCCGTGCCCCCCGAGATACAGGCCCCTTTAGGGGGTGCCGGTATCCCTCTGCTCTGCTTGGTTTACAGGCCGCGATCACGTGATCGGACCTTTAAACCAAGCAGAGGGCTACCGGCACCCCCTAAAGGGGCCTGTATCTCGGGGGGCACGGGGTCCCCAGACCTAAAACCACCGCGGTTCAGCTCCGGAGACCCCCTGCACATCTACACTATCAATAAAAATGTATTTCCAATGTATTTATTGTCATTTATTTATTTATTTTTTGGCGGCTGCTGTGTGTGTGTATTTTTTTATTGTGGGTAGCGGGAGGGTGGGTGAATGGGGTATTCGCCCCAACGATGGTTGGGGAGGGCTTGCGGGGGGGGGGGGGGTGTGGTAGCGGGAGGGCTTAACCCCTTCATGACCGTAGCGGTATTAACTGCTACGATCGTGAAGGGGTTAAGTGCACCCGCAACCCCCCCCCCCTCCCGCAAGTCCTAAACTCACACCAAGGGCCAAATACCCCCCTCACCCATCCCCACTACACACAATAAAGCGGGCACGGTGGGTTAACCCCTTCATTGCCTTAGCGGCTATCCGCTATGGTAATGACGCAGCATTTTCCGTATTTTTAATAATATTGATCAGGAGCAGGGGGGGGGGGGGGGTTCCCTGAGCATTAATCATTAATTTCTGGCTCAGGGAACCCCCTGCTCACTTTACAATATTATTAAAATAATGCTTCTTTACCATAGCGCATAGACGCTAAGGTAAAGAACGAGTGTTTATTTATACTGTATATTGTATGTGTTTTATTGATAGTGTACATGTGCAGAGGGTCTCCAGAGCAGAAGCGCACAGGTTTCAGGTCTGGGGACCCCGTGCCCCCCGAGATACAGGCCCCTTTAGGGGGTGCCGGTATCCCTCTGCTCTGCTTGGTTTACAGGCCGCGGTCACGTGATCGGGGCTTTTAACGCAGAGCTGGATACCGGCACCCCCTAAAGGGGCCTGTATCTCGGGGGGCACGGGGTCCCCAGACCTAAAACCAACGCGGTTCAGCTCCGGAGACCCCCTGCACACCTACACTATCAATAAAAATGTATTTCAAATAATTTTTAATGTGTGGATGTTTGCGCAGAGAGAGAGCAGCGGATCTCTCTCTGCTGCAAACACATCTCGCCCCCGCCGCCCATACAGTACTGTAGTATCATTTATGTATGTGCATATACAGTACAGTACAGTACTGTATGTTAGGGCTTACAGGGGTTGTTGTTATACAGTATATATACAGTATATATATATATATATATACTGCATTACAATTCATTATAGGGGACGGCTTCACAGAGAATAGCTCGCAAGCGCCACCATGTGTATTTTGACGGCATTGCAGTATTGTAACCAGCCGGAATAAAAAGCTTAAATTCCTGCCGGAAAATAACGCAATGCACTCTGGCTGAAAAATATCAGAAACCTGAATACACCCGAGTATACCCGAATTCGCGGGACTAGCCGTGCTCGAATAAAGTGTGTCGCCAGTGTAACAAGAGACATATAACCAAACAAACAAGCTGAAAATAAAATAACCGTTTATTAAAACAAACGGAGCCTGCTGCAGCGGGTCATCAGGGGGTTAAAACCCAAAAACCTAATTACAGCAGAACTGGAATAACATGCGTGTGTGACCAAGTAAGGCAGACGCCGGCAGCAGTAAGGGTCCTCGCGGGCTCCCCGATGTGTGGTATATGTCCCGTTTTCCTCTGACTTCGTAGCACTCTCCAAGATGGATGCCGAGGATGGGAAATCCACACACACCTGCACACATGCAAAACAGCCTCTCTCGCGATGTCTCGATGACGCTGTTCCCTGCTTTACTTGACTGACACGTTCTCACAACCGGTACTTCTCCAAGGCGCCGTGACCACTGACCCTATGCGTTTCGTGACTGATGTCACTTCCTCAGGGGATCATCCCCCCACGAGACATTATCGCTCGGTTCCATTTCTTCAGAATAAAGGAGGCGTTCAGACAAATGACCAGGAGTGAAGTGGAATTCGAGGGCTATAAAATACAAGTCTATCAGGACATCTCCCCCACCACCCTCTTAAAAAAGAAGTAGCTAGCCCCCGTCACCAAAGTGCTGCGGGAGGAAGGAACCCGGTACAGGTGGCTATACCCGTTTGGGCTACTGGTGGTCCAAAACGGAGCGGCCAACACACTGAGGCACCCTGAAGACGGAGCAAATTTCCTCACCAAATTGGGGCTCCAGGACAAAATACCGGAGGAGATGTCCGCAGGGGGATCAGCCCCAGAACCATCCTGGAAGGATAACAGGAGAGGAGCAATCCCGAAATCCAAAGTGAGGTCGCGCTCCAAGTTGCAGATCAGTGCCTTCACCTACCTGTTCCAGTTGATGTTTCGTCGTTGCGAGCCTATTTAAAGACTTGTTAAGGTCAGTTGATGCTCCCGTCCCTCAGCCCTGACAGCGCTCCTCTGAGAATGGCGGCCATCTTGGATCGGCTCTCGCTCCACACTGGAGAGGGGGCGGAGCAAGATGGCGACGTAGGAGGAAGTGCCACTTCTCGCGAGAGGCCGGATCGCAAAGAGACTTGCCACACACAAAATAGCGCCGGAACCGGATGGAGAGGATGACGATACGATTACCTTCCGGAAGTCTCCTAAAGTTTACTGGCTGGGACCAGAGGCGGCAGTAAAGCTCGGAAGCATCACCACAAGGCAAAGGCACAGTGGACTATGCACGACACGGGATGAGGGGGAGTGGGGGAATGGGCAGCAGCAACACGAATATAGGACCTACTGTCTCTATTAGTAAATAAAAAAGCTGGAATGTAAAAGGAAAATGGAAAGGAGTATGGGAGGAAGAGAATGCTAAGGGGGCTCTCAAAAAATAAAAAATATTTCATAAAAAAAAAAGAACCCAATCACGCAGCAATATATCATAGCACCCCTAGCAAGAGAGAGTAGCAGTTGGCTAGACATATACATGAGACATAGTAGGCACAACAGGGCTATCTGCTCAAAGAACCCCCACATAACTATCTCCCATTTACTGGGGCTCACTTCCGAGCTACTCACGCTTAGGGTAGCAGAGAAGGAGGGAGTACATAATTCAGGACACAGGCCCCCCGAGCTTTACATGAGGGCGAAGTTACTAGAGTAGCAGGTAGGGTTCAAATAAGTTTGAGGTTAAAGTTGGTAGTTAATGTTTGAAGTTAAACAAACAGAGTTCAATAGAGTCTCAAGGAACAACTAAAGCGAGGAATAGAGAGTAACACTACATGCAAGTTCAGAGGTAGTTGCAAATCTGAAGGGACCGTGACGGATGTGGATCAAGAAGAGTTTAAGATTGGATTATGAGATGAGAACTAGATTTAACCGAAAGTTAGGGGATAGGTTAGACATCACACAGGACCTATTCAGCAACTATCTAACAGCTACAGTAAATATAGGAAATATAGATGAATAGGGATCCATCGAGGAACATAGAGAGGGTAGCTTGCAGGTAGCAAGTCATGATCATAAGAATAATAGTTGCTAAGATAATTCCAGACGCAGTCGCCGGCTGGAGCTGCAGTCTGGTCGGTTCCGTGGGCCTACAACCTCGACTCGGGGCTTTCACCCCGAAGTCTGAGAAAGTCCTTGGGAGGAGTGGGATCGGAGCCACCAGGTCGGAGGGAGGTGTACTGGAAGAGGCTTCAAGGGATCCCCACATCCCAAAGGCATGGGAAGGACAATGATCATGGGCTATTGATTTCTTTCCCATTTTGTGTATCTTTCCTTATGTGTCCTTTGTCCCCTGTGTGTCCTCCCCCTCCCCCCCTATCTTCTGCCTAGGTGGAGCAACGTTGTGGCCCGAGGCACTGCAGGACATCGCAGGGTGGCAGGGACTCCCGGGGGGTCGACGCGTCCCCTAGCATGGGATCTCGACTGACGAGAGGTGAGAAAAGACACACACCATGACGCTGACGGTTATATCACATAACGCTAAAGGGTTAAACTGCCCCCGTAAGAGAAAGGTGGCCCTCACGGATTACAGGAGAAAGGGAGCGGATGTGGTCTTAATACAAGAGACTCATTTTAGCTCCACCAGTTTTCCGAAATAATTCGACAAACATTTCACGCAGGTATTTCTATCCTCTGCAAAGGAGAAGAAACGGGGAGTTGCAATACTCATACATAATAGAGTAGATATGGTTGTAGACACAATCAAAAAAGACAGAGAAGGGTGGTTCCTCCTGTTGACAGGATCTATACATCAGCAACCCATCACACTAGTGACGATATATGCTCCAAACGGTCATGATACTGATTTTTACGCAGCAACTTTTAAAGCAATCTAGAAGCACGCCAAGGGCACCCTAATAGTAGGCGGAGACTTTAATGCGGTGCTGAACACAGACCTAGATAGATCAGGGCCCCCCAGGACTGGATCGCAGAAAAGACCAAAAGCTCTAGAAAAGGGTCTACGAGATTTAGAATTGGTAGACATATGGAGGGAATCTCACCCCCTGGACAAAAACTATACATTTTATTCAGACCCACATAACTCCTTCAGCAGAATCGATTACTTCTTTGTCATTAGTAGACTGGTCCTGCAGATCTCCCACACTGGGATCCACAATATTTCGTGGTCAGATCATGCACCCATTGAGCTAAGGTGCGCACAAATAGGGCTGGACAGGCCGGGAGCAAATTGGAAACTGAATGAATCCCTAATTAAAATACCGGAATTACAAGAGAAGATAGGAAGGGAAATTACACATTTCTTTAGAGAAAATACAGGAAGCGTCAGATCTCATATCACCCTCTGGGAGGCACATAAAGCAACACTAAGAGGGGTCCTCATCAGTATAGCGGTCAAAAGAAAGAGAGAGAGAAACGCTGAAAAACCTGTGAGATCAGCATAAGCGGTCTCCTGACCCAGCAACCCTTCAGAAGATTAAGGACACACAGAACAAGCTGAATTTCCTACTCACCTTTCAGGCTGAGAAGACGCTGACTTGGTCAAAGAGGAAATTCTTTGAAAAAGCAAACAAGCCAGATACCTTGCTGGCCAAAATGATTAACCCCAAGGGTAAGACTTATAACATCCAGGCTATAAGAACACAATCAGGCACAATTTCCGCCAACCCTAAGAATATAGTGGGGGAATTCAAAAACTTCAACGAGCAATTATATGATGGAGGGAAGGTGACCCGCTCCTCTGGCACAGAAGGGGCCCTGAAGGATTTCCTGAGGGGCACGAATCTGACAGGTATGAGTGAGGTAGATAGAGAGGTAATGGGAAGAAATTTTACCCCAGAAGAAGTCATGGAGGTTATCACACATCTGAAACCCTCTAAAGCCCCGGGTCCTGACGGATTCTCAAATTTGTATTACAAAAAATACAAAAAACAATTCACCCCGTATCTCCTCCGTATGTTCAATCAAGTATTAGGCGGCACCCCTTTCCCCCGACACATGCTCCAGGCGTCAATCTCAGTAATACATAAGCAGGGAAAAGACCCCCAGGACTGTGGTAGCTACAGACCAATATCCCTGATTAATTCGGACATCAAAATTTATGCTAAATTATTGGCCAATCGTTTGAGTCTTGTCCTGCCCAGGCTGGTGCACCCAGATCAGGTCAGGTTTATCACGGGTCGGCAAGCCGCAGATAACATCAGACGAATTATTGATCTGTTAGAAATAGCCAATTTGAGATCGATACCAGTTTTGGCGCTCAGCCTGGATGCAGAAAAAGCTTTTGACAGGATAGACTGGCCGTACTTAGAGGCCACACTTGGAGCATTTGGTCTGGGAGAGAAATTGACAAAAGCTATATTGGCCCTATATTCAGATCCGTCAGCGAGGGTGACCCACCAAGGATTCGCTTCGGATCCCTTCTTGATTAGGAGCGGAATGAGGCAAGGCTGCCCTCTCTCCCCACTTCTCTTTGCATTATGCATGGAACCCTTAGCTGCTCAGATACGAGACAGCAAAGACATCTCAGGTATTGCCACCGGAAGCCAGTCGCATAAGGTGGCACTGTATGCGGATGATGTTTTCCTGACAATAACTAGGCCCCTTACCTCTCTACCAAACTTATTCAAATTACTGGGGAGATTTAACAGGATCTCCGGATTCAAAATTAATCAATCTAAATCTGAGGCCATGAATATAAACTTACCAAAACCGTTGGAGAATCTGATCACCCTCAACTTCAACTTTAAATGGCAGCAGACGCAAATTAAGTATCTCGGAATAAACGTAACTAAGACAACCAAACTGCTGTATCAGGCCAATTATCCCAAATTGATACACGCCCTGAAAGGGGACGTGAGGCGATGGGCCACCTACTGTATAACATTTCTTGGATAGGGAAGATCCACTGCATTAAGATGAATCTGCTACCTCGCCTCCTATATCTCTACCAAACAATACCGGTGACACTTCGATTGAGGGACACCCTCGCGCTGCAATCAGAGATAGATACATGTATCTGGGGAGGGAAGAGAGTGGGCAAGCAGATAATGCGTAAACAATCAGGGGCAGGAGGGCTAGCGGTACCTTGCTTGTTTTCCTATTACAAGGCGGCACAATTATGCCAAATTGTGCAATGGCACACCGACCTGGACTCAAAAAGATGGGTCGAGATAGAAAAGGAGATTTGCTCCCCAATTGAACTGAAAAGTCTAATTTGGCTCCCCAAAAAGGTGTGATCAAACACCAAAATGCCGCTTTCCTCAATGACCAACTCACTCTCGGTGTGGGAGAGCATGAGGATCAAATGCAACTTGACCCACAAAACATCGGGTATGACCCCCTTATGGGATAATCCTCTTATTTTCTCCGGGACTGATCAGTACTGATTTCACAATCTGGAAAGCTAAACACCTTAATAGATTAGTAGGCCTGGAGGGTAGAAGAGGCATACAAACATTCGATATCCTTAAAACCAATAAAAACATCCCAAATGCTGAATTCTTTAGATACCTCCAGGTCAGAGCATTCTACCAGGCTCA
Organism: Ascaphus truei; assembly: GCF_040206685.1. NCBI lineage: Eukaryota > Metazoa > Chordata > Amphibia > Anura > Ascaphidae > Ascaphus > Ascaphus truei. The sequence continues at coordinate 1,188,955 of NW_027453837.1, read as the reverse complement.
TATCGCAGTTGTACAAAGAAGTAACGGGTTCGGGCGCTGCAGTGACAGAAAAACTAGGTTATATGAAAAAATGGGAGATGGACTTAGGGGAAGTCTTGGAACTGGAGGAGTGGACGAAAATTGCAGCGGCAGTTTCCAAAAGCTCCATGTGCACGACCCTAAGGGAGAAAGCATATAAAGTTATGTTGAGATGGTACTAGACCCCCACAAAATTGGCTACATGTCTGCCTAGTTACTCCCCATTGTGCCCTAGACAATGTGGACAGCAAGAAGACTTGTTACACATGCTGTGGTCTTTCCCCAAAATAGCTGTGGTCTGGGACTCAATCAAAGATTGGCTGAACTGAATCCTAGACGTAGAGGTCCCGTTAGACCTGGGGCTGTTCCTCCTTAATAGACCGTTAAAAGGCCTACACAAACATGCTCATAAATTGATAACACATTTCGCAACGGCAGTACGGGGGGAGATCACAGCACGTTGGAAATAAAATGAGATTCCATTGATAGCTAAAATTCGGAACAGAATTTGGACAGTCTGTCAGATGTAGAAGTTGACCACAGGCGAAAACTACCTAAAAGTCTGGATGCCGTGGCTGGCCCAGACGGATATACTGGGGGTGGAAAGGTCCACGATTTGGCAGTGATAGAGAGAAATGCTTTCTCCCCTGGGGTGGTAGTGCAAAAATAGATGGACATGATGATTAAGAGTCATCAGGACTGATCTGAAAGGAGTCCCGCGAGGGAGGTGCAGACCGGGGAGACTCCAATCCCCAATCCCCCCAGTAAGCGATGAGCCGGAAGTAATAGAGCTCACAGCGGAACCACGGCAGAAGATATCACCCCCCTAACCCCCTCCAGACACCCCTACCCCCCTTCTATTAGATTAGCGTTGTATGTCTGTTTGTATGTCTCCCCAGTACGTCTTGTGATGATATGTGGTTAGTTAGAATGCATGGACACTGAATAATGTTCTGACATTGATGTGGATAATAATGTATGCACTGCCTGCCTGATGTACATGTGAATTACCAATAAAATTCAAGTTGGAAAAAAAAATGTAAAATCAATGAATGTATTGATAAATTCCGGGTTAAGCCCATCTTGTTACCCCTGAAACCCTTGTGGTCCCTGGCAGCTGCATAGCACCATAAGCCATTTCCATGGGTTATAACATGTAAAATTTAAAGTGTCCCCTGTTTTTCCACTTTTCATGTTCACTTTATCCCAGACTCATGACACTTTCTGTGTGCAACTCTTATGTGGGAATTTTTGGTAGAAATGCAGTGGTTTTGTTTGCAGGAGTTTGGGGGACAAATATACCTGTAGTCAACTAATTATCCCCGGTGTGCAGGCATGATTTTCTTGTATGCGGGTTGAATTACACCGTGGCTGCCCTGTATCCCCCAGACTCCAGGTTTTCAAGCTCAGATATCCCAACTCTATTTCCCTCATATATATGGATTTTCCCAAAGTATATCATGTATTTAAATATGGTTTATCATGGTTGTGCAATTTCTGTAAATGTCTATTCAGTCAGTACAGGCTCCATACAAGTTCCGGGAAGTCTGGATAGATATCGGAGTTCAAAGAGGAGAGAGGATGTAGGGTGTTATGTGGCTAGAGCATGGTGAAGTACTGTATCTGGAGAACAGAGACCCCCTGTGGGGAGGACACTCTGATCTGCCAGAGTCAGTTGAGCCTGCAGTAGGTGGCAATGGGTTGACTGGGGGAATCCAGAGAATATCAGTGTATTTCCCATTGGTCAAATCATATGTCCCACCCATTTGGGCAAGCTGAGCTGGCTTAACTTTCCCCCTCCTCTGATGTCAGCCAAAGAATGAGCCCCTATTCCTAATAGGTAGTGGGAATAAATTCCCACACTCTGATTGGTTGTTCCTCCATGCTGAACATAGCACAGTGGAGGGTATGTAAGGAGGTAGCCGACTGAGATAGCCATACCTTCAACTGGCTTGTGTCGATGAAGCTAGGTCAGGCTTTTCAAAGTTGCTCTGTTTGAAATTGTTGAGCAACTGGCTTTGTTTTGAAGCTAGGACAGTCTGCGCTGCAGGGACTAAGTCAGATGTGAAGTCAAAGTTCTGAGAATTGAACATAGCGGTCGCGGCTAGGATCTTTAGCCGAAAAGAGGACCAGGAAGCCCAGGTGTATATCTTGGTCAGGGTAAGCCTTCCGAAGCAGGCACCTATTTGAGCCTAGATTTCATTACCCAGACCCCCAGTAAGTGTGTATGTTGTCTCTATTTTGTGTATTCATTGTGTGCATGCGGGTTTACCCGAATAAACTTCATTTTTCTTTATTACCTTGTTTTGCCTAGTGATTGATCCCGGTATAAATATGTAAAAAGTCCTGATCTCCCATGACAAGATGGAAAAAAATAACATTCCAAAGGGATCTTTAGGGCTACCAGTCGAGCAGAGTGAATCGTTGGACATATCAATGCTTTGAAGCACAATGTGGTTCATTGCCCTTCCCGAGAATATTCCACACTAGAAGTTATTATCATCAATCCTCAGACTCTAATCACTCTGATTTTTTAGAACGAGGATACTCACAACATCCCTCACCGATCATGACCAGTCTCACTGGAGACCAGCTGTATTATCACACTACCACTGGGATCACTATCACCAGACAGGGCACAATAGTTGAATAAACAAAAGTTTATTCTGGCAAGCCAGCAAACACACAAATCACACAATCACAGTATGACACTCACCAAGTGGGGCAATAATCTAGCCTCAGGCAGGTGCAGGAGCCTGCTTCGGAAGGCTTGGCATTAACGGCTTCTTCCCCGGCTTCTCTGTGCTCTTCTGAAAGCAACACTTTTAAAATAGCCCACCAGCCGTGACATCACTGTCTCCGATCCACTCTGCAAACTTGTATGCTACTGTGATCGGCTGTGCTCCTTACATAGGCCTAAGTCTCCTATCTTTTTTGCTGGAGCAGAGACCACCGGCCAATCAGAGCACAGATTGTGATGGTGCAGCCAATCATAGAATGAGTGCTTGTCCGGTTGCACCAATTAGGGCAGGTGTCCGGCTTATTGACTCTGGACTGCTTCTCGGGGTGTGAGCTGCTGGCGGGTGGGAAATTAGATCTGGGCAATGGAAATCATGCCTTCGGGGCTGAGACCCAGTAAAGGATCCCCTGGCCAGCCCAATTTCTCAGTGTCTCGGGAACAAAGGCTCTGAACCGTCGATTACCAGTTCCTGGACCTGAATTACAGCCCTTCCCCACTCACCATTTTCCAGGTACTCAGCTGCTCCCAAGCTCTGTCACGGACAGACATTTCTCTGGATGCAGCCCAGCTAAGTGAATTACTGTGTCTGCATACAGATAAATGCTAGCAACACAAAGGACAATGCTGGATTATTAACTGTGTGGGGAAAACACAAACACAGGGAAAGACAGTGATTTTTTACGATCCCGGCTCCCCAAGACAGATAGTTTTCCCCCCTTGTAGATATCACACAGTGATTATCTCTTTTCTGGAAGAGATTTACACAAAACACATTGCACAAAGGCCAAAATGACCCTGACAGAAGTGGCAATTAAACATGGATTTGGGGCAGCCTGCCTGGCTTAACTTTTATTATGTTATGCTGGCTACCCCTACAGTCACAACCGGTCTAACGTGGAAAGAAATTATATCGGATAAGGACACAAATGCAGGTCAGCTAAGAGTCGGATTGTCACAAGATCACAAAGCCTCAGGTTTTACCAATGGTGAATATTTCTGATTTATATTCTCACGGACATAGAGACTAATAAGATGCAAAAATAACTGATTTGTGCCCACAAATCGGGTTATTTTTTTTTAACTTGATTTGGATTTGATGAAGTTATTTCGGAACTTTCTTTGGAAAGCATTATTTGTGCCTACCGGAGTACGCTCTTCTTTGGACATGGTAGGTACACAGGTTAACACACTTACCAACAGTATGACTACAAGCATTGATAATTATGTTATTAGTCAATGAACGTCTACCAGGGGTGCTCGGCAACGGCTTCCCCAGCTGACAGGATATCTCCCCCTGGGCTGGCACCGCTCTGGCTGGGGAGGCAGGAAATGTTCAGGGCCCGATCTCCGCCCCTGGATGCTGTTGCCTTTGTACTCTGCCCCCCTCCTCCCCCTCCAGACCCTGCAGTTACCATTTTCTTTTGAAATGCTGGCTGAACAAAGGGTTTCTCAGCCCTGCATGTCCAGAGATGTTAAATGCATTTATTTATTCCCTGGGCATGTAAACTGGAAAAATACAATTACCCAGTCTCCACAACCATGAACCCTGGTTAGGCTGGTTCCACAGGGAGTTTGTAGACAATAGAGGATGGGGATGGGCAGGCCTCCAATCTCACAGGCGTCGGTCCGAAGAGCAAAGTCATTGTCTGCCCAGACAGAGGCCAGAGGGAACACAGAAGAATTCTGCTGCCAGTGCTCAAGGGCCAAAGCGTAGAATGTCTTATTCTTAGAACATAATGGCACACATCTGCAGCATATAACTATCACTCTAAACAAGCGGATTAAGTGGACCCAGTGGATCAGGCTGGGGGGAGGGGTAAGGTGAGGTGACGCTAAGAGGCGCCGACCATCCAGAGAACAGCCAGGCTGACGCTAAGTCACCCACCGTCTCCTCTGCCAATGATAATACCTGCTGTCACGCTTCTTGATCCGGTGTAGCCAAAGAGATAAAGTTGAAGCAGCGTTGAGTGAATGCCTCCAGTGATGTGTGTCCTGGAATCCACGTGCAACCAGCAATGGTATCGGAACAGCCAAACGAAGAAGCGATGCACTGAGGTAAGTAGAGAACCACGCGCAGCTCTAACAAAAAAACGACTAATTTATTGAAAAAAAGGGAACAAACATCATGAAGCTAGGAACCTCTTACGCGTTTCATCCCGCAAGGGACTTTGTCAAAGAGTGAGTGGTGAACCTGCCTGTTCTGTTCTGACTGACAGATTAAATCTGTCAGTGGTGATATTGGATACCGAGGCTTGAGCCTCATTACTCCAAGTTCTCTTGTTGAGTATATTGTCGCACACTTTAGAAAGCTTCTTGATCTGTGTTACTTGCCACAGTTGAGTTAGTTTCACAGGGTCAGCGCTGTGATGGGTCGTGGGTAGCGGTCAAATGGGTTTGCAGAGATCGCAGCAAGCTTCTTGATCAGCGGATTTGAGTTCTGGTCCAGTTCCTTGTAGAATTTCTTGTTGAGCTTCTTTAGATGTTCATCCAACATCTCGATGCCCAGCTCCCTATGAAGGTCCGCTATTCTTGTAGGAAGTGGTGCGTTGGACGCAATCCGCAGCGCCTTGTTCTGTAGTTTTTGATGAGATGATCTGAGCCGTTGGTGGCAGCCACTCCACACCGGGGAGGCGTATGTCATTGTGGGTCTATTGATTGCCTTGATCACGTTGACTTTGCTCCGGATGGGCATGGTCCTTGTCTTCAGCAGGGGGTACAGTGCTGCCAGCTTGGCTGTTGCCTTCTGTTGAGTCTTCTCAATTTGGTTTCTCCAGCTTAACTTGCTATCTAGGATTACCCCTAGGTAACAGCTGTTTGGCTCCCATTTGATTGCCTCTCCGTTGAGGCTGATTGGCGGGTGTGTCTTGATCTTCCTTTTGGTAAACAGTGTAGCTGTGGTCTTGCTGGAGTTCAGTCCTACTTGCCAGTCGCTGTACCATGTTGATAGCATGTCTAGTGCTTTCTGGATGTTCTTAGCTACTTCTTTCTCGCTGAAGGACTGGGAGATGACTGCCACATCATCTGCGTAGTGTGCCAGTTGAGTCTTGTGGAGGTCTGCGGGGATGTCATTCATGAAGAGGTTGAACATGAATGGTCCCAGGACTGATCCCTGCGGCACGCCTGCGCAGATGGGGCGTGAGTGGTGAACTATCTCATACACCTCTATATACCACCAGCTTGACTGTGATAGGTCAATAATAAATTGATTTAGAACGGCAACTCCTATATGCAGCTGCAGGTTAATTAATGAGACTGCCGTTCCATCTATACAAGCATAGTGGTGTGTAGAAGGGGAGAGAAGGATAACAACATACAAGTGTATACATAGTACATGTATAACAACAAATAAACAACTTATTGCAAAACTACTGTAAAATAGTATAAACAGTAGTAGCAAAAGATCATTTAAAACCAACATTCAAGCAACATAGATGAAAACAAGGAATGGATTAGAATATAAAGAAATGATATAATAAAGAAAGATAAACGACAGGTAAAAAATATATATTATATTACAATAAGCAATATTGAAAAGTATATTATAACCACTCAACATAATAAAACAATTATAATAATCATAAATAATAACCTGTCTTATATCAATATAAATTAAAGAAATAAAAATAAGAAATTGTCAAAATGAAAACAATAATAAAGAAGATAAATATAAAAATAAATATATTAATAATAGAAATATAGCATATCATAAATATACTGATAATAAAGTATACATAATATCCCATATGGTGAGCAACAGCATATATCTAAATGACATTATAACAACACCAGAGAAGCAAAAAGCAGAAGCAAGCAAAAACTTAAACATATTTCTTTAGTTAGACTAGGAAATGTTTAAGCTCCCAATCGGTATTAATACCGTAGGGATGCAATGTATTCATGATATAGATCCAGTGCCCAGACAGAGGCACCTATCTCACCAAGAGATAGTGAGCTGGCACTGAGAACAGGAGGGAGGGAGGCGCTGTTCTCATTGTCTGGTTCATAATTCCCACCTTCCTTGCCTCAGCCTCCCTGTCACACCCTCAGACCGGATTGGCCAACACAGATGAGCCCTCATTCTGTGATTGGCTCCCCATTCAGCATCAATGCTGGGATTGGTCGTTGCCCCGTTCTCCATGATTTTCCATTGAGAACTGCAACCTAGAAAAGCAGCGACCAATTTGAGTTCCACAAGCCTCTCCTGGGTTGGCGTGAAGATAGACTAAGCGGGGGGCTCTGAGGATGTGCCAGAGACACCTGAAGTCGAGGCTGCTTGTACGCCAAGCTGGAGATTTGAAGTTACCTTTCCACAACTTGCATCCAGCGGTGCTTGGAAACTCATGACCTACGGCAAAAGTGGAATCTGCTCCGTTAAAGTCATGTTGGTGGCGTCGGCCGAAATTAATACCCGTTTATTTGTTTATCTCTGTGTCCTCTCTGGTGCTTAATTCCACAAAAGAGTCCCGGTCTCTTGCCAGAACACATTAGAAATAAAGCATTCCATTTACATGGGATGCAAGGTGCAACAAGGCATGCAAAAAAATCCCTGTATCTCAGGGGCCTTGGAGCCAGATGAACCCAAGTGACAGGGCGTAACCTTTATTAACCGGTCCCTGGGCCTCATTCCATCACAAGCATAGCTAAGGTCTCTGTACTTAGGGAGGAGCCTAAGTAGACACCGGCCTGTTTTCACATTCAGCTACCTGTGTGGAAGCGGAAGCGGTGACGTCAACGCGCTGACACCGGAGCATCGCGAGATACACGCGGCTACCGGCAAGGATTGCCAGGGACTGGTGTTTGCTGCTGGACAGCCGGGTCGGGCGCTCCTATTGATTTTAAAACTCACTGTGTCTGTGAGTATATGTCTGTTTGTGCATTGGAGGTATTAAAAGGTTTTTAGGTATTGCGCAATCCTCTGCCCCCTTTTTTATCCCTGGTTGGAGTTGTATATACAGGAATACGGGAGTGGACACAGATGACAACACCTGGAGAAAAAGATTCTATCTGAGCCTATCCGAAGACGGCGCACCTCGTGGGGTTTGTGCTGTGCCTGAAAACGCTGGGACTTGGAAAATCACAGATTCTCTCCACTGCATGCTGCCTGCTTTGCATCTAGTAAGTAGGTACGGGTTGAAGCTGTATATGGGGGAATTCATTTGATGAAACAATACTGCGCAATGTTTTGTCCATGGTTTTTATCATACACCACAGGATAACAGTCTGCAGCAAAAAAGAAAAAAACTCCTCCCGTTTTTCTTCACAAATCTTGGGAACTGAGTCCATTTACCACTCAAACATCTGAAAGGAAGGACTCCACTCTCATCACTTATATCCTTTATTTTTATGGACATTGCTTTTTATAGTAATATTCACAAATATATTGTACACTTTGCGCCAGGTTATTTTCTATATTTCTATATTCACTATTGCATCCAGCGGTGCTTGGAAACTCATGACCTGCGGCAAAAGTGGAATCTGCTCCGTTAAAGTCATGTTGGTGGCGTCGGCCGAAATTAATACCCGTTTATTTGTTTATCTCTTTGTCCTCTCTGGTGCTTGATCCCACAAAAGAGTCCCGGTCTCTTGCCAGAACACATTAGAAATAAAGCATTCCATGTACATGGGATGCAAGGTGCAACCAGGCATGCAAAAAAAACCTGTATCTCAGGGGCCTTGGAGCCAGATGAACCCAAGTGACAGGGCGTAACCTTTATTAACCGGTCCCTGGGCCTCATTCCATCACAAGCATAGCTAAGGTCTCTGTACATGCAGGGCTGAGAAACCCTTTGTGCAGCTCGCATGTCGAGAGAACTGGCAAATTCTGTGACTGGAGGTGAAGAGCGGTGCAGGAATACAAGGGGGAGTGACCATGGGAGAAGATCAGACCAGGGGGCAATCAACCCAAAAAGCAGAACATTTTGTCATCCATCCAAATATCCGGATGCCGAGCCCAGCATGGGACATCCTGTCAGCCATGGAAGCCATTGTTGGGCCCCGTTGGTGGATGCTGCTCCCATTGGCCAATTCATATTTCTTTCCGCTGCCCTTTAATTTGCAATCACCCATTTCAAGCCCTGATTGGCCAGTTCAGACAAGACCATGTGTCCTGAATGGCTCCTGTGCATCATTAATGCTGTGATTGGCCGCAGCCCTGTTTGCCATGGAAGCAAGAAATCTAGGAAATGGGAACCCAATCAGTTTCAGATCTTATTCTGATCCTAACGTGGTGATAGATTAAGCTGTGCCCCCTGAGACTGTGCCAGAGACACTCAAAAATTAGATTGTAAGCTCCTCGGAGCAGGGACTCCTCTTCCTAAATGTAACGTTTGTCTGAAGCACTTATTCCATTGACCAGTTATTTATATATTATGTGTTATTTATATGATTACCACGTGTATTACTAATGGGAATTGCTATGTACATTAATGGTGCTATACAAATAAATGTAAAGGGGGGTTAAGGCTGCACACCACAATATATAAACAAATACATACAGTTTACCGGTGCTGCTGGTTCAAGGAAGTACCTGCCAGGAATTTCCAAAGTACACTGAGGAAAAAAGAGAGAGATCCAGTTGGTCGAAACGTCGTGTGGCACAATAAATTCATTATCCTGAAATCCGTGTAGCGCTGGATCTCTCTCTTTTTTCCTCGCTATACAAATAAAGACATAGGGGGTCATGCACTAAGCTCCGTTAAGTTGTTTTTAGAGCGCAAAGTGCTTTTAGAACGTGATGTTGCGCTGAACACGATGCACTAAGCCACGCTAACAGGCACTTTGCGCTTTAAAACTGACTTTTTTCAGGAAATATTTCAAAGTCCAACTTTGCGTTAAATTCTGCCCTTAAGCGGGATGCACTAAGCTACGTAACCTTAGCGTACGCGAAAGTTGCGTTCAACAGAACACCTCAGCTCAAGGTAGACGCAAAAAAAGCTGGACTTTGAAAAATTTCTTGCTCTACATTTCTGCATGCGCAAAACCCATACAACAGGCCGGCGGGTGTCCCCGGCTGACCCCACGGGGGTCCCCGAGGGAGATCGGGGGTCGCGCAGGTGTCCCCGGCTGACCCCACAGGTGTCCCGGGGTACCCGCGGGCCTGCGGTACCAATGTTGTGCTTACAAAAATACTAAACATTATTTCTAACTAAATACACCCCCCTAACACATACAGTACAATAATGTGCAAAATAACTATTATTCAGATATGGATAATAGATTATTTGCCCATTATTAAATACTGCATTAGCATACATAAATAAAGTAAATAAATACAGTTATACTTACCACAACAACAGGTCTCTCTGTCCTCCGTTGAAAGAAAGCATACAGAATATACATAATAAAGACATTCTAATGGCCCCTAACCCCTTAATCACCTTAGCGTTTACTTACCGCTATAGTCATTAAGGGGTTAACCCAGCCTGCCCCGATACACACCCGGGAGGCCTAAGCACCCACCCTGAACTGACTATACCCACCCTGTACCCATTGAGTAGTATAGTGGTACATCATACCCATATAATAATAATATGGGCATGATAAGCCTCTATTGCACTCAAAGGGCATCCTAATTACAATACATTAATGCACCAGATACACAATAATAAAACCTAACTCCAAAAAAACATACTTCACTAAATAAAAACTGTAGCCAGCTAATCCAATGAATACAAGCAATAACAACATCAACAATGAATTAATTAAACCATTAACCAATCAAAACAATTAATTCCTAAACCAACTCAAAATGAATAGTAACACTAACCAATCAAGCCAATTAATTACTACAACATTAATGAATGTAAACATTAAAAGACAAAGAAATACATTCAAACACTATCTGAAATAACAATTAAATGCATTAGCTAACATAATACAACATTAACTACAAATGAACACCAATCGCAAACATTTTATTAGCATTAAGCAGGAAAAAAAAAAAACAATGACATCCACATAAGAAACTGACAAAAAAAACCAACAGCAATAACAAGCCACAAATGCCCCCCAAATATTGTCATAATAATGTATTAATCTGTACCTCAATGTGCCTCCCCCAAAAAATAAAAAAACACATCCAATGAAGAAACCTGTAATAATAGACATTTACAAACATTCAATAAAGTACTTTGATACATTGAATCAAACACTGAATGTTTTCAATTTAGAGAGATACCTTCCCCCTGAGATTATTATTGTAGATGGTTGCAACATATATCACTGTTACACTAGTTTGTAAGAGTAGCTAATGATAGCAATTGTATAGGAGAAAGTTACTTAGTAGGATTGGTTAGTGGAGATTGTGACACATTTGACCACTAAGTAGTTATTTGCATAGAAAGTGATCAGACTAGTGTTATTAACTTGGTCGCTTGAGCACCTGTTTAGGTAAAAGTAATCACCATGTTGGTTTAGGCACATAATAATAATAATAATAATAATAATAATAATAATAATAATAATAATAATAATAATAATAATAATAATAATAATAATAATAATAATAATAATAATTATGTTATTATTATTATTATTATTATTATTATTATTAGTTAGATTTCATTCACTGAGGTTGTCACAAACAACGTATTAATTTTATTTTACTTATTTCTGTGGGGAAAAAAATTATGGTCTCCAAAAAATTAGAGTATTGAATGTATTGATTCCAATACATATGTAATGCATTTTATCTATAAATAATAAAAGAACAAAACAGCATTGGATACGTTATAGATAATATATTAATTAGAGGAGGTGAACTATTGGAAAAAAACAACTGTTTTTCTCTTCACCACTTAAAGTAAAGATTGGTAGGTTCATGTGTAATGTTTGTTCATAGTAATAGTGTAACAAGTATTAAAAGTGAAGGCTTATTAAGAATGGGATATTGAGTGCAGCTTTGGGGAAAATATCTCTTCAATTTGTAGTTACAAATAACTAACTGACTTATTCAGGATACATAAGAAATCTATAGTTTAAAAAAGAATGAACAGTATGAGAAGATACATTAATTAATAATAAAAAAAACATATTGAAACAATGGAAATATATCCTTATCCAGATCTGCCTAAATGGTGAAATAGTTTGACAAGCATTGGAAAAAAGATGCAAAAACACAGCAACAATTAATGCATAATTAAATAGTCATCTTACATGCTAATATTGAATCTGAAAAATAAAAAACAAGTCTTGATATAGTTCAGCTTCTGTTTAAATGTATTAGATAGTGTGTATTTACATTGGTAATTTTAATATTTCATATGCAGTGATATAGTTCAATAAATAAGGAATGAGGATACGTTTAATACAGTAGATATCTTTAAATACAGGCCCCTGTTCAGTCTAGTTATATTACTCTAACATCAGATGTTCATCTTTATTTAGAAAATACACAATACATTATGGAATATTTAATTTGTGCTTAAACTATAACACATTGTGTATACACATATACAGACTTGGTATTTTAATTAAAAGCAAACTACTGTGACTGGAGCATTAGAGGGAAGCCAAAGAGCCCGGTTAGGAGCTGATCAGATCACACAGAGCAGTGACAGCGAGAAGACATTTAGGGAAGCCCCATTTATAGCGCAGCACTGCCACCGTGTGGTGCTCTGGGAACTGCAGGCATTAAGGAAACGAGCCGCGCGGTTCCGCTTCTTTGTGTCTCTGTGTTCGGGTTTATAATAATAACACAATGTGAACATTAGAAGAAGAGGAACCAAGAAAGTCCCATTGAAGCAATGATCTGGGAAAGAAAACCCCTCATATTACATTTCACCGATTAAAGATCATTTGAATACTTGGTATAAGTACATGTTCCATGTCAGAGAGCTCTGTGCTGTATCTGTGCAAACACTAATGTTATCACATTAAATCTTTTTAATTGTCCCACTTACAAGCACTAAATATATAATAACTTTATTAGGACGATATCGGTCTGAGGCGGGATTTTTGAACATCGCAACGGCTTTCACAGAACCAATCAGAGCGAAGGGCGGGACCAAAGCAGCCAATCACAGCGATCTGCAGTCCATAAATACGCAGCTGCAGCGGTTTTTTTTCTTTATTAGTTCCTGACCGGAGACGCGCACTGACACAGCAGCACAGGATGGCCCGGACCAAGCAGACCGCCCGGAAATCCACCGGAGGGAAGGCTCCCCGTAAGCAGCTAGCGACCAAGGCTGCCAGAAAGAGCGCTCCGGCCACCGGCGGAGTGAAGAAGCCTCACCGCTACCGGCCCGGTACTGTGGCTCTCAGGGAGATCCGCCGCTACCAGAAGTCCACCGAGCTGCTCATCCGCAAGCTGCCCTTCCAGCGCCTGGTCCGGGAGATCGCCCAGGACTTCAAGACTGACCTGCGCTTCCAGAGCTCGGCTGTCATGGCTCTGCAGGAGGCCAGCGAGGCTTATCTGGTGGGGCTCTTCGAGGACACCAACCTGTGCGCTATCCACGCCAAGAGGGTCACCATCATGCCCAAGGACATCCAGCTGGCCCGCAGGATCAGAGGGGAGAGAGCTTAGGCCGGCTGCACCCTGACTTCGTTTACACCCCAAAATCAAAGGCTCTTTTAAGAGCCACCACATTTTCAATGAAATTGCCTGATCAATATTAACACACGGATACTGATCTCTATATAGAGAGTTAAAGAAGTGTGTTATCCTTGTATCAACATATGTACTTGATGTGTGACAATATAGATAAACGCACCTTCAATATTTGTGTATTCTTTGTCATGTGATATATAGACTTGCATGCATAGTCACCATTTCATGCTGTATATGGCTGCACGTAAAGACAAACCTGTAAATGTCCCCCCTCCCATGTGCCACTGGTGATTATACTGAAGTGTTAGGGAATAGCGTGTGCTTCATGCTTTCAATGTGATGTAAACACATTTATTTTATAACATGGTGATAAATACGTTTTTCTGATGTCAACTACACTATTTTAATTTTGATTTTCTATAAACCGTGTATGTGAATATTATGTAGACATAAACAAAACCATATCACCTAATATGTCAGTTTGTCTGAGAAACATTTATTCGTGCAATAGGTTAGGGACTACAAACTTACACATGCACCTTACAGTGCTCGCAGTATCAATTCATATACACTTATGCTCTGGCAGTGTAACACAAACCCCTGCATGGGATAAGTTGGAGAAACATTCCCAGTTACACACTATGTGCACAGCTCTCTATGTGGGGTTGTGGTGGCTCTTAAAAGAGCCTTTGTGTTTGTAAGAGGCTGAAGTTGTCGGTCTCACTTCTTAGGAGCTGCCGCCCTCTTGGGCTTTGCTGCTTTGGGTTTGGCTGCCTTGGCCTTAGCTGGACTCTTAGCAGTTTTTGGCTTCGCAGCCTTTTTAGCCGCCGGGCTCTTCACAGCCTTCCTGGGCTTGGCAGCTTTAGACTTCTTCGGGCTTTTTGCTGGCTTCTTGGCGGCCGCCGGTTTCTTGACCTTTTTGGGGCTTTTCTTCACTCCCGCCGGAGCCTTTTTGGGTTTCTTGGGGGACTTGGCGGGTTTCTTTGCCACTGGCTTCTTGGGTTTCCCCACATCCTTTTTCTTGGCCGCCTTCTCCTTGCTCTCCAGCTGCTTCTTATTCAGCTTGAACGATCCGGAGGCTCCGCTCCCTTTCAGCTGGATCAGGGTTTCCTTGCTCACCAAGCCCTTGAGAGCCAGCTTCAGGCGGCTGTTATTCTTCTCTACATCGTAGCCTCCTGCAGCCAGAGCCTTCTTCAGAGCAGACAGGGAGACCCCGCTGCGCTCCTTAGAGGCGGACACAGCTCTCACTATCAGATCGGACACGCTGGGACCGGACTTTGCTGGGCGGCTTTTCGAGGCTCCGGCCGCTTTCTTCGGCTGCTTCTTCTTGGCGGCGCTTTCAGCTGGAGGAGGAGGAGGAGCAGGAGCGGTCTCGGCCATTGCAGCTGCAGGTAAAATCCCCCAACACACTGACAGAAAGTTATACTGGGGGCCTGACCGTTCTGTTCTGACTGACAGATTAAATCTGTCAGTGGTGATATTGGATACCGAGGCTTGAGCCTCATTACTCCAAGTTCTCTTGTTGAGTGTATTGTCGCACTCTTTAGGAAGCTTCTTGATCTGTGTTACTTGCCACAGTTGAGTTGGTTTCACAGGTTCAGCGCTGTGATGGGTCGTGGGTAGCGGTCAAATGGGTTTGCAGAGATCGCAGCAAGCTTCTTGATCAGCGGGTTTGAGTTCTGGTCCAGTTCCTTGTAGAATTTCTTGTTGAGCTTCTTTAGATGTTCATCTAACATCTCGATACCCAGTTCCCTATGAAGGTCTGCTATTCTTGTAGGAAGTGGAGCGTTGGACGCAATCCGCAGCGCCTTGTTCTGTAATTTTTGGAGAGATGATCTTTGATGTTGGTGGCAACCACTCCACACCGGGGAGGCGTATGTCATTGTGGGTCTAATGATCGCCTTGATCACATTGACTTTGCTCTTGATGGGCATGGTCCTTGTCTTTAGCAGAGGGTACAGTGCTGCCAGCTTGGTTGTTGCCTTCTGTTGAATCTTCTCAATGTGGTTTCTCCAGCTTAGTTTGCTATCTAGGATTACACCTAGGTAAGAGCTGTTTGGCTCCCATTTGACAGCCTCTCCGTTGAGGGTGATTGGCGGGTGTGCCTTGATCCTCTTTTTGGTAAACAGTGTAGCTGTAGTCTTGCTGGAGTTCAGTCCTACTTGCCAGTCGCTGTACCATGTTGATAGCATGTCTAGTGCTTTCTGGATGTTCTTAGCTACTTCTTTCTCTCTGAAGGACTGGGAGATGACTGCCACATCGTCTGCGTAGAGTGCCAGTTGAGTCTTGTGGAGGTCTGTGGGGATGTCATTCATGAAGAGGTTGAAAAGGAAAGGTCCCAGGACTGATCCCTGTGGCACGCCAGCGCGGATGGGGCGTGTTGTTGAGAGCTCTTCCCGCACAGCCACGTGGAATGTGCGCTCCCGCAAGTAGCTTGCAGTCAGCTTAATCAGGTAGTTTGGGAATTTCAGGTTGATCATTTTGTGCAGTAGTCCTTCATGCCAAACTCTGTCAAACGCTTTGGCCACGTCCAAGAAGACAACTCCAGTTGATTTGTGGATGTTGAATCCATGGCTTATTATGTCAACGACTCGCAGCAGCTGATGGTTGGTTGAGTGGTCCTTCCGGAATCCAAATTGCTCCTTTAGTAGAATGTTTTTACCAGAGGCAAAGTGGCGGAGGCGCGTAAGAATAACTTTCTCCAGGAGTTTCGACAGTCCAGAGAGCAGGCTTATCGGACGGTAGTTTGCAGGATCCCTCCGTGGTTTTCCAGGCTTTGGAAATACAATGACCTTGGCTTCCTTCCAGGATTGAGGAAAGTGCTGGAGCCGCATGCATGCATTGAAGATTTCTGTGAGGCATTCCATGGCTGCCGGCGGAAGCTTCTTGATGGCCAGGTTGGTAATTCCATCACTTCCTGGTGCTTTGCCATTTGCCAGCTTTTCTGCAAGTTGCGTTATCTCAGTCCTGGTGCATCCTTCAAGGGTTTCCGCTTCGGTCTCTGGTAGGTGCTCGGTAAGATGCCTGTTAACTCCTTGCTCAACTTCCCGTGCTATTTTGCTGGCTTGGTTAGGCCTAAAAGTTGTCTCCAGTGTGTCAGCGAGAACCTCTGCCTTGTCCTTGTTGCTACATGCCAGGTGGGTCTGGCCCTGGATCGGTGGATTAGGCTCCTTCTTCCCGGTCAGGCGTCGGGTCATTCTCCAAACAGAGTTGTCGGATTCCTTCAGCTTGGCTGCTGCGGCCTCCCACCTCTCCCCCCGGTGTTGGCTGATTTGCTGTCGCAGTAGTCTGGCAAGTGAGTTGTACTTTACCAGAAGGTCAGGTGTGCGGAACTTCTGCCACTGGCGTCGGGCCCTGTTTTTCTCAGCAATCGCTTGCTTGATCCCGCTCGGTAGGTCGTAGATGGAGCAGCGTTTGGGCATCTGTTTCGGGACGCTGTGCTCTATTGCATGTTGGACTGCGGTAGTAAAGGTGTTAACAGCATCATCAATGTCTCCGTTGGTGTCCAAGGGGCGGGGGTTTGTGATGTTGCTCAACTCTTCTTTGTACAGGCTCCAGTTCGCCCTGGTGAAGTTGTACCTGGGTGTTTGCTGGTGGGTTTCCATCTCGTCGCCAACAGTAATGGTAACTGGGTTGTGGTCTGAGGTCAGTTCCGCCAGGGTTTCCAACTGGACAGAATGTTTCACGTTCTTCAGTAAGACAATGTCCAGGACATCCGGTGTGTGGCTTGCAGTGCCTGGGTAGTGGGTGGGTTCTGTAGGGCCAGCCACTACAAAGTCACTCTCCTTTGAGTAAGCAAGAAGAGCTTGTCCTCTGGAGTTTGCTGTCCTTGAGTTCCAGCACCGGTGTTTGGCATTTAGGTCTCCCCCGATGATGGTTGGTACTGTGGAGTCCAGCAGAGCTTCCAAGTCTCCCAAATGTAGCTTCACCTTAGGGGGGCAGTAGGTGGCAATTAGTCGCAGTGGTCCTGTTGCAGTCTTTACCTGTACTCCAGTGGCTTCAATACTCCGGAGGGGTGGTAGTGCAATCTCATTATGGCTGACCCGTGTGTTAACAATCACAGCCGTCCCACCACCTCTGGCTCCTGTTGCCCGGTCGGTACGGTATACCCTGTGGTTCACCAGGCTTAGTTTTTGGTTTCCTTGAAGGTGGGTCTCCGAGAGCAGAGCTGCGCATACATTCCTCGATTCCATCAGGTGAAGGAGTTCATCTGTCTTCTTGCTGATACCATTTGCATTCCACATCACGATGACAGAACTGCGTTTAGATGTTGCTGCCATGGTGGTTAGTTTCTGTGCTCCTGAGAAGGGCCGGGATGAGATTCGCTATCATTGTCACAATGGGGTGAATATCCATTCTCGCAATAGCACTCGCTATTTTAAGGATGATCTCTAGCCAGTTTGTTGGGCTTGCGGTTCCGCCTGCGGGGTCCGGGTTGGCCGCCTCAACGGGGTTGGTGGATGGTGTCCTGAGAGTTTCCGCGTAGGTCTGTCCGTCTGGGTTTTGCATCCTCTGGGTGGATGCCGTGCCTAGGTCTGGGATCAGGTGTTCTGTGGTCCTCTGTCTCTCCGGCGCCAGGCGTGGAAGCTGGTATTGAGTAGTGGGTGTCTTCCTTGGTGCCTGCTCCATCAGGTGGGGTGTCCGCTTTTCCCGTTCCTCTTGCTTTGCTTTTGTGAGGTACGGGCAACCACGGTAGCTTGCCGGGTGTGGGCCTTTGCAGTTTGCACATGTCGCCGGCTCCTTCTTCCTATCTCGTGGGCATTCCTTGGAGTTGTGGTTCTCTCCACAACACACACAGCGTGGCTTCTGGTGGCAGAATGCAGAGGTATGCCCGAGCCGTTGGCAGTTGAAACACATGGTTGGGCCTTTTCTGCCCTTTGGCGCTTCTGTGGTTACCACACAGCTACAGAGCTTGGTAATCTTGGTAAGATCTGCAGGCTGGCTCTCCGGGGTTTCTGCCAGTGTGACAATAAACAAAGGGAACTTCTTGGTCTTGTCCACCGGGGATGTCAATTGGGCTACGCTCTTGACTGGAAGTCCATGTTCCGCGAGGTCGTGGGAAATCTCCCCCACGGAGGCGTTTGCTGGTAAGCCGCGAATTACAAATTTCTGGGGCTTTAGGCGCGTCAGTGGGAAGGTGTAGTATTCTATGCCCTGCTTTGCAAAGCAGTCCGTTAAGCTCCGGTAGTCGTCCACAGTTGTGGTAGTGATCTTTGCGTGGTTCGCCCGTGGTTTAACTACAAACGGGGAAGTGCAGTGCTCGGTGAGGATGTCGACAAGGTCCTTGTGGGTCTTCATATTCCTAACCATTACCGGTGGTATGCGAATCTTTTTGGGTGGGAGTGCAGTCTCTTCATCGTTGCACCTGGGCCCTGAGCAGTCATCGGCATTAGCAAGTGGCTCGAAGCGGTTTGATGTTTTGATGCCTTGGTCTTCCTTGTGCTTCTGCATCTTTGTCTTTGCTACCGATGGAGGGGAAGAACCATTGGAGCTATCAGAGTTTGCTTGCCCTCTCTTCTTCACTAAAGTGTAGTCCATGTCTTCTGCAGCATCATGTATTGCAGTCTCCATAGGTGGCACATTTGCCTCTCCCATAATAAGGCGCAGACCAGAGCCACGCACCCGCACGGCGGCAAGCACACAGCCCAAATCAGAGCCACGCACCCGCACGGCGGCGGGCACACGGCCCAAATCAGAGCCACACACACGCACGGCGGTGAGCACACGGCCCAAAGCACGCAACGCAGGGAGCAAAAGCACACGGCGCATGGGGGGGGCACGGCACCAAGTTCAGGGGGGGCACAGCACAGAGCGCAGGGGGGGCACAGCACAGAGCGCAGGGGGGGCACAGCAGAGCGCAGGGGGGGCACAGCACAGAGCGCAGGGGGGGCACAGCACAGAGCGCAGGGGGGGCACAGCACAGAGCGTAGGGGGGAGCAGAGAGCACAGGGGGGAGCACAGAGCACAGGGGGGCACAGCACAGAGCACAGGGGGGCACAGCACAGAGCACAGGGGGGCACAGCACAGAGCGCGGGGGGGCACAACACAGAGCGCAGGGGGGCACAGCACAGAGCACAGGGGGGCGCAGCACAGCGCACAGGGGGGGACACTGAGCACTGGGGGGGGCACAGAGCACGGGGGGGCACAGAGCACGGGGGGGGCACAGAGCACAGGGGGGGGCACTGCACTAAACAGGGGGGGGCACAGCACTAGGCGGGGGGGGGGGGCAAGGCCGGGGGTCACAGCAAGTCGCAGCTCTGGGCTCAGTACTGCACACAGAACTCAGCATACAGTGCAATAAAGCTATAAAGCAAAGCGATGGGCAATGACCCACGTGGCAGCAGCAGCTCTCCCACACGTGGCAGCAGCGGCTCTCCCCCACGTGGCAGCGGCGGCTCTCCAAACGGGCCAGTCAATACATCCCCGACTGAAACTCTGGAAAGTGGTGTCGGCGGCGGGCGCTGTGATGGGAAGTGACCCACTCGAGGAGTCATCAGCCTCTCCGGTCAGTTCAATCAATCTCTCACTCTCAATGTCTCAATCTGAGGTAATTGCGGTAAAGCTGCTGCTTATATGCAGTATGAGCGGACCTGAGTGAAAACCACAGACAACCCATGAGGGGAGAAAGTGAATTGCACTGGAAGACGTTCCTTGATTTTGATTGGCTGAAAAAGTCTTTAGTCTGATTGGCTCAGTGATAGCCGTTATTGTTTATAAAAAAAAAAGCCCGCGCGACAATGTGATTGGTTTGAAGTTTATCTCAATAAACTGTGATCACATTTGCTTTGCCTAGTATTGCCCAACTCACACGAACACATTTGTGTGCCATCTATTTCATGTATTTAATTATATTGTGTCTGCATCTATATGTCTGTAAATGTAATTCATTTGTAATATTTAGATGTGTATGATCAACTACATTCATCAGTATTTTTTTGAATAAATATCCCTGTTTTATTAATTTGCTTTTATGTCTAATTTACCCTGCATGAGGTGACACGTGGGAGAAATGCAGACCGGGGAAACAAGTTCAGCAAACACAAATCCTCCAGTAGAAATGTCTGAAGGTGACAGTTACTCCACAGGGTGGCAGTGCTGCTTCGAAATTGAAGTCACGTGGGAATGAAGTTACATGAAATCACTATAAAGCCATAACACAAGTCTAAGGCTGTGCCTATAGTTATAGTGCCGCCGATGGTGACGGCGACACGACCGGTGACGTCACCCGTCGCCACCGGTGAAAGTTATGTTTTGCCGCGACGGCGCGGGATTCCGGGCATTTAATTGGTTCAAGGACCATCACGTGACACGACGGCCCCTGAAAAATCAAATTTGCCGGCTTCAAGTTTCCACTATAAGCGCACGCGGCGGCGGCAAAGCTTTTGTGTTTGTGCGATGTTGTGTCGCTGTCGCAGGCACTATAAGACTTTATAAGACATTCAAAAGACTCAATGATAAAGAAACGATAAAATGAATCAAAGAAAAATTAATGATACTGGGGGCGGGGACCTGCCGGGACTTATATAGAGAGCCTGCTGCTCTGTGATTGGTTAGTTATCGGAGTGAGCTTCTCTTTCATTGGGTATAATCACTAAGCCCCGCCCCGACTCTCATCCTCCCGGATCACAAACACTGCTCTGACTTTGTGTTTCTGAGGCTGCAAGAAAAGGGCATTTTATCCCCTAATTATTACTCACATCCCCCCTTCTTGCATGCAATTTATAAGGAATTATATTCTCTTCACTGCTGTATCATTTTTCTGCTGGGAAAGTACAAACACAATTAGGAATAATGGGTGAAAGTTCGGCTCTGTAGCCCGGGATTTGCCAGATTTCATTCATATCTGTCTATTTCTGTCACTTTTACTTTGCTCAGACTAAATGTGCAACCTCCATCCTCATACAGTGACACTAAGGACATATTATTCTACAGTATCAGTTTAAAATAATGTGCATATAAATATATAAACATTGTCTGGGGATTCACTATATATGTACAAGTAGCACAATAATTCCTGAGCAGTGTACATTGCTATTTCATGTTGTTCCATTTCCCCGGTACTAAGCTCTGTATTATTCCATTGTCAGTTATGAATATTGGTTATTAAATGGGAGATTCGAAAAGTTTTGTATTCCATCTGTTCTGCAAATGAATAGTTTAGAATGATATGTATGTAACATTATGTTTTCTAAAAACAATCATAGTAACATACACATCATGTGAATGACAGTAAATATATTTTAATAATGTAATAATCAAACAACTATTTTGTTTAAGCTTTATAATACAATTGGGAAGTGTTAAAAATATGTTTATCTGTGGGTTACAAAAAAATGTGTATGTGATATTAATGGAAGATTAGGTTATTAATCACCCTGTGTGTTACATAACTATGTAATGTCACTATTAGCACTATGTATAGGAACTGACATGTTTTGTGACCATTGTCACCAGAGACCAGAACTTTTAACATCTTTACATCAGGATCACTATCACCAGGAAATAATAATAATAATAAAAATAATAGTACGTTCTTGTATAGCGCTGCTAGTTTTATGTAGCACTTTACAGGGACATTTTGCAGACACAGTCCCTGCCCCGTGGAGCTTACAATCTATTTTGTTGGAGCCAGAGACACAGGGAGATAAAATGACTTGCCCAAGGTCACAAGTAGTTGACACTAGGAGTTGAACCAGGCTTCAAACTCACTCTCACTGCCAGTGTGTTTTACTCAGTGTTTACTCACGGAGCCACTCCTTCTCCCGAATGACACACTAGTTGAATAAACAAAAGTTTATTCTGGCAAGCCAGAAAACACACAACATACATGTGACGGTTGGGGTAGCCAGCCTCACATAATAAGGTAAAGCCTGGCGTCTCTCAGCTGTGTCTCCGTAAAACTCCCACTTGCTCCGCTGACCGGGCTTCTCTGGCGCTTCTCAGCTGAGATCAGTGCTTGTGTATGCTCTATAACACAAAGCACTTTTTAAAAGCCTGCCAGCGCGTCTCCGATCGCCTCCATAGGTTGTCTGGTTCCCTACACCGGCCTCACTCCTTACATAGCCCCTGCTGGATATCCTTAACATGGAGCAGGGGCCCTTGACCAATCACAACATGTATTGTGACGTTGCCGCCAAACACAGGATGAGCGCTCGCCCTGCTGCACAAATGGGGGAAGGGGATCAGCTTAAGGGCTCAAGACCAACCCTGCAATAGGTCCCTCCGGTCAGCCCCAAATATCCCGCTGGGAAGGCGCCACCAGGTCTGCGGGAAACAATTGGCTCTTAGCCCAGTGAAAGCCGGACCCCGGACCTTATTTCTAGCCCTTTCCTGCTCACCATTTTTTTTCACCATGAGCCTTAATGGTCCTTGTGCTTTCTTCTCCTCCCAGCACAAGTCTGACTAAATGTGATACTGTGAGGATTTGCTGTTCTGCTGCTCCTGCCCCTTTAACCCTCACTTGCCCATTGGACTACCATAACACTCAAGAGTGGCAAACTGGGGTGGAACTTACGCACGGTGCGCGGGTTCTGTGCAGTCCCCTTCGGTCTCTGGGCATGGAGCGCGTTCTTGCTCCTCCTGTCTTGATGCGCAGCGCGCATGCATGGTACACGGTCTTCCCTGTGGTCTGTGGTGTCCGCCCCTCTGACCCGCCCCCGTCCTGGCATCACCCCTATGCAGCGTGGTTACGCCCCTCACTCCGCCTCTACCTCAGCGGGTCCTGCCTCTGGTACCCGGCCCTGTCCTGATATCACTGTTATGCGGCGCAGTTGCGCCCCTCCTCTATATCCACGGGTCTCACATCTGGTTTCCGCCCTCATGGCGGTGCGGGTGTCGTGGTGCACGATGACAGCGTGTGACCAGGTCACCTACGGGTTTTGCGGGGGGCATGCTGACGCGGTAGCTATTGGCTTTGTAATAGGACACACCTGCATGATCCAGCAGCCTATCCTGTCCGCACGTCTGCTTCCTGGTTGCCTCCCATTGGTGGGAGGTCCTATAAATATGCTCTCAGAGCTCCCAGTCATTGCCGAGCATAACCTCTGTTTGTGTGACGCTGCACTCATCACCTAGTTCCTGTCTGCCTGAACCCTGCTGCCTGACCCTGCATGGATACTACTCTGTGATGCTCTCCTGCACTGACCTTGGCTTTGGCAACGACTACTCTACTCTCTCCTGCACTGACCCTGGATTTGGAACCACGGCGACGCCACTCTCTCCTGCACTGACCCTTGCTTGGCTCCACGACTACTCTACGCTCTACAACCCTGACCCTGGCTACGTACCCCAACAATCCGCTGCTCTATACTCCAAGATTCGCAAGTACCTCACTTACCCTGTCTTCTGTTACCCTGATCCGGCCTGTACGACTGTCCTATACTCTAGATGTGCCTTTGTGGGTGTGGTTGGCATTCTATACAAATCCCTACCTCAGCCCCACGGTCACGCCTCGTTTGTAGTGAGCTACGGGTTACAGATACTCCCACTTGGAAGTCTCTGCAAGGGGCGGGCTCATGGACTGTACCCATCTTGGATAGGCTTACACAGGCCATGAGTCACCACCTTACCTCCTTCACTTACAAGTGTAATGGGGGGTCACTGGCTCATAGATTAAATAGAGACTTGCATAATAGATACACTATGTGGGAAAGAGAGGTATTAAGGGACATACCTGTTACACTGGATAGGGGTAGTTTGGGCAGTTAACACGCAGGTGGCCCAGCCAGTTACACAAGGAGCACTGGCCCTCGTGGGCAACCTCCATCGGCTCTACTTCAAATCCCCAGGTTTTTGACTTCTTCCCCCCTGGTTTGGTGGCCTGGGGAGGGTCAGCTACCTTAGGTCTTTTGACCGCCAGCACTGGAGTAAGGGAAAGGAAACGCTTTTCCAACTGTGGCCGTGTGGCCACTTTAACGATGGACGGAACGTATCAACAATTTTATATTTTAGGGAAATAGATTGAGCACACAAGTTGAGCAAAATAAACTGACATTTATTTCCTTAATAGACAGACACACGACAACCTTAGAATATACTTGACAAAACACTTACTGAGGAAGAGAATGGGATAGAATGTCCAGAAGTAAAACAAAGCACCAGAATATTGTCTGTTAAAATGCTGTCCTTTTGCAAGGGGCGTAAATTGCCAGCCCAATAAGTCTGTGAATATTGCAAAGTTCTTTCTGGTCCATTGGGGTTCGTTAGATAACCCCCAGCACTAACGGAATCCTGAAGAAGAGTTATGTCCTTGGTTCTGATGTAATTAACTTGTTGCGTTAGGGAATCGTTGCTGCTGCTCTTATCCGCTTGTAGAAGCAAAGTGGAAATTTGTTCACATTGTAAAAGGGAAACAAAAGACAACGGGGATAGCTTAGGGAGCACCCCTTCGCGGGAACCTCCATCCCACCAATGTCCATCTTGCCCCCAGTTTGCAGAGTGGGCACTACAGGGATTTCCAGTTGATACAGCGCCTGTGCAACTCTGACACCTGGGCTGCTTACCATATGGGTACTCCCCTTTTTACCTGGTGTCTCCCAGGCTAGGAGTTGGACCCAAGGTGTTAACTAGCCCAGCTCACTAACAGGATCTCCTGGTCAGCGAGCATCCCGGCTAATTCACACTTTGCGGCTCTGGGGCTTTCATCCGCAACACTTCCTTAGACCCATAGCCATTGCCCTAACAGGGGGTCTCTGAAGTTTGCAGAAGGAAGTGCCCCCAGCTCATCGGTGTAAAACATGTGGTTACTGGTTGCATTGCAAAGGCAAGTAGAAAAAGCCTCATCCTGCCTGTACATTTAAAACTGCAGCCAGAAAGGCACTTTATCAAAAATATATGTTCTATTTGTCCTAAAGTCATCACTGGAGATATCAGCATTCGGCCGTGCCTGGGATGTCTGCTAGCAAGTAGGCAAGCCAGGTTACAGTTCGAAGGCTCCCCTTAGACCACCAGCAGGGCTAGGTAAGCCCTTTCAGCACAAGGCTGTTCAGTGGGATGGCAGCATTCACTTTCTGTAGCCCATCGCTGGGAGTTCTGCAGAGCCGGATCCTGCCTGATGTCCTTGGAGAAGCAAGGCAGGGAAGCTCAGTGTAGCAGGCCAGGCTCTGCCCAACGCCCTGGCAGTAGCAATGGGAGAAGGCTTAGTGGAGCAGGGTAATATAGATCTGAAGCTCGCAGCTCCCCAGTGAGAGTGAAAGCAAAGCACGGCTACCCAGTGAGAGTGAAAGCAAAGCACGGCTGACTACCCCAATACCGTGTGCAATGGCCACCTCTGCCAGGCTTATTGTGCCCAATGTATAGGTTTTTTTCTTTGTGTAACCCTTCCAGAAAATAGCTAATCACTGATGTCTGGAAGTGGAAAACTGTATAAAGTGGGGATAGGGATGTGGTAACTACACATCAACACACACATTTTATCATGCCGTGATGGTCTTCACCTACCGCTGCCACCCGCCCGCCCCCAGTCTTTACTTCAATCCTCTGCAGATGTGGGACCTGTCCTGTCAAGGCCGCCCGCTTCATCCTCCGCTGACCTGGGACCTCTCCTGAAACCTGGTAAGTGAGAAGTAATGTTCCTTGATTGTAAGTGTCAAATCTATGGTGTGTCTTACAATCACTGGCAGCTTACACAAGAGGAAATACAGTAATACAAATAACACATATAGTCCAGGTCCCCTCTGGACTTCCCCCTTGTTCCCCGGCCCCACTGGTTCCCCATATTAAGAGATACACCATTGCTTATAGTTTGTGTTGTTGTTTCTTGTTTATTTATTGTAAGGTCCGGGGGAACAGCTCTCTCTAAAGGGGCTCCCCCCGTGACTTTACTCACCCCGCGCCAGCTCTGCTTTCTCGCCGACGTGGGCGGGATCTCCCTTCTCCTCCGCTTCCCGCGGCAGCTACTGATCTCGCGCATACGTGCGCACGGCAGAGGACTTTTATGTCCTCCCTCAGGGGGAGTTCCCACCCCCAGCTGAGGCCGCGCACGCCTGATGCGCGTGCACCGCTCACAAGCTGCACATCTTGCACAGCTGTGGTGAGTTTCTCCCTACCAATCCCTATCTTTCCTGGGACCTCTCCCTCGTTACTCCCCCTCTCCCTATTGGTCCTTCCTCCTACTTATACCTTGCTCAGCCATTCATTCTTTGGCTGAGCATAGCTTTATATGACCTGTGTTAACCACGGTCGTGCCTGCCTCAGTTCCTGTCTCTTTGTCTCCTTAGTGATCCCTTGCGTACCAAACCGGCCTGGCTGTGGATCCGCTCTGGTCTTCTACCCTTGGTTTGTATCCTGACCTCCTGGACTCCCCAACCCCTTCACCTCGGTTTGCGGATTCCGACCTACCTCCCGGCTCTGGACCCCAGGCTCTCGGTACCACCTATCATCTGGAACCTCCCTTCTCGTCTGGCGAGTATCTTACTTTATCTTATACTCCCAGACGTTCCAGACGCCTATTTTCCACTTTCCAGGCGTGTCCCGTAGCTGTGGGTGCAGTTTGTTACCCATCTCACCTCAGTTTCGGGGTCCCTCCTTGTCCGTGGTGAGCACAGCGTAACATTTATTTAACACAGATATGATCGCACAGATTAATTTACATTAATGTTTTATAAAGTACAAGTAATTTTATTAAAATCTATCCCTATTAAAAATGAATTCTATATTTTATCAGTGAGTAATTATATACATTTTGTTTACCCATTACACCTCTACAAGGGTTCACAACACAACACACACACCATACAGCAAAGTGGTTAGGGATAAATGCATGCAACTTATTTTTTTTCCCGCTGAGGACCTGATTTTGTGGCATTATGTGACTATGTTTAAATAGTCTGGGAGTGTTACCTTGCTAACATGCTTCCTCACCTTATTTCCCTTTCCAACATATGTTCTTATCAGGAATTGCACCTTTATAGCCAAGAAAAGTGCCTGGTGGCTGTTTGCCTTTAGCTGGATTTGCACAGCTTGTTACAGTTTAGGCTAAGCACTGCATGCAGGTGGCGCGCTGAGAGGCAATTGAACCTGTGGGCTGTAGGGAGCGGGAGCTTGAGCGGGGGGGGGGGGGGTGTGGTTTGAGCGGAGGGCTCTCCGTGCTGACCCTCCTCCCCCTTATCCCTCCCCAGTCGGTCCGTACACACACACACACACACACCATATATATATATATTTATACACATATATACACATATATACAAATATATACACATATATACACACACACACACACATACACACATTCACATACGCATACACATGCATACACATGCACACACATGCACACACATACGTACACTGTATGGGGAAGCTGCCTCTAACACTCCTGACCCAGCGCTGATAGACTCACCAGCGCACCACGTGACGCGTCACAGCTCGGGATCGCAATTCTCTTGCATCCCCAGGCGGCTGACGCGTCACAGCGCGTAGTGAGCCTCGCCGGAAGGAGGCAGCGGGGACAGATGGGCAAAAGGTAAGGGGCTGGTGGTCCGCGCGCGCGGCCGTCCGCAGCGGGTCCTCAGCCTTAGGGCCGTTCTATAGTGGTGGGGTGCGCGCGCACGGCAGTTATAGATGGCTGAGGTAAGTCAGCAAAACACACACACGTGTGTAACTCACATTAATATGAAACACTTAGAAGCCATTTGGTCCGCCCCCCGGGAAGCCTGCAAGAATGGTTTAAAAAATTAAAAATTACTTATCCGATTGAAATCTTCCATCACTAACAGAGGAAGAAAATACTTATCTAAATGCAAAAATTACGCTGGACGAATTAGAAGTGGCCGTTAGGGCCTCAAAGATCTCCAAGGCACCGGGCCCTGATGGTTTCACAAATGCATACTACAAGAAATTTTTCCCCATTTTGTCCAAACACCTATTGAGCTTGTTCAACTCATTCTTAGAAGGGAGTCCTATCCCATCCACAATGTCGTCCGCAAATCTGGCGATAATACTTAAAGAAGGGAAGGACCCCACCCAATGTGGCAGTTACAGACCAATCTCACTGTTGAACAACGACCTTAAACTATATAGTAAAATTTTGGAGAACAGACCTAACCCTATCCTCCCGAGACTAATACACAAGGACCAGGTCGGGTTTGTCCTGGGCCGACAGGCCTCAGACAATACACGTAAAATAATTAACTTAGTAGACCATGCTCACCTTTCAGGCTCAAAGGCGATGCTATTAAGCCTAGACGCAGAGAAGGCATTTGACAGGTTTGACTGGCTATTTCTAGACCAAACACTGATAAAACTTGGTTTTGGAGACTCGTTCTTAAAGGGTGTTCAAGCACTTTATCAGAAACCTTCTGCCTCAGTACGACTCTCGGGCGGAGGCCTTGAACGATTCCAAATCAAAAATGGTACCCGACAAGGATGCCCCCTATCCACCCTCCTCTTCGCCCTCACGATTGAACCACTGGCGTCTAAAATAAGACAAAACCGAAACATCCAGGGAATCCCTATCGATAAAGCGCAATACAAAATTTCCCTATTCGCTGATGATATCATTCTTACTTTGACTAAACCCCTAACTTCCCTCCCTAACCTTCAGAAGGAACTGACGGAGTTTGGTAAAGTATCAGGATACAAAATAAACAGCGACAAATCAGAGGCTCTAAATCTTAGTCTCCCAGATCCCGAAGTCAAACTCCTCAAAACTAACTTTAACTACAGATGGTGCCCTTCATTCATTAAATATCTGGGAATTAATGTGTCAAGGCACTACCGGGATTTATACCGGGATAACTACCCGAAGTTATGGGACAAGATCAAAAAGGATCTAGATCAGTGGGAAGGTTACCAGATATCGTGGTTCGGTAGAATGATATCTACTAAGATGAATATACTCCCAAGAATGTTATACCTTTTCCAAACACTCCCGACCCACGTTCCGGGCGCTGATCTAAAACATATTCAGAACAGATTGTTCCACTTCATTTGGCAGGGCAAGAGACCCAGAGTCGCCAGATCGGTCCTGCTGGCAGCAAGATCTAGGGGAGGACTGGGAGTACCAGACCTACACAGATATTACTTAGCTGCACAGCTCAAGCAGGTAGTAATGTGGAACTCGGACCCGACCCGTTGTAGTTGGGTAGAGATAGAGACTCGATGTGCCAAAATGCCTTCTCTGCAAGCCTGCCTCTGGAGCCTGGACAGAGGAGAGGGGCATACACACAATCTTAAACTACAGGCCTCACGTTTCACGTGGGACGTCTGGATAAGATGTAAATACAAATATGGCCTTACCACCAAAAGTTCCCAATTGACCCCCATCTTTAACAATCCGAAGTTCCCCCCGGGATGTGGATCTAAACTGTTCGATCAATTCAACACATGGGGTATAGAGGCGATTGCGGACCTACTGAGCCTAGGGAGGCTTCTGAGCTACCAAGAATTGAGGACCAAATATAAAATTAGAGAATTGGACACATTTAAATACCTCCAAATCAGAAACTTTATTAGAACAACATGCCCTCTCCCAGAATACCCCACTCTCACGACGTTTGAACAACTTTGCGAGACAAAGACCCACCAGAAAGGTCTAATCTCGGACATATATGGTGCTCTAGAGCGCTCCTCGACCCCCAAAGAGCATGATTATATGCTCAAATGGGCAGCAGACCTGAATATAAATATAGACAGAGAGACTTGGGAATAAATCTGGCAGGCAGCCTCAGAGACCTCCCTATGCACTACAATAAAGGAAAACATTTATAAAATTATGTTTGGCTGGTATCTTACCCCAGCACGATTAAACCAGATCTACCCTCTGGCATCAGACCTATGTTGGAGAGGCTGTGGTCATAGAGGGGACATGGCCCACATCTGGTGGACCTGTCCAGAAATTGTGAAGTACTGGGCTAAGGTCCAAATTTTGATAAAAGTGGTCACTGACCTGGAATTACCTATCGAACCACTGACCTACCTGTTGGCCGCACCAATGACTGACATAGTCCGGCCAACCAGGAAATTAATATCCTTCATTCTTACCGCGGCAAGATGCTGTATTGCGGCCTCCTGGAGGAAAACAACCACGCCGGCACTGGGAACGATCAAAAAAAGAGTCGGCGAGGTGATGTTCATGGAAAGGCTCACTGCTATCGTGAGACAAAAACTCCCCACCTACGAGGACATCTGGGAACCGTGGATTTCCGGCAATAGGGTCAGACAACCAGCTCAAACGAGACAGAGGTCTATCCCCTCCCCAGAAGTGAACTAAAACTACCTGCAAGACCACATCCCCAACAGCCAGATGGGACTCCCAACCCCCTCTGACCCCTCCCCCCCCCCTCTCTCCCCCCCCTCACCCTTCCAGTCCCCCCCCCCCCTGCCTTCCCTCTCTGAAGGCACTCCCCCCTCTTTACTGACAACTGAGGTTGTCAATCTGTTTCCCCCCAAAAAAATTGTCGATTTAAAAATGTTAGGCTATATCGCTTGTTGTACCTGCATACATATCTAAATGCCTATTAAAATTATTTGAAAAAAAAAAATGATTCTCCCATTAACTGTACCTGTAAAACCCTACATAGATTGCTCCATTATTAACTGACACCTCCATTAATTATCCCCACTAAAATTACCACTAACCCTTGATGAACTACCACTGTTCAACCCAACCTCACAAACCATAATCAGTCCATCACCAACTATCCTCTCCTCCGCCTCATCCTATCACAGCCTCACATAATAAAGGGGAAGCTCGGCTCGCTGCCCCAAAACTGTGTGTAATGGCTGCCTCTGTGAGACTTATTTAGCCTGTTTATAATGTATTGAGTGGTAACTTCTTCCAGAAAAGAGCTAATCACTGTGTGATCCCGGGGGATGTGTGTAAAGGTTCTGGTCTCCTGTGACAGGCTTTTTATCTGGTGGATAGTAATGGACATCACTTGGACCAGTTCTGAATCTCTTGCGGTACTTTCATTTCTGAGTAGTTCGTGATTTCAAGACCGCAGGACCGATAGTTCCACACATAATGAGCATAGTCCAGTGCACCTCTCACCGGAGTTCTATTGTGCCCAGTTCAGGGCTCTGGACAAAGGAGGCGGGGCACCTACATGGAGTTCAACTCCTGGCTAGACCTTCACAGCCCTCGGTGTGTAGCCAGATGCAGAGTCACCTCGCTCCTAGACAGGATGGACATCGTCATTCGTGAACAGTTTTTGCCCAAATGTGTACCGGAGTTGCGGGAGTGGGTCATAGAGCATAAGCCGAGAATGCACCAGACGACCGTCATGATGGCAGATGATTTTGTGACCATGCGGCCACAGTTGGAGAAGTGGGTCCTGACCCCCGATCCAGTGCCAGCGACAACATCACCTAACGTAGCTGACCCTCCCAAGGCCACTAAGCTGGGATGGAGCAAGTGGAGTGCTGGAGGTGCTGCAGCCAAAGCCTGCAGAGTTTGCCCATGAGCGCCGGTGCTACCAGTGCAATTGGATAGGCCATCTGCGGGTGGACTGCCCCAACCCACCCTGCTCCAGTAACCCCAACATGGGGCAATGCTCACAAGCAGCGAGACCAATCCCCTACGTGAGATTGGCCCCAAAAGCATAGCAAGTGGAGGCCGTGCAGAATGTGCAGCAGCAGACCTAGCAGCAGCAGTCAACGATGCAGAAGTGGATCTGGAGGGACATGGAATCGCAGCCATCGGGCTGGAATCCAATGATGTCCGCCAACAATATTTGTGCCCGGTTACCAGAGGCCATCTCCGGGTGGCCGGCCTGATGGACACCGGTGTTACGGTAATCTGGTGCAACCTGATATGGTCAGCCCAGAGAAACTTCTCCAAGGCACGGGGATGCCGGTGAGAATGCTGGACAGAGCCCCCAAGTTATTGCAAGTTGCCCGGGTGTTACTTGATCAGGGCACTAGTAGAGGAGTCTGGGATGTCACAGTGTAACCCGGCTTGGACACCAACATCCTGCTGGGCAATGACTTGGGGCACTTTATTTGCTCCTACTCTGAGGAGAATGCACCAGTGGCTGCGGTCACCCCGAGCAAAAGTCAGGAAGTTGCCCAGGTGGAAGTGCCTTTGGCATTGCCGCACACCACCCAAATTATCTCTCCCCAGCTTTTGGAGCCAAAGAGAGCTGAAGTCCCGGTGGACACCAAGCAGGTAAGCCAGCACAAGCCAGACATTTGTCCCGAACCCTGTCCCAACATTTCCTCTGACTGTTTGACAGGGCCAACCTACCAGGACTGAGCTAGGAGTTCATGGACATTGTGTGATCGGACCCCAAACTGGAGGGCATGATACTTCAGGCGACCGAGTCTGACTCCAAGGGTGTGTCCCATCGGTTCCTTTGGCACCACAGTGTCTCATAACAGGAATCCAAGAGTGCTCTGGTCAGATCAGGGACATTAAGGTGACAGATAGTTGTTACTCATGAGTATAGGGCACAGTTGATGCAGATATCCCATGTGATCCTGCTGGTAGGGGCATCAGATAGTCACTCATACTAGAGCCCGGCTACTACAGACTTTCTACTCACCGGCGTCATGACAGGAGGTATTGGTGTTCTGCCATAACTGTAATCCCTGCCACCTAGTGGGCAAGTCGAGTGACCACACAAAGGCTCCCCTGAGACCGCTACCAGTGATCGGTGAGTCCTTCCAGCGTGTAGCTGTAAATATAGTGGATCCGCACATGATCCCAGTTGCTCTGTCCTTGATTGAAGCACGTCAATTGGCAGAGTCTTTGATTGAGATATTCACTAGGGTAGGTTTCCCAAGTGAGATCCTGGCTGATCCGGGGGCACAGTGCATGTCCGAACTGCTCCAATGTCTCTTGGCAATGTGCGAGGTCAAATCTCTCTGTACAACCCCCTACCATCCCCAAACGAATGGATTATGTGAGCGGTTCAATGGGACCTTAATGACAATGTTGCAAGCATTTGTGGAAGCTGAAAGGGTGAGACTGACAAGCTCACTTACATCACCTGCTATTCGCGTATCTAGAGGTGCCAAAGGAGTTTACCATTCGTTCCCCCTTCAAGCTCCTCTATGGGTGCCATGTCCGTGGACCACTCAATTTGTTTCATAAGGGCTGGGAGGGGGAGATACTGATGCTTTGGTGCTACATTACGTGGTGGGGCTCAGGGACCAGATAAAGGAACACATGGGGTTGGCACAGGCTAAACTTGAGGCAGCTAAGATCAGGCAATAGCGCTGGTATGATAGGAGTTTCCGTAGTAGAGAATTAATCCCAGGGCAGCAGGTGCTTGTACTGAAGCCCACTTGGCAGAACAAGCTACTTGCCGCCTGGGCGGGCCTGTACACGGTTCACCAGCGGGTGCATGAGTGTAATTATGTGGTAAACCAGGATCCAGAGGCAGGTAGGCACATAACATACCATATCAATATGCTAAAGGAGTATCACAAGAGCGGGACGGAGATGTTTGTTATTTGTAGCCCGCTGCTGGGGGATCCGGCAAGCCAGGCTCTGCCTGATCTCCTGGGAGAAACCCGGCAGGGAGGCTTAGTGGAGCAGGTGGAGATGGGTCCCCAACTCGCGGTTCCCAAGCTGGTGCGAGAGATGCTAGAGCAGTACCAGGTCATGTTTACAGATAATCAGGGCATTACCCATCTAACCGATCACCCGGTCAACACCGGGGAACATTGGCCACTCCTCAAGAAGCGTAATGGATTTCTGCGGAGGTAAAGTGGAGCATTAAGGGGGAGTTTGAGGAGATTATGGCATTAGGGGTAATTTCTCGTGCTCAGTGTCCTTGGGCTTCACCGGTATTTGTGGTGCCAAGGAGGGTGGGACCACTTGGTTCTGTGTAAAATAACGTCAGCTTAATACTCAGACCGTGGCAAATGCCTATCCTTTGTCCCACATGGATGAGCTCTTAGATGAGCTCATCGGGGCCAGGTATCTGGCCACCATGAATCTGTACAGATTCCATTGACCCAGCAGGCGTAGGAAAGGTCGGCTTTCAACATCCTTGGCTTGTAAGAATATTTGGTCATGTCATTTGTGATGAAGAAAATGCCGGCCACGTTCTAGCGCCTTGTCAACCGGTTGCTGGAAGGGATTAAGGGCTATGTTAGGGCTTATCTGGACGACTTAGCCATTTGTATTAATGACTGGGACACTCATCTGGTTAATGTAGCAGCAGTCCTAGATAGGATCAGGGAGGCTGGCCTGACACTAAAGCCATCCAAGTGCCAAGTCGGCATGGTGGGGGTATTGTACCGCAGCTACTGGGTAGGCGGGGGACATCTCAAGCCTGAGCCCACGAAAGTTGTGTCAATAGTGGACTGGCCGGTCCCTCACACTATAAAGCAGGTAATCACTTTTATAAGTACCACCAGCTACTATAGAATGTTTTTGCCCCAGTATAGTGCTCTGGCTCAAGCCATGACCGATTTAACAAAAAAGATACTGTTGGTGCTAGTTGCCTGTTCTCCTGAGTGTAGGCAGCATTCCAGACTTTCAAAGATGCTCAAGCCAGTGCTCTTATCCTGGTGGTCCTCGATAACATCAAGCGATTCTTGGTGCAAACCAATGCTTCAACTTATGGCATCAGTGCTGTGCTAAGCCAGGTAGGTGAGGATTGCAGCAAGGCTATGTTCACCTACCTAAGCTGCAAGCTGTTGCCTTGGGAGGTCACCTATGCCACAATCGAGAAAGAGAGTCTCAACAATGTGTGGGTTCTCAAGAAGTTATAGGTCATGTTTACGGGAAGCCTTTCACTGTGATCACTGATCGCAACCCCCTTAGCTTGTTGCAGCGGGTGTAAGGTGAAAATGGGAAGTTGGTGTGACCTCCAGGAGTTTAATTTTACCATTCAACACAAAAAAGTGCAATGAGCACAGCAACACCAATAATCATTCCCAGCACGAAGATTCTAGCCCCGACAAACGGACTTCCAGGGTCTTCAGTCTTGGAGAGACACCTGATGAGGTAGCTTTCCCAGAGCCTTCATCTTAAAGTGGGATATTTGATGGTATGGGGTAGCCAACCTCACATAATAAAGATGAAGCCCGGCTGGATACCACAAAACTGTGTGTAATAGCCACCTCGGTGAGGCTCGTTTGGCCTGTGTATAATATATTTTGTGTAACCTCTTCCAGAAAAGAGCTAATCACTGTGTAATCTCTAGAAGGGGGAAAACAGTAGGAATTGGGAACAGGGATTGTATCGGTAAAAAAAAGGCACTTTTGTGCCCTGTAGTAGTATATTCCCCATACATTTAGTAAGGCAGCCAGCACTGCCTTTTGTTTTGCTAGCATTTCGGAGAAAAGCTGCTTTGTGACAGAAGGTGGGGTCGGTGTGAGTATGAGGACAATGGTGAGTAGAGAAGGGATGGTAATCAGGTCCGGGGAACTGGTTCTCGTTGGTGCAAAGACTTTTTTCACCTGATAGGCTGAGGTGCCTACCCAGCGGGATGTATGGGGCTGGCTAGTTCAACCGTTGCCGTGTCTGATTCCCATAGGCACAATTTCCATTGGCTATTTCAAATTTCCCCCTCGCTAGACCCTCCCTACTCGAGGGGCGGTCAAGAATGACTAAGCCGGCCCCCTCCTCTGATTTGTACAGCCGGACAAGACATCGTCCTCCGATTGGCTGGTTGCCCCTGCTCCATGAAAAGTATAGGAGCCCGAGAGCTATGTAAGGGGAGAAGCCGATCAGAGTACCAGACAAGTTTTGAAGCTGATCGGACAGGCGACTGGCGGGATTTTAAATAGTGCTATTGGGACAATAGCACTGAGAAGGAGCTGTACAGGGCAAATCTACTGAAGCAGTCCCCTGCACCTAGTTGAGGCTAGATTCTTCTTCCTCAGACCCCAGTTGGCGAAGTGTGTTAAAAAATCTGGTCTCCCGTGACAGGCTTCTTCCCCAAGCTGCGTGGGAAAGATATGGAAGCCTATCAAGCAATGGTTTGGGAGGATGCTGGTGACTACCAGGTGGTAAAAGCACTGCTCTGGTCTCAGTATGAGATCACGCCCGAGACTTACTGGACCCAGTTTCATGCCATGCACAAGGGGTCCACGGATTTGCACACTGACTCTGTGGCCCGGTCAGCCCATCATGCAAAGAGGTGAATAACTGTGTGTTCAGTGAGTACCTTCAATGTATTCCTTAACTTAATCGTGAAGGAGCAATTTGTACTCAAACATTTCCCGGAGGTGAGTGAATGCATTATGGATGGCAAACCATCAATGGCTCAGCAAACTGCCAAGATTACGGATGAGTTCATGGCGGCTCGACTCCTATTCTGGCAACAACCCCAACCGAGTGTTCCAGTTCCTGGCCACCAACCTCCTCGGCACACATAAACCCCAAGGTCCGATGCATCTTTGTGGAGCTGCCCAGTGCCCCCTAGTTCCAGAACCCGACCACCAAGTTTACCCATAAGTGGCAATGCTTTGCTTTCAACAGGGCGTGCCACCTGAGGGTGGTTTGCCCCACTGCACTTTGAACCGATCCACCTGCGATGGGACCCACAACCCAGCTCCTCATATAAACGCCAGGGTAAGTCACATTCCCATGCTCGAGCAATAGCAGGTGACCCACCATATCACCCAGGCAACCCAGGTCCCAGTCTCCGAGGCTGCCGAGATTGCTGCCTGTGCTGCAACACAAAGAGGAGCCACCATTGGGCTAGAGCAGATCATTGTGCGGTTGAAATATTTGTGCCCTTATACCATCAGCACTATGATGGTGGCCAGCCTGTTGGACCCTGGCACGGTCATCACTCTTGTCCAACCTATGTTTGGGCCAGAGCATCTGCCACCTGTCCGATGGTGCCCCTAAGTCCCTGCAGGTGGCCCATGTTTTCATCGATTAGGGCATGGCCCAGAGCATCCGCAATGGCAGAGACCTCCCAGGCCATAACACCAACATGTTGTTGGGAACTGATTATGGCAATTTTATGTGCCACTCATAGGGGTAGAGTGTGTCCGTCGAGTGTGCCCTATTGTGGGTGCGAAACATGTTAGTGTGTTTCTCTGGTTGCCAATAACTATGTTTTTACCACAGCCTCTTCATCTGTTCCTACTCGTGGTGTGACGCTATCCTTGGCTCTTTGCCAATTTTATTTCCCATTGTGGCTGTGACCTGCTGTCAGACTTGAGACCTTGCCACCTCTGACACTATGTTTGTTGAGGGTCCCAAGAATGAAACCATCACTCCCCGGACATTGGAGTTCATCCCTTGGATGTCCTGGAGGAGACCAGTAAAGTAAGCTGGGTGTAACCTGACCAAACTGACAACCCTATCCCTGCCAGTATGACTAGGGCCAAGGGGCCGGAGCACAGTCAGCAGTTCCGCAATACCTTGCTGTCAGATCAGAGCTTAGACGGCATGTGGCAGCACGCTGCCAAACCGGTCATTGAGTCCAGATCCGATTGGCTTGTGAGTGCCGCCAGCTCCCATACAGGGAACAGAGCCCAGGGACTCCGGACTGACCATGGACGGGGGTATTAAAACATTTAATAAGTAATGTGTTGGGGCTCAGAATAAACTGGTGCACGCTTTGTACAGAGTATTTTCAT
This sequence comes from Ascaphus truei, assembly GCF_040206685.1. Classification (NCBI taxonomy): domain Eukaryota; kingdom Metazoa; phylum Chordata; class Amphibia; order Anura; family Ascaphidae; genus Ascaphus; species Ascaphus truei. The sequence goes on along the minus strand of NW_027453837.1, from coordinate 1,151,159 downwards.
TGGCTGCCACATTTAGCTACAACTGATTGTGTGTTAAGTGCACAATTTTTTTTTTCTATAATAAACAGGGACCTGAGACTCTGGTAAATAATTACATATTTTGCCTAAATTATCCAGTGATGTACGCACATAGATGGGATTGCAATTGAGTAATGGGTTAATATAAACATATTGAAAGTACTTTGTGCAGGAGAAAGGTGAGTTGGCTAGAGTAGCCGTGTGTATTAACCCTGGTTGCATATTACATGCTCACTTGTGTGCGGTCCGTGACAGATAGTATATGGGCCACATGCTCACAGATGGACCAGGGACAGGTTCTGTAATTTTTAGTTTATAGCACAGAGTATATTAGTGGTACAAAAATAAATTCTGATTATTGTTCTTGCTCATAAAGGAATTAATTTGATAAATTGTACCTCCAAAAAACTTGTGCTGTTTATTTCGAAGACCAGATGCTGTAATTATGTGTTCTGCCTTTTGGTTATTGAATCTTTCTATACCATTATGCTATTTTATTTTCTAACATGTCAACATTAATTATATTATGACTTGATTTTGCATGTTCGAGGGCAATCTGTAAACAACGTTGGTTGAATTTTTTTTTTTTTTTTATTGTTCTTGCATCAATGTTACTCACTTGTCTTTAATGAATACATTATATACATTTTCAGTATAATACACCTTCATGGCTTGCGAATTTGTGTCCGATATAAAAACAGGTTTTAGCCTTTACAAGCCAAGTAATGAAGATACCGATTTCTAAATCCAACAGCGCCACCGTGTGGTAAATTGTTTCAAGAATAGACTCCTAATACCAACACGTTGCGCCTTTTGTATAATCACAAACAGAAACAAACACTACTTTATAGTGTATTAGCCATGCTACACTACTTTGTTTTAATTTATTTAGCGATGAACTAGAAACAGTTTTTTTGTTTAGCTTTATAGTTATGGTTCCAGCAAACTAAATGCACTTTAATCTGTTCATCAATTTTATGGGATTTTTCCGAAAAATCATCATGTCGGTAATTAAAGTTCACCCCCAAGTTATATATACAGTAGGTGCCTTTATGGTATTAAATATTGATTTGCTTTCTGCAGTGTCGTATCAAACGCATTACTGTTTCTAATGACAGAACTGACACCTCCACATACATGGACTTAATTATACATTACTTTACAAATGAAGAGAACTATTATCATAAACAATTAAAGTGACTTAGGATGGAGATAGAAATATAATAAAAACATGTCCTGCAGGAAATGTGAAATACTATAACGCTTTTTTGATGTTGTGGGTGGCTCTGAAAAGAGCCTTTGTGTTGGGTATGTGGGGGTCTCTGCTCCTGGTCTCGGGGGTGAAGCTCACTTGCTGCTCTTGGCCGGTTTGTGGCTCTCGGTTTTCTTGGGCAGTAGCACGGCCTGGATGTTGGGCAGGACACCCCCCTGAGCGATGGTGACCCCTCCGAGCAGCCTGTTCAGCTCCTCGTCGTTCCGCACAGCGAGCTGCAGGTGCCGGGGGATGATGCGGGACTTCTTATTGTCCCGGGCGGCGTTACCGGCCAACTCCAGGATCTCAGCGGTCAGATACTCCAGCACTGCGGCCAAATAGACCGGGGCTCCGGCCCCCACACGCTGAGCATAATTTCCCTTCCGAAGCAGCCTGTGCACACGGCCGACTGGGAACTGCAGCCCAGCCCGAGATGAGCGCGTCTTGGCCTTAGCGCGAGTTTTCCCGCCTTGTTTGCCTCTTCCAGACATCGTGTATCACTCAGAGAGCAGCTCGGGTAACAAGAGAAGTGACAAACCCCGCCCCCTGTGCCCTTATTTATACACTCAGACAGCAGCTGAACTCCTCTGTGATTGGTCAGTTTTGAAAACAGCCAATCAGTTCCATAATCCTGTAACCACCAATCGTCTAATTTGAAAGAAAACTGATGATGTCATAAACGGTCACATGATAAAGTCAGCCAATAGAAGAACAGAATGCTGGGGCTGCTAGTTTGCATAGGACTCCTATAAATAGAGCTGCTGGGGGTTTTGGGGACATTGTTTCTCTGCTGTTTGGAGAGGAAGCATCGCCCGACATGCCTGAACCAGCCAAGTCTGCGCCAGCGGCCAAGAAGGGCTCTAAGAAAGCCGTGACCAAGACCCAGAAGAAGGATGGGAAGAAGCGTAGGAAGAGCAGGAAGGAAAGTTACGCGATCTACGTGTACAAAGTGCTGAAGCAGGTTCACCCTGACACCGGCATCTCCTCCAAGGCCATGGGCATCATGAACTCCTTTGTGAATGATATCTTCGAGCGCATCGCAGGGGAATCGTCCCGTCTGGCTCATTACAACAAGCGCTCGACCATCACTTCCCGGGAGATCCAGACCGCTGTGCGCCTGCTGCTGCCGGGAGAGCTGGCCAAGCACGCCGTGTCCGAGGGCACCAAGGCGGTCACCAAGTACACCAGCGCCAAGTAACCCCAATCTCATCACTGACCCACAAACACAAAGGCTCTTCTAAGAGCCACCCACTTTATCACTATAAGAGATATGCTCATATGTCATCTGTGCTCGGGATAAAAGGGAAGTGTTCTATTATACATTGCACTTTCTCAGTTATTTGCTTTTGTAACTATTATATATTATAAAGTATCTTATGTGATGTATTTTTAGCTCTTTCTGGCTTCCTATCCAGCCACGTGTTTGCTGTACTTGTGTTGTTTTGTTAGTAAGAGGCGGGAGAACCGCAGACAAAGTGACAATCGCCGAGAATCCCCTTCAGATAATCTGCAGGTCACACACATCCCACAGGGTGGCGCTGCTGTGTTAGTAATGGAGTTCGTGCTCGTGAAGTGGGATTTGGGGTTAATAACCTGCGATTATTTTCCCTCGTGTACTTTTTTTGAGCCTCACTAAAATACAGATTATATGTGCACGTGTCAGAATAAGTGTGCATGAAATGATGCCCTCACACCCGCATGGTATATACCGCATCTGATCGGGGGAAAATCCTAGTGCAGTTTGGGATTAGTAACAGACCATGCAATCCGTGTTTGCCACATGCGTTAGATACGAGCACATTCATTTGCATTATCAGAATTGGCCTTTTATAGTTTGTCGCACATTTTTTATTCCATTTACATAAATGTAACAAGTGATATTTCTCATTGTCCTGTTGGGTTGGACATTAATTTAGAAATCGGTCAAATCTGCATTAAATAGGTTGGGATGTGTTACATTAAAGGCTTCTATTGTCACCTTGTTCAACCTGTTATCAGGGATTGCACCTTTTTAGTATAAAAACAATGCTGAGCAACATGTGTTCCCTCAGATTTCAGTAGCAGTTGATGTGGTTTTGTGATAACTTGTCAGAACTCTAAATCGCAAATATTTATCACGTCCTGTTTTTTTTAATCCTAAAACCACACAAAAAAAAAAGCAACACAAATATACAGAGAAGGTAAAAAGGGCCAAAGGATTTAATATCTGCCATTCACACACACACCACACGGTGGCGGTATTGCTTTGGTACTAACGTGTATCCCGGAGACCTGGATTTCTCACATGATCTGAATCAGGTTTCACCCCCAGATAGTTCTGTGACACACTGCACGTTGTGTGGCTTCCCTTAATAGAATTGGTGTGAATTAAGTCCAAATCAATAGGACTCTGACATTTCTGCATCATTCTTGATACATTTAGGTTTAATCCCTTGAATAGCCCATAATGTAATGAAAAACATTGAGTAAAATCCTGAATTTGCAAAATGATCACTGAGCAAAACACACGAATACATGTACAGGTGCTGAGACTGCCAGAGATGCCACATTCCCCATAACATCTATAGAGGGAGAAAGGCAGCAAAACACAAATGTATAACTCGCATTAATAAGAAACACTTGGGCTGTTCCTTCACTATCCCAACATCACTTGTGAAACTTTTACATCTATTCAATGTCTGTCTCTATTCTAAATCCAAGCTCCGTAATATTCATTCAAAGATCCCATGTTATTCCAGTCACATTGTTTTGCACAGTTTGGTTGCCTCATTCCTCTGCCCTTAGTTATCATTACACTCAATGGGATCTGCCCAAAGTAATCATGGCCGCCGAGTGCATCGTCTATAATCTCTATGGTGACCGAGACGCTTTTTAATGCGCATGCGCAGTAAGGTCTCCATTGCAATACATTACTATGCATGTCCCTGACTCCCAGCTTCACTTCCCCGGAACTACATCTCCCGTGATCCCCCGCGCACCGGGCTTTAGTTCGGAGGCTGCACGGTGGGTGAATGTGGTTCATGTAATAAGACGGAGGAGCAAGAGGAGAAGCAGCGGCGGCCATGTACCTAGTGCTGTGCGGAGGGGGTGGGAGGAGGTGGGGTAAGGGCTCTGTGATAGCTTTCTATGTGACCTCATAGTTTAATGTCATCCATCATTGTCAGGAGGATAATGATTTCTCTGCTAATTAGTCTCCACAAATCCCCCACTGTAAGGTGATCCTGGTTAGGCAGCTTATCCCATCATCGTCACTACAGACACATAATGGTGAGATGGAGAAGTGAATGGACTCATTATACAAATCTGTTATCTGAGATGTAGGTTTTGCCTTTTTATTTATATTTATTTTTATATTACATTTTATTTTGAATTCCTCAATGTTTCCTCTTATGGAGAAACATTGACATAACATCATGTTTGAAACCTCTTAGAAAACTCTTATTTTAATAGGAGCTGTTTATCCTTAATCACAGCAACATTGGGGAGTAGCACAACCATAAACTAGGAACCTGTGGGTGTGCAAAATATCTCCCCCTCCCCACCCCAAAATAGTGGGGTTTAAAAACTCCCAATAACACGTTTCTATTTAATTTTCCATTGTCTAGGAAACGTAACCTTGAGAAACGAGATGCCAACGGTCTACTGTACATGCAAAGCCCAGGAGAGAAACAGACGCACTCCCAGGAAAAGATCCGGCCCTCATCTCACAGCTGGTCCTGGGGAGGTGAATATTATTTGCAGGTTGTGATATCAGTCACAGGAGACAAGGACACTTAACATCGGGAACACACACACACACACACACACACACACACACACACACACATTTTGAATGAGGTCGACAGACGGCGCTACCCACAGTTTAGGCACAAACTCACCCAAACAGGGAATACTTTCTCAACTAGGTGCCAGGCGCCGCTTCCAAGGCTAACCCGGGAGGCTTCCACGCTCCGTCCGCTGTGGGTAGCGCAGTAATCCAGGGATGATATTTGCACTATAGCAAGTTCAAATCGCCTGCTCGCCTCCACTTACACGCCTCACTTTGGTTTATCTCCGGCACAAACCTCGGATGGCATAGTAATGAGAAATTGGAAGCTCTTTACAGGGTATATTTCACAGAACATGTATAATGCATTTAGCATAGGGACCTGCTATTGAGACTTACCTTGAAGTTGGTTACCAAGCTTGGCATTATTTGATCAAAGGATGTAACCAAAAGTCTCCTTTGTCTTCTAGATTTCGTTTTCACTATGTATATTTATTTCCCCATTTATTGCTACCCAATGATTGAAGTGCAGGGAGTAACTTTCTGTCTTTACATAGGTTACCTGTCTTAATAGCAAAGCATGGAAGACGGGGTGCTGACTAATCACCGAGCAGAGGCTCGTCTGATCGGCCAATCCGGGACACAGCAGGTGACTGTGCCCCTAAGACACCCCACAGAGGTGGGTTTGAAGAGGTGTGGGAAATTCAAACTGACAAATAGAAATTGTACCTACGGGGCTTATACCCAGCAACGGTTCCCCAAGACAACCCAATATATCCCTCAGAGATAGGCGCCTCAGAATCTGGACTGAACAATAGCGCCACTCGGTGAGACATTGTTCCCCAGACCTGAGTCAGCACTCCTAACAATGGCTGGGGCACTTCCCCACCCACATTCCTGATAGCAGGACCCTATCTCTGTGTGTGCAGGCTCGCTGAGTGATTACCAGCCCTGCACACATGGGCAACAGCAAAACATACTCATTCTAATCAGGGAGGTACATAAACCCAATCACATTATTCTCTGGGATACTGGGTTAACCCCCTGAGGATCCCTTAAGATAGGTAGGGAAAATGGGTTAACCTTTATTAATATGATCCCCATTGGCCCATCTTTTAATCATTGTTTTATAATCGGAACTTAGCAATTACACCAGACAGAATAAGGCACAGGGGAGAGGAATATACACTGGCGATAATTGTGCTATGCTAAAACAATGGTGTGGTAAATTATGGTACAATGCACAGTAAAAACAAAAAAAAACAAATACAGACCGGCGCCTTACAGAGTCCAAATAGGTGATATATAGAAAGTCCAATGGATGGCTTGGGATATCCAATAAATGGTGATCTAGTCCAGTGGACAGCAGATTCCTCAGCAGCAAAATTGATATGCCATGCAGGGAAGACAAGAGAACAAGATCATAGTGTAACAAAATATGGTTAGAACATATAAGATATAAACATAGACAAACAGACACAAATAACACTGAACAAGTAGGCTGACTAATAAATGAAGATTTAATAAACACAGTAAAAACCAGCAAGCTGGTGACGAGCAGGTATAGGATCCAGTGTTTTTAAAACCGGAATCCTACTTACAGCAGGTCCACAGGATATATGCAGGTGAATGGTGTAATGGTGGTCCGGCGACAGATGTTGGTGGACGCGTGCCACGTGTAGAGTCCTGCAGGTACCTCCTCGGGTTGTTGCCGAAGATGCGACACTGCCTCTCCTTCTTCAGGGCCCCTGAAGAAGTGCGCATGCGCACGAAACGCGTTGGGCCTTTGAGAGTTATTCACCAGCTGAACTGGTAGAGGAGCAGACTGTTTCAGCAGTTCCTGGAGTTGCGGTGCATAGGAGTTGGCATTTGCAGTGTGATCCGGTGTGTTGTCCCGCCCGCTGTGACGCAGTTCCGGGCGCAAACGGAAGGCGTCCTGTGAAGAATAAGGCAGTGTCGCATCTTCGGCAGCAACCCGAGGAGGTACCTGCAGGACTCTACACGTGGCACACGTCCACCAACATCTGTCGCGGGACCACCATTACATCATTCACCTGCATATATCCTGTGGACCTGCTGTAGTAGGATTCCGGTTTTAAAAACACCGGATCCTATACCTGCTCGTCACCAGCTTGCTGGTTTTTACTGTGTTTATTAAATCTTCATTTATTAGTCAGCCTACTTGTTCAGTGTTATTTGTGTCTGTTTGTCTATGTTTATATGTTATATGTTCTAACCATATTTTGTTACACTATGATCTTGTTCTCTTGTCTTCCCTGCATGGCATATCAATTTTGCTGCTGAGGAATCTGCTGTCCACTGGACTAGATCACCATTTATTGGATATCCCAAGCCATCCATTGGACTTTCTATATATAACCTATTTGGACTCTAAGGCGCCGGTCTGTATTTGTTTTTTTGTGTTTCACTAACTGTTTGGGTTAGATGTTCCTGGCAGCCTTGCCTATTATATAATATTCACGCTGTTGTCAATATAATCTATAATCACATTTGTTTTGTTTTTAGCGCTATATACACCACTCTTTTTTTCTCTTACAATGCACAGTAATGAAAAGTTTGAGCTATCATTACATATCCTTATAGGAAATGTAGGATTATGTTGCAAAGTTACCACACTTCTTCATGCCTCAGAAATCTAAAAAAAAACTATAGGAGGTGCATAGAAACTACAATAATAAGCAGGATAGTGGTATAATTGGAAGTATGTCTCCCTGAATGCCCTTCAACAAACAAATATAAGTCTCACCTAATGCACAATTACAATGTTGTTTTGGTTCAGTCTCCATAATAGGCCATAGGGGACTTTCGGTGCCAAGTAATCTGCCCCACTTGTTGAAGTATCTTGAGCTGTTCTGAGTTCATAAAGTATTTGTCTGCATTATAACAGTTGTGATCAAGCTCTTGGAATGTCCATACCCCTTGGACGTATTGTCGTCTCTCTGACAGGGTAATGAAGCTTGTATGTAATACAACACATTCATTGTAAATGGCATTTATAATTGAAGGTGTGCTGCTGAAGATTACACAGTCTACCGGCAATACTCAACCTCCATTGTGGAAGTCAACAAGCAGTACCAGTGCTACTACAAATAGGGGTCAGCAGCTCTCGCCAGCCAGGAAACAATTGGTTGCCAAATCGGCATTGCATGGTGTCTGTGAGTATGCCTCAATACAACTGTATCTGTGTATGATGTGCATCTGTAACGTAGTTGGCTGACCACTGGGATATGGAAATCTATGCCACACTTTACTTGCTGCATTGCATATAAACCTTATTTACCTCTGTCTGAGACAACACACCCAGTTGTGGATATTGCAAGAGCTTGATGGGGACGTGTTTTCTGCATATGCATTGTCATGACCCGCTTGCAGATCACACCATTTCTAGGGATCCTAGGGGGACGAGTTATTAGGAACAGGTAATAGTACAGACCTAGCCCAATAGAAATTAAAAGGGGAAAACATAGAACATAAACTCTTACTAGAGTTCATGATGTCGCTTAAGCTTTCTTATCCTGTGGATAAGTGCTTGCAGACTGTGAGGCCTCTGGAACTAAGAAAGGCTTGGGTGAGGACCTCCAGCAGCTGGAGCATGTTGCTTCAAAACAGTCAACAAACGGTTCCACCGGACGCAGAGTTTCTCTGAATCTCTGGAAGTCTTGCTGGGCTTATATAGGTTTGGTTCTCATACAAAACCATGGAGAGGGGGCGGCTAGGCCATTCAGCATTGTCTCTTTAATCAGCTGTCCAATCCGGAGAGTGTTTGAAGCTGAGATGGACCATGCACACACATGATTATGGCCAGTGTTCGACAAATGCAACCCCCGATCGCCCGGAGGAGTGCATTTAACCCCCTGTAGAGTGCCGTTGCTGTGCTGTGGCTCATTTCATGATGCCGGGACACGATCAAGCGGGTCACCTAGCAACGCGGGACGCCGGAAGGATAGCCCAGCCGAAGACATCCCTTGGAGGCACTGCAGTGACGCTACACCACACACCAACGCAGGCGCATACAGGCACGCCCTCCCCCACTAAGGATCTCCTAGCAACTGCCGGGACCAGAGGCGGAGAGAGGCCTGGAGATTGTGGCTTTAGCTGGATGTGTCTGCGGAGCGGCGCTGTGTGGCTGGAGTAAGTGCTACTCGTGTTGCTGCTGCTGCCGTGTGTATCGTGGGCGAGGCGGACGGAGGGAGCCCCCCAGGCTGGATTTCCTCACTCTCATGGCAGGTAAGAGAGGGGGGGGGGGGAGAGAGGGAGATGCAGCATACCACTCCAGCTGATAAGAGGGAGAGAGAGGAATTTGAGAGGGCGGACACTCGCTCTCGCGTAGGGGAGGGGTTTGGTGTCTGTGTGTGTGTAAGTGGCAGAGAGAGAGTGTGGTTGTGTGTGAGGAGGGAGAGGGAGATGCAGCATACCAGAGTGGAGTGTGTAAGTGGGAGTGTGTGTGTGTAAGTGGGGGAGTGTGTGTGTGTGTGTGTGTGTAAGTTGAAGTCTCGCCCTCTGTCCCGCCCTCTGTCTCGCCCTCGCGTGAATACTAGGGGATAGGGTATAATGGTTGCACGGTATATGGGTAACAGTTTCACACAGGGGTGTGGGGGTTAGTGGGCATCTCTCAGCCTGTGGCAGGTGCTGACATAGTGTGCAGCCAGTTCTGCTGTGGTTTCATCTTCTCCCAGGAGGATCGCTATTTTTTGGTTCTCCTCTATATTATTAAAGTTCTGGATAAGTGCAGTGAGTTTCTCTAGGTGGGCACTCCTCATTTCAGAGTATTGTGTGCAACGCAACAGGAAGTGTGTTTCATCTTCTACCTCTCCTAGCTCACATCTTTGGCACAGTCTCATCTCCCGGGGCTTCCAGTTCTGTCTGTGCCTGCCTGTTTCTATTTCTAGGCTGTGGGCACTTATTCTGTACTGGCCCAGGGTCTGTCTCTGCTTTGGGTCTTTTACCTTCAGTAGGTAGGGTAACAGAGTGTATTCTCTCTGTAGGCTGTGGTAGGTTCCCAGCTTCTTTGAGCGCTGGATTTCATTGTCCCACCTAGTCACATACTGCTTCTTCATTTCGTCGGCGATTGAGTTGATTTGTTTTTTCGGCAGGTTTTTGATCTGTGTGGGGTTTTGTCCTTGGAGTGAGAGGACAAGTTATTTGATGGCACAGGGTTTAGTGAGGAGGTCCTGGCTTCTCATTGCGCTGTAGCAGTAAGACTGTAGATGGCTGGTGTTTAGGTGGGCCCAGCATGTCAGTGCTCTCTTCTGTCCAGTGAGCAGTAGAGGAAAGTGGCCCAGCTCAGCCCGGCATGCATTGTTTGATGTACTCCTGTGTACTTGGAGAAGGTGTTTGCAGAATTCCAGATGAGTATTTCTGTTGGGCTGGTATCCCATTTTGTGTAAACTGGGAATGTTACAGGGCCGCACACCTCGCTGCCATACAGAAGGATGGTGTGATGATGCTGTTGAATATTTTCATCCAGATTCGTATTGGTGGTTTGAGGTGGTACATCTGTTTCTCTATTGTGTAGAATGCTCTGCGGGCCTTCTCCTTCAGTGTATTTATGGCCAGGCTGAATTTCCCTGATGAGCTGATTGTTAGACCTAGGTATGTGTAACTCGCTGTCTGTTCCAGTGCATTGTCGTCCAGTGTGAATTGCGATATGGTTGGATGTTTTTTATATTTTTTCTGGAATACCATTATTCTGTTTTTTTCTAGGTTCACACAGAGTGCCCAGGTCTGGCTGAATTTTTCTAGTATTGCCAGTTTCTGTTGGAGGCCTTGTTCTGTTGGAGACAGCAGGAGCAGGTCGTCTGTGTATAGTAGAGACTTAACCTCAGTTCCAGCCAAGTTGAGCCCAGGTGCTGAGGAGGATACTAGGGCTGCTGTGAGCTCATTGATGTAAATGTTAAAAAGTGTGGGACTCAGACTGCAGCCCTGTCTAACTCCACGGCCTTGATGGAAGAAGTCTGTCCTTTAGTTATTAACTTTCACGCAGCCTTTGTTTTCAGAGTACATACTTTTGATTGTGTCGTATGTTCTCCCCCCTATTCCGCTCTCTAGTATTTTCAGCAATAGGCCTGGCTGCCAGATGGAGTCAAAGGCTTTTTTGAAGTCCACAAAGCAAGCAAAGATTTTGCCCTTGTTGGTGTTGTGGACGTGCTTATTAATCAGGCTGTGTAGGGTATAGATGTGATCCGTGGTGCGGTGGTTTGGCAGGACGCCTGTCTGGCTCTTACTCAGTACACTCTGCTCTGTCAGGAAGGTGAGGATTCTGCTGTTCAAGATGCTGTTTCCCCAGGGTGCTGCTGACACAGATTCCTCTGTTATTGGATGGGTCCATCCTGTCTCCTTTCTTGTGCATAGGGGTGATCAGTCCTTCGTTCCATAGTTCAGGGAAGTAGCCAGTAGTGAGGACCAGGTTGAACATTTTCAGTATTGCTTCTTGTATAGAAGGATTGCTATACTTCAGCATCTCTTGTAGAATGCCATCTGGTCCGCTGGCTTTCTTGGTTTTTATTAGTTTTCTTTTTTCTTTTATTTCCTGGATTGTGATTGCTATGTCCAGAGGGTTTTGGTTATCTTTTATAGTGTTCTCCAGTGATGTTTGTTTGGTGAGGATTTGTTTTTGTTCTTGTGTCAGGTTTTCTTCTGGGATTTCTTGGTAAAGGTCCTTGAAGTAGTTTTTCCAGATGTTGCCATTCTGAATGGCCAGGTGTCTGTTATTCTGCTTTGTATGCAGATGTTTCCAGGTGTAACACTGCTTCCTATCGCTTGGCAAGGTGTTACTCTGTGCTGTGTTACCTGCTGACTCACAGGGCCTGAGTCTCTAACACGGAGAGCCCGGGGTGCATACAATATGTATGTATGTTCAGTGCAGCGCCTCCACCTGTGACAGATCCCGCCAAAGGGGGAGTTAGTCTTCGCAGGACCGCTATACAAGAATTTCTCTCACACGACCATGTTATAAAACCAATCTTGTTTACTGATAAATCAACCTTACGATACATTGCATGCCATGACATTCCAATCCGCTGGTACACAACATTTAACACACCACGGAGGACGTCCACAATTATGCGCCTCGGCGGACGCCAACAATAACTTGCGCCTCGGCGGACGCCAACAATAACTTTCCCCCAATCCCACCACCGGGTGTTACCACCCTGTGTCCAAATACGTTAATCAGTTCTCTCGCTTCCAACGGCCGTGTGTATGTGTAGGGGTGACTGCGCAGCCACTAGGTCTTAGGTGATTGAAAGGGTAGAGTTGGTGCACTTGATGAAATACCTGCCGAGCACTCCGGTGCTCGGAACTGCTACGGTTCTTCAAAAAGAGTCTCTGGGGATTCCACGCTGCGATATGCGGCGCTTCTCCCCGACAGGATAGTCCCGAACACAGCAGTAGTTTTAGGGGGGGTAAATCCCTTACTAAGGGTGTCCCTAGCTCCGCTTGTCTCTACGGTGACTCAGGGCTAACTGGGCCGGGGCACCTTGACTGCGCCTGGGGGGGGGGGGTACAACCTCCCAGCGCAGTGTCTCCGTCTCCTCGTCTCTCCAGGATGCTCTAACTCCACGTGCGCGCAACCACTGCCTATATCTCTGGCAACTCCTCCGTCCATAGGCTAAACGCGCTCACCTGACCCTCCCCGTGGGGGCTGCTGGATCAAGGGACTGCTCCTTTCCCGCCAATATATATCCTCCTCCTTCGCGGGCTTCTGCAACTACTCCGTGCAAGCGCAACCTCTCATTACTCGGGGTGAATCAAGGGTCTCGGCTACACAGGTTTGCCAGAAAGTATTTTCATCTAATGCTTCTTCAATTCTTTCTAATTTTTTGGCAATGTGGTTGTGTTTTTTCTTCCTTAGGGTGTGCCTGTAGTGCTTCAGGTGTTGGTGGTACCTCATTCGTAGTTCTGTATTGTTTGGGTCTCTGTGTTTTTGGTTTGATATTGTTTGCAGGCTTTTTCTAAGGGTGTTGCATTCCTTATCGAACCATTTTTCTTTGATTTTGTCATTTGTCTGTTAGGGAAAGTTTTTTTTTCAGGTTTGATATTTTTGTTATTAGATGGAATATTTTGCTGAGATTTCTTACTGCCAGGTTTATACTGTTTGTTCTGCTCCCTGCCGCACCCTGCCCCCCTCTGCCGCACCCTGCCCCCCTCTGCCGCACCCTGCCCCCCTCTGCCGCACCCTGCCCCCCTCTGCCGCACCCTGCCCCCCTCTGCCGCACCCTGCCCCCCTCTGCCGCACCCTGCCCCCCTCTGCCGCACCCTGCCCCCCTCTGCCGCACCCTGCCCCCCTCTGCCGCACCCTGCCACCCTCTGCCGCACCCTGCCCCCTCTGCCGCACCCTGCCCCCCTCTACCGCACCCTGCCCCCCTCTGCCGCACCCTGCCCCCCTCTGCCGCACCCTGCCCCCCTCTGCCGCACCCTGCCCCCTCTGCCGCACCCTGCCCCCTCTGCCGCACCCTGCCCCCCTCTGCCGCACTCTGCCCCCCTCTGCCGCACCCTGCCCCCCTCTGCCGCACCCTGCCCCCCTCTGCCGCACCCTGCCCCCCTCTGCCGCACCCTGCCCCCCTCTGCCGCACCCTGCCCCCCTCTGCCGCACCCTGCCCCCCTCTGCCGCACCCTGCCCCCCTCTGCCGCACCCTGCCCCCCTCTACCGCGACCTCTCTCTACCTCGACCTCTCTCTCTACCTCGACCTCTCTCTCTACCTCGACCTCTCTCTCTACCTCGACCTCTCTCTCTACCTCGACCTCTCTCTCTACCTCGACCTCTCTCTCTACCTCGACCTCTCTCTCTACCTCGACCTCTCTCTCTACCTCGACCTCTCTCTCTTCCTCTCTCTCTACCTCGACCTCTCTCTCTACCTCGACCTCTCTCTCTACCTCTCTCTCTACCTCTACCTACCTCTACCTCTCTTTTTCTCTGTCTCTCTCTCTCTCTCTTTTTCTCTCTCTCTCTTTTTCTCTGTCTCTCTTTTTCTCTCTCTCTTTTTCTCTTTTTCTCTCTCTCTGCCCCCCTGCCCCCTCACCCTGCCCCCCTCTGCCGCACCCTGCCCCCCTCTGCCGCACCCTGCCCCCCTCTGCCGCACCCTGCCCCCTCTACCTCGACCTCTCTCTACCTCTACCTCTCTCTACCTCGACCTCTCTCTACCTCGACCTCTCTACCTCAACCTCTCTCTACCTCGACCTCTCTCTCTACCTCTACCTCTCTCTCTACCTTTAACCTCTCTCTCTACCTCAACCTCTCTCTCTACCTCAACCTCTCTCTACCTCGACCTCTCTCTCTACCTCTACCTCTCTCTCTCCCTCTCTCCCTCTCTCCCTCTCTCCCTCTCCCTCGTCCTCTCTCTCTCTCGCCCTCTCTCTCTTTTTCTCTCTCTCTCTCTCTTTTTCTCTCTCCCTCTCTCTCTGTCTCTGTCTGTCTGTCTCTCTCTCTCTCTGTCTCTGTCTCTCTCTTTCTCTCTCCCGCCCCCTCTGTCTCTTCTCTCTGTCGCCCCCTCTGTCTCTTCTCTCTGCCGCACCCTCTCTCTCTTTCTCTGCCGCCCCCTCTCTCTCTTTCTCTGCCCCCCCTCTCCCCCTCTCTTCTTCTCCCCCTCTGTCTCTCTCTTGGCCCCTCTCTCTCTCTCCCTGTCTCTCTCTCGCCCCCTCTCTCTCTCTCGCCCCCCCTCTCTCTCTCTCGCCCCCCCTCTCTCTCTCTCTCGCCCCCCTCTCTCTCTCGCCCCCCTCTCTCTCTCTCTCGCCCCCCCTCTCTCTCTCTCGCCCCCCTCTCTCTCTCTCTCTCCCCCTCTCTCTCCCCCTCTCTCGCCCTCTCTCTCGCCCCCTCTCTCTCGCCTTCTCTCTCGCCCTCTCTCTCTCTTTCTCTATCTCTCTCTCTGCCCCCTCTGTCTCACTCTCTCTCTGCCCCCTCTGTCTCTCTCTCTGCCCCCTCTGTTTCTCTGTCTCTCTGTCTCTCTGCCCCCTCTGTCTCTCTCACTCTCCTATACTTCTTTCTTCCAGATCTGACTCAAGCTACACACGGGAGACATCGGAATCCCTCCTAACCCAGAAGACAGGTAGGGAACACCTCCCCTCCAACATATAACATTGCGGGAATGAGGGTACCTGGACATTGAAAGACTTCGGATCAGGTAAGATTCCAGGTGAGATTGCTGCTTTAGATATTGTGAAGCGGGGACATCCAGACACTGCTTAAAGGGTGCAGGAAACTAGTCATTCACACCTGGCTTTTTTTTCTAAATCTGACATATACATACACACACAGATACAGATATACACACACATACACACACATATACACACATACACTTAACAAGGACTAATTGTAGTATAATGTAATACAATAAATAAACTTATGTCAACAACGTATGTTGTTCTTACTAGGAATTTATTCAAAACATTTTTTAAAGCGGGCCTGGGGGTGGGACTAGTGGTGGGGCGAGACTAGGGCAGGGCTAGGTGGCGAGTACATTTTTTTGGTCCGGCAAGTAGATTTTTGGGTGATTTGATGACCACTGATTATGGCTATTCACACTGCCCAGAGCGCAGGGCCAGGAGTGGTGGTTGCTGTGCAACATCTGCACTGTGATTGGTCACAAGGTAATCTATGTAAGGGGATAGGGACCTTCCAGACCTCTCTGGTGCAATATGTGGCAGAGAACTTTCAAATTCTCCACTTTAAAATCCTGCTCTCTGCTTCTCCGGCAACTCGGCACAGAAGCACTTATAATGTCCCACTCGGTTAGACTCCCAGTTCGGTTTCAGGTGTCTCCAGCACAGCCTCGGAGCACACCACTTAGTTCACTTCCACGCTAGGATCAGACAGACCTGGCACTCTGATCAGGTTCCACTAACATAGATACACCCCGGCCATATGAAATTTGTTATAGGGTAAATTACAACTGTAACGGGAGACCAGAACTTTCAATACAGGACACAATAGTTGAATAAACAAAAATGTATATCTTGCAAACATACAAAACACACCATGTACACTCACCAACTGGGCCTGGAGGAGAATATATACTGAACTATGTGCAGGGGCCTGCTTTAGCTCCTCCTCCTGCTTCTCTGTGCTATTTGTCCAATAGCACTTTCAAAAAACCAGCCAGTCGCTTCTCAGATCAGCTCCAAAACTTGTCTGGTACTCTGATTGGCTGCTCCCCTTACATAGCCCTCGGTTGCCTATTGTTTCCATGGAGCAGGGGCCACCGGCCAATCAAAGGGCATATTGTGACGGTGCAGCCAATCAAAGGACAAGAGCTCGCCAGGCTGCTCCAATCATATAAGGGACCGGCTTAAGGACTTTAGGGCGCCCATCGTGGAGTGAGCGTCTGGCGAGCGAGAAGTTCAAACTGACCATTGGAAATCGTGCTATGGGGCTCAGACCCGGCAATGGCTCCCTGGCCAGCCCCATACATCCCGCTGGGTAGGTGCCTTAGCGTCTCAGGTAAACAAAGGGTCTGCACTGCCGAGAACCAGTTCTCCGTACCTGAATCACAACCCTTCCCCACTCACCATAGTCAAGGTACTAAGCCGCTCCCGATCTCTGACACAAACCGGCATTTCTCTGCATGCATCTTAGCTAAGTGAATTACTGTGTCTGCATGCAGAGAAATGCTAACACAAAAGGACAGTGCTGGTTGCCTTACTAACTGTATGGGAACAATCCCTGTTCCCCAAGACACAGTTTCCCCCCTTCCAAATATCACACAGTGATATAGCTCTCATCTGGAATAGGTTACACACAATACTTTACATTCCAGGCAAAATGAGCCTTACAGAGGTGACCATTACACACGGCTTTGTGGCAGCCAGACGGGCTTCACCTTTATTATGTGAGGGGGGCTACCCCTACCATCACAGCACGGATGCTGCACTGGAACCAATCATGCCTGCATTGGTCAATCAGGGATGGAGGTTGTGCAAATGCGACTTAAAGGGCTTGGAGGGAAATACAAACTGGTCAATGGTAGCAGCGGCTACAGGCGGGAGCTCGGCAATGGATTTCCCGGATAGCAGAATATCCCCCGCTTGGCTTGGTGCCGTTATGTCTGGAGGAACATTCAAATACTCCGATTTTCAGGCAGATCCCTCCCCCCCGCCCTCCCCCCCCCCCCGAGTTGTGTGCAGGGCTAGTAACTCCTCTATGGACGTGCCTTTACCAGCATGCACACATAGAAATCTGCATACAAAAGGAAACTTATCAAAATGTGGCGCTCTAAATAATCAGATATAACCAATAATAATATTATGAATAGTACAGTGATACTTATACAAATATATGATGCAGCTGTGACCCAGTTGAGGTTTGCTCAGTCAATCCTCATGTAGAATAGTAGCGATGAAATGTCCGGGAAGCGCAATATATGTAAAAAAGAATAAAATACAATGGTGATAGTGCAATATTGTTAAGGTGAAATGGATAAACTCAAATACAGATGACACTGCTCTCAATATATATATACTCACAAACATGTGAGGTATTCAGGCACATAAAGGTATCTTTTAAGGTATTGTTGTTAGTCCCTCCGTCATCAGGAGATACAGCAGTCAATGCAGCCCCATATAGATGTACTCCCAGGAGCCTTAATCAAAGATACAACTGGACATAGTGCAGACTGTATGTATAATTTATGAAGGTAAGTAAAACAAGTTTACACTCACATAGTTTCAAATAAAGGTAAGCATTTAGATCTCAATGGATCTCTCCGGCCGGATGAATGGTATCTCAGCTCCCCCTCTCTCGTGGCGTGCGTTCCACCGGTGCGTTCCAAACACCGGAAGTGATGTCATCTGCCGCGTCCACTTCCTGGGGTTCCGGCCGTCTCTGGGATAGAGCGTCACTCTACGCGTTTCACCACATAGGTTTCATCAGGAGTGACAATCTATTGCTCAATAAGGATATATATACCCTAAACTGAGTTCTCATTGGCTGGTAATTCACCTGATTCTATTAAGGTTAATCATATATGCTTGAGACTATAATAAGACTTGGACCGGACTCTCTTCATATTCCATATACTATAGAGTCATCTACTCACAGTATTCTAGTGTGAATCTACTATATATTTCTGAAAGTGTCCTATGTGTCCGGGTCTGTATGTGTCTCCCTGTGCCACTCCCCGTGTCCCTAGCGGCAATCTCATTGGACCTTCCTCAGGCCAATGACATTGCTCCCTTGGCCCACCCGCCCCCGCACACCTCACACCACTGCCTCAGGCCAATGAGATTGCTCCCTTGGCCCCACACCCGCCCCCGCACACCTCTCATTGGCCTGCGCCCAACACACCAACACCACTGCCACACTCTCCCAGCCCTCACTGACCTTTGGGAATGCTTCACAGCACCTAAACCTCAGTTCTCTGGGAGATTTGGTAACGCTTCACAGCACCTAACCCTCATTGCAACGCTTCACAGCACCTAACCCTCACTGCTCTGTGAGACGACGCTTCACAGCTCTCACATCTCAACCAAAACAACTGCGGAATCAGGTACAGACACTTAGCTATATATATATTCTTTTCACCACTGCAACACTACCCACTCTCACACAACACCGCACGGTCACCCCACCTCCACACAACGCACGCTCACCTACACACACCGCACCATCAAAGAACAACACACCACCTGTTAACAACCACCCCCCCACCAATGCACGCCACGAACGCACGCCACACCTCTCCCAGTAGGGCCTCACACATCACCTTAACACTCCTGCAACATCAATGCTTCACTATATGACATAGCACTCATTCCATTCTAATACACCTCCTCACACATGTCTGCTTTATGCACGACAAAAAACCCCTCCAGGGACCACACATCTCGCCTTCACCCTGCTGCCACATCCGTGTTTCAATCTACACAACAAACACTCCTGGATACCGGCCTCCCCCCCCGAAACACTCCCGTCCCACAAATGCCCCCCCCAACCCCCCCCAAACACTCCCGTCGCACGGATGCCCCCCCCAACCCCCAAAACACTTCCGTCACAAAAATGCCCCCCCCAACCCCCCCAAACACTCCCGTCCCACGGATGCCCCCCCACTAATTACTCACGGACACCTCAACACCCCACAAACCCTCTCTCACTACCTCCGTTCAGGGCCCTCATCCCAAGTGCGCACGTGGAGCGCCAACAATACATCCACACCAAACCCTCCTGTATACCGCCCGCACCACACAATAAACTCCCGTCGCACGGATGCCCCCCCCAAACACTACCATCCCACGGATGCACCCCCCAACCCCCCCAAACACTCCCGTTGCCCGGATGCCCCCCCACCCCTCCACAAACACTCCCGTCCCACGGATGACCCCCCCAAACACTCCCGTTGCCCGGATGCCCACCCCTCCACAAACACTCCCGTCCCACGGATGACCCCCACAAACACTCCCGACGCCTGGATGCCCCCCCAAACACTCCCGTCCCACGGATGCCCCCCCACAAATTACTCACGGACACCACAACACCCCACAAACCCTCTCTCACTACCTCCGTTCAGGGCCCTCATCCCAAGCGCGCACGTGGAGTGCCAACAATACATCCACACCAAACCCTCCTCTATACCGCCCGCACCACACAATAAACTCCCGTCGCACGGATGCCCCCCCCAAACACTACCGTCGCCCGGATGCCCCCCCACCCCCCCAAACAGTCCCGTCCCACGGATGCCCCCCCCAACACCCCCAAACAGTCCCGTCCCACGGATGCCCCCCCCCAACCGCCCCAAACACTCCCGTCCCACGGATGCCCCCCCCAGTCCCACGGATGCCCCCCCCCCAACACCCCCAAACACTCCCGTCGCCCGGATGCCCCCCCCCTCCACCCCTCCACAAACACTCCCGTCCCACGGATGACCCCCCACCCCCCTCACAAACACTCCCGATGCCCGGATGACCCCCCAAACACTCCTGTCGCACGGATGCCCCCCCACAAATTACTCCCGGACACCACAACACCCCACAAACCCTCTCTCACTACCTCCGTTCAGGGCCCTCATCCCAAGCGCGCACGTGGAGCGCCAACAATACATCCACACCAAACCCTCCTCTATACCGCCCGCACCACACAATAAACTCCCGTCGCCCGGATGCCCCCCCCAAACACTACCATCGCCCGGATGCCCCCCACCCCCTCCCCAAACAGTCCCGTCCCACGGATGCCCCCCCCCCAACACCCCCAAACACTCCCGTCGCACGGATGCCCCCCCCAACCCCCCCAAACACTCCCCTCCCACGGATGCCCCCCCAAACACTCCCGTCGCCCGGATGCCCCCCCACCCCCCCCAAACACTCCCGTCCCACGGATGCCCCCCCAACCCCCCCAAACACTCCCATCCACGGATGCCCCCCCCAACACCCCCAAACACTCCCGTCGCCCAGATGCCCCACCACCCCCTCCAAACACTCCCGTCACACAGATGCCCCCCCCAAACACTCCCGTCACATGGATGCCCCCCCCCAAACACTCCCATCACCCGGATGCCCCCCCACTAATTACTCACGGACACCACAACACCCCACAAAACCTCTCTCACTAGGGCCCGCATCCCAAGCGCGCACGTGGAGCGCCAACAATACATCCACACCAAACCCTCCTCTATACCGCCCGCACCACACAATAAACTCCTGTCGCACGGATGCCCCCCCCCACCAACCCTCCAAACACTCCCGGCCAACGGATGACCCCCCACCACCCCACAAACACTCCCGTCGCACGAATGACCCCCCACCACCCCACAAACACTCCCGTCGCACGAATGACCCCCCACCACCCCACAAACACTCCCGTCGCACGAATGACCCCCCACCACCCCACAAACACTCCCGTCGCACGAATTACCCCCCACCACCCCCCCAAACACTCCCGTCGCACGGATGCCCCCCCACCATCCCCCCAAACACTCCCGTCGCACGGATGACACACCACCATCCCCCCAAACACTCCCGTCGCACGGATGACACATCACCACCCCCCCAAACACTCCCGTCGCACGGATGACACACCACCACCCCCTCAACACTCCCGTCCCATGGATGCCCCCCCAAACACTCCCGTCGCTCGGATGCCCCCCCAAACACTCCCGTCGCACGGATGCCCCCCCAAACACTCCCGTCGCACGGATGCCCCCCCCAACACCCCCCAAATACTCCAAAATCAACACAATGCACATTAAGTGCTCTGGAACACGAACCGGCCACACACCAAAACCTGCCCCTAAACACACACACACAACACAAAATCACCTCAAACATTAAATAATAAAATATATTTTAACAAAATAAATTCTGCCGTCTGTGTACTTTCTGATACTAACACTCTACACACACACACACACACAACACCCATAACACACTCGCACACATACACACAACTATCAAACAACACTCAAATCACACACACAACACTCCCTCACCCACACAACACACACACACACACACATTTTCAAACAAAATTACAAAACATTTACACAACATTTTACAATTTATGTACACATTATTACACTACATTAACACATAATTATTTACGGTTCACATCACGGGCAATGCCGGGTCTCTCAGCTA
Organism: Ascaphus truei; assembly: GCF_040206685.1. NCBI lineage: Eukaryota > Metazoa > Chordata > Amphibia > Anura > Ascaphidae > Ascaphus > Ascaphus truei. Next base: position 1,129,542 of record NW_027453837.1, on the reverse strand, counting down.
GTCACATATAATTATTACAATTCATCATAAAATACACATCTTTTATACAATCAATTTAAAATACATATATTTATTTTGTCCTCAGACCGCAATCAATGTTAAAAAATGTTTAAAAATGTTTAAAAAAATATTTTTTTATAAAATCAATTAAAAATTCAGTATCAAGATACAAAAATTAAAAATATTTAAAAGATTTAAAAATATTGAAAACAGGTATTAGAAAGGGGATGTCCCTATTCTATAGGGAAGGATATAAAGTGCATAACATTATTTGGGTTTGGCAGAAGGCAGTTTCTAAAATGAAATCAAAGACAAAGTGTTAATTCATTAACAGTCACAGAAAAGGTTTTAAATCAAACTCTAGATTCAAACCGGACGGAGACATGGTTTTTAATTCGAACATCCAGAATGATTCTCTTTTAATTAATGCTGTGTGTCTATTTCCCCCTCTCCAATGTGACATAACTTGCTCTATAGCTTTAAATTTTAACCCTTTCGGGTCCGCGTTATGTAACATCAGAAAGTGGTTTGGAACACTATGGGTGGTCATTTTCCTTTTTATGTTACCTATGTGTTCCAAAATGCGTGTTTTCAAGGGTCTTATAGGTTTCCCTATGTATTGTAAGCCACACTCGCATTCAATCATATAAATAACAAAATTGGATCTACAGTTTAAATGATGTTTTAGATTGTATACCTTCTTAGTGACATTTGATTGAAAGGTATTTGTATTTTTACAACTGTAGTGGCAGGCCGTGCAAAATTTGCAATCAAAGAACCCTTTTGGTGGTTCTAGCCACGTGGGGTTTTTTATAATTGGAGACCCCCTCAAAGCGCTGGGTGCTACCAGTTTTTTTTATGTTTGGTGCTTTCTTGTACACCATTTGGACTCTATCAGGGAGGGAGGTACCTATGATGGGATCATTCTTTAGAATAGACCAATGTTTATTCAGTATGTTATTTATTTTATATGCATCTCTATTGTATTGGTTAATAAAGGGTACTTTTAAATTGTCATCCCTATTAGCTTTTGTCTTGGGGGTTAACATAGATTCTCTTGATACTTGTCTTGTTTTGTCTAGTGCATTATTTATGACACTGGGTTTGTAATTGCGCTCTGAAAACTTTCTGGACAAAATAACAGATTGTTCTTCATACACCTCATTATCTGTGCAATTTCTTTTAAGTCTACAGTATTGGCCATATGGAATATTGTTGATCCATTTATTTAAATGGCAACTGGACTTCAAGATGTAATTATTAGCATCTACTTCTTTAAAGAATTTTTTTGTTTTAATGACATTATTTTCTATATATATAGTTAAGTCCAGAAAGTTTACAGTGGTCTTACTAAAGGTGGAGGTAAATTTAAGATTTAAATCGTTGTTATTCAGATACATAAAAAAAGTGTCCAAATCCTCCAATGTACCCTTCCACACAAAGACAATATCATCAATGAACCTCCGCCATGTGACCAAATTTGCACCCAGACCCACCCAAGACCATATATATAGATCTTCCCACATGGCCATGAGTAAGTTTGCATAGCTGGGTGCAAATTTGGTCCCCATGGCGGTTCCACATAATTGTAGAAAAAACTCGTCATCAAACCAGAAGAAATTCTTTGTTAAAACAAACTCAATACATCTGATGAGGAATTCTATCTGTACCCCTGGGAGTTTTCCCTCTTACTCTAGGAACATTTGTACCGCCCTGCAGCCATCCTCGTGCTGTATGGATGTATACAGGGCTGTTACGTCGGTGGTCACCAATGTGTAGTTCTCCTGCCACTCTATGTTCCTGAGGGCCCTAATTGCATCACTGGTATCTTTTAGATAGGATTTTTGTTTTTTCACACTATCCTGTAAATAACTGTCAATAAATTCTGACAGGTTTGCCGTTAATGATCCAATCCCAGATATTATTGGTCTCCCTGGGGGGTGTGTAATATTTTTATGGATTTTTGGTAGGAAGTAGAAGACCGGGAATATTGGATCCTGCACATATAGGAACTGATATTCATGTTCTTCCAAAATTCCCAGTCTCCTACCATGCTCCAGTAGGGCTTGAAGTTCCTTTTTATATGATGTTGTAGGGTTAGACTTCAATTTCTGATAGGTTATTCTATCGCCCAAAATGTTCTTTGATTCTTGCATATAATATTCATGATCCATAATTACAACACCCCCCCCCCCCTTGTCTGCTGGCTTAATCACAATTGTTTTATCTGTTGTTAATCCTTCTAGCGCTGTTTTTTCTTCTCTAGTTAAATTATTGTGCTGCCTATTTTTATTATTACATAGAGATTCTAAATCTTTTGTTACAAGTTGAAAGAATACCTCAAGATGATTCCCCTTAGCAAATTTGGGAAAAAATTGTGATTGAGGTTTAAATTTCGAATGAATAAAGTCTGGGTTGTCAGCATTGGGAATTGTTAAATTGATATTTTTATTTTTATTAACCCAATTGCTAGACTCTACATCTTTATTCATAAAGAACCTTTTCAAAGTTAATGTTCGCAGAAATTTGTGTGTATCTACATAAAGACCAAATTTATTTGGTCCAATGGTGGGAGCAAATGTGAGTCCCTTTTTAATCACTTTATTTTCACTGTCTGATAAAAATTTTTTACTTAGGTTAAAAATGTTTTTAGTATTTACTATATTTACTGTATTTTTCTTGCCTTTCCGTAATCTCCCCCCTCGTCTCCCTCTGACATGCGTCTTTTGTTTCTTTGGACAAGACCTGGTTTTGGAATTGTCAGGGGGTGGAATGGGTTCCTGGTTTCCCAAGAACTCATACACCCCCCTTGTGCCAAAAAAGAGGGAGAGGGTGACTCAGTTGATTGACCCATTTTTAATTTTTCCTTCCCAGAGGATTCTATGATATCCTTAATCTCCAAATGTTTGGTTTTCTCTTTAGATTTTCCCCCAGTGGATACCTGTTTCATATCAGTTTTTTTGACTAATACCTGTGGTAGGAAACCTGCATGGTTCTTAGGGTAATACTCTACAAATCTCCCTCTATATGAGGTGTCCATAGTGGAAGTAGTAATGGGATTTTTATCCCCTGGGGGATCAGGACTAGTGGGTGATTTTTTGCCATTTTTTGAACCTTTGTTCCAGGTTCTCTCTATTTCCTTGAAATTAAATTACAAACATTTAGAAGGGATCAGGACGACTATGCCAAAGGAATAGAGAGAACCTGGAACAAAGGTTCAAAAAATGGCAAAAAATCACCCACTAGTCCTGATCCCCCAGGGGATAAAAATCCCATTACTACTTCCACTATGGACACCTCATATAGAGGAAGATTTGTAGAGTATTACCCTAAGAACCATGCAGGTTTCCTACCACAGGTATTAGTCAAAAAAACTGATATGAAACAGGTATCCACTGGGGGAAAATCTAAAGAGAAAACCAAACATTTGGAGATTAAGGATATCATAGAATCCTCTGGGAAGGAAAAATTAAAAATGGGTCAATCAACTGAGTCACCCTCTCCCTCTTTTTTGGCACAAGGGGGGTGTATGAGTTCTTGGGAAACCAGGAACCCATTCCACCCCCTGACAATTCCAAAACCAGGTCTTGTCCAAAGAAACAAAAGACGCATGTCAGAGGGAGACGAGGGGGGAGATTACGGAAAGGCAAGAAAAATACAGTAAATATAGTAAATACTAAAAACATTTTTAACCTAAGTAAAACATTTTTATCAGACAGTGAAAATAAAGTGATTAAAAAGGGACTCACATTTGCTCCCTCCATTGGACCAAATAAATTTGGTCTTTATGTAGATACACACAAATTTCTGCGAACATTAACTTTGAAAAGGTTCTTTATGAATAAAGATGTAGAGTCTAGCAATTGGGTTAATAAAAATAAAAATATCAATTTAACAATTCCCAATTCTGACAACCCAGACTTTATTCATTCGAAATTTAAACCTCAATCACAATTTTTTCCCAAATTTGCTAAGGGGAATCATCTTGAGGTATTCTTTCAACTTGTAACAAAAGATTTAGAATCTCTATGTAATAATAAAAATAGGCAGCACAATAATTTAACTAGAGAAGAAAAAACAGCGCTAGAAGGATTAACAACAGATAAAACAATTGTGATTAAGCCAGCAGACAAGGGGGGGGTGTTGTAATTATGGATCATGAATATTATATGCAAGAATCAAAGAACATTTTGGGCGATAGAATAACCTATCAGAAATTGAAGTCTAACCCTACAACATCATATAAAAAGGAACTTCAAGCCCTACTGGAGCATGGTAGGAGACTGGGAATTTTGGAAGAACATGAATATCAGTTCCTATATGTGCAGGATCCAATATTCCCGGTCTTCTACTTCCTACCAAAAATCCATAAAAATATTACACACCCCCCAGGGAGACCAATAATATCTGGGATTGGATCATTAACGGCAAACCTGTCAGAATTTATTGACAGTTATTTACAGGATAGTGTGAAAAAACAAAAATCCTATCTAAAAGATACCAGTGATGCAATTAGGGCCCTCAGGAACATAGAGTGGCAGGAGAACTACACATTGGTGACCACCGACGTAACAGCCCTGTATACATCCATACAGCACGAGGATGGCTGCAGGGCGGTACAAATGTTCCTAGAGAAAGAGGGAAAACTCCCAGGGGTACAGATAGAATTCCTCATCAGATGTATTGAGTTTGTTTTAACAAAGAATTTCTTCTGGTTTGATGACGAGTTTTTTCTACAATTATGTGGAACCGCCATGGGGACCAAATTTGCACCCAGCTATGCAAACTTACTCATGGCCATGTGGGAAGATCTATATATATGGTCTTGGGTGGGTCTGGGTGCAAATTTGGTCACATGGCGGAGGTTCATTGATGATATTGTCTTTGTGTGGAAGGGTACATTGGAGGATTTGGACACTTTTTTTATGTATCTGAATAACAACGATTTAAATCTTAAATTTACCTCCACCTTTAGTAAGACCACTGTAAACTTTCTGGACTTAACTATATATATAGAAAATAATGTCATTAAAACAAAAAAATTCTTTAAAGAAGTAGATGCTAATAATTACATCTTGAAGTCCAGTTGCCATTTAAATAAATGGATCAACAATATTCCATATGGCCAATACTGTAGACTTAAAAGAAATTGCACAGATAATGAGGTGTATGAAGAACAATCTGTTATTTTGTCCAGAAAGTTTTCAGAGCGCAATTACAAACCCAGTGTCATAAATAATGCACTAGACAAAACAAGACAAGTATCAAGAGAATCTATGTTAACCCCCAAGACAAAAGCTAATAGGGATGACAATTTAAAAGTACCCTTTATTACCCAATACAATAGAGATGCATATAAAATAAATAACATACTGAATAAACATTGGTCTATTCTAAAGAATGATCCCATCATAGGTACCTCCCTCCCTGATAGAGTCCAAATGGTGTACAAGAAAGCACCAAACATAAAAAAAACTGGTAGCACCCAGCGCTTTGAGGGGGTCTCCAATTATAAAAAACCCCACGTGGCTAGAACCACCAAAAGGGTTCTTTGATTGCAAATTTTGCACGGCCTGCCACTACAGTTGTAAAAATACAAATACCTTTCAATCAAATGTCACTAAGAAGGTATACAATCTAAAACATCATTTAAACTGTAGATCCAATTTTGTTATTTATATGATTGAATGCGAGTGTGGCTTACAATACATAGGGAAAACTATAAGACCCTTGAAAACACGCATTTTGGAACACATAGGTAACATAAAAAGGAAAATGACCACCCATAGTGTTCCAAACCACTTTCTGATGTTACATAACGCGGACCCGAAAGGATTAAAATTTAAAGCTATAGAGCAAGTTATGCCACATTGGAGAGGGGGAAATAGACACACAGCATTAATTAAAAGAGAATCATTCTGGATGTTCGAATTAAAAACCATGTCTCCGTCCGGTTTGAATCTAGAGTTTGATTTAAAACCTTTTCTGTGACTGTTAATGAATTAACACTTTGTCTTTGATTTCATTTTAGAAACTGCCTTCTGCCAAACCCAAATAATGTTATGCACTTTATATCCTTCCCTATAGAATAGGGACATCCCCTTTCTAATACCTGTTTTCAATATTTTTAAATCTTTTAAATATTTTTAATTTTTGTATCTTGATACTGAATTTTTAATTGATTTTATAAACAAATATTTTTTTAAACATTTTTAAACGTTTTTTAACATTGATTGCGGTCTGAGGACAAAATAAATATATGTATTTTAAATTGATTGTATAAAAGATGTGTATTTTATGATGAATTGTAATAATTATATGTGATTCACACTAGAATACTGTGAGTAGATGACTCTATAGTATATGGAATATGAAGAGAGTCCGGTCCAAGTCTTATTATAGTCTCAAGCATATATGATTAACCTTAATAGAATCAGGTGAATTACCAGCCAATGAGAACTCAGTTTAGGGTATATATATCCCTATTGAGCAATAGATTGTCACTCCTGATGAAACCTATGTGGTGAAACGCGTAGAGTGACGCTCTATCCCTGAAACGGCCGGAACCCCAGGAAGTGGACGCGGCAGATGACATCACTTCCGGTGTTTGGAACGCACCGGTGGAACGCACGCCACGAGAGAGGGGGAGCTGAGATACCATTCATCCGGCCGGAGAGATCCATTGAGATCTAAATGCTTACCTTTATTTGAAACTATGTGAGTGTAAACTTGTTTTACTTACCTTCATAAATTATACATACAGTCTGCACTATGTCCAGTTGTATCTTTGATTAAGGCTCCTGGGAGTACATCTATATGGGGCTGCATTGACTGCTGTATCTCCTGATGACGGAGGGACTAACAACAATACCTTAAAAGATACCTTTATGTGCCTGAATACCTCACATGTTTGTGAGTATATATATTGAGAGCAGTGTCATCTGTATTTGAGTTTATCCATTTCACCTTAACAATATTGCACTATCACCATTGTATTTTATTCTTTTTTACATATATTGCGCTTCCCGGACATTTCATCGCTACTACACATAGAAATCTGGGTTTGTTATCCAAATGGGTGTGGGTGAAGTGCTTAAGACATTGTTAGTCAGGAGGGGTGTGTACTCTGGTTTAGGGAACGATGGCTCGAGGAGCGGAGCCTTTGTTCATCCCAGACTCTTAGTAGTCTTTCTCTGTGGTAGGTATCAGGCCGGCCCTGGGAGCCGTTGCTGGGTATTGGCCCTGTCGGCATGATTCCTGGTGGTCATTTTGAATTTCCCATTGTGCTTAAGCCTGCACCTTTGGGCTGTGCTTGAAACACTTTGTCACGGGAGACCATGACAATTACACAGGGGGATCCGTACACTAGACAGAACTGCAGAGTTGAACAAAAGGGAATGCATTAGAACATTTCACAAACCTCTAGTACAGGTCTGCACAACTCCAGTCCTCGAGGGCCGCAAACAGGCCAGGTTTTCAGGATATCACTACTTCAGCACAGCTGGCTCAATTAGTGGCTCAGTATGACTGAGACACTAATTGAGCCAGTTGTGCTGAAGTAGGGATATCCTGAAAATCTGGCCTGTTTGTGGCCCTCGACGACTGGAGTTGTGCAGACCTGCTCTAGTACATAAAACATATACACAAACTCACCCAACGCGGGGAACAACAAACAACCTAAAGTCCTACGTGTGGGGACATCTGTCTTGAATATTTACCCTCATCCACTTTCCCAAATTTGTGCCACTGTCCTTGGTAGTATGGGCAGCACTGGTTTGCTCTCCATGAGCCAGCATTTTCAAAGTTTCTTCCTTTGCTTCCCTCCGGATCACCCATTAACGACTTTGAATATGTAATGTGTCCACTTTGGCTTTCTGATAACTCTGGGGCCAAAGCCGGGTTCCCACTTGTATATCCCTCGGTCACCATTCACCACCATGGAGGAAGAATAGGGCCGGCTAATCCCAGGGCGGATAGTCTTCAGGGTCCAATCAGTGAGGGAAGGCTCGCCTGCATCGGACCAATCCTTAGTGACGGCGGGTGTCAAGACTTCCAGTACAGCCCACAGGGGCATGCTTAAGTTTAGCGGGGCATTTGAATGGACCAATGGGAATCACAACAACAGGGCACATTCCCGGCAACGGTTCCCTATGTCCGCTCAAAAGCCCCTGAAGGTTTAGGCGACTCAGTGTCTGGACCAAACACTAGTACCCCTGCGGGGAGCCACTTTTCCCACACCTGAGTCCAGAGCCCTGCCACGCTCGATAATATTTCAGGCCACTCGCCTTATCTTGCCCAAGATCTCTTGTGTTTAGATTGGATACTGATATACCAATTATCCGCACATTTAACATATTTAACATCGGTTAACTCCTGGTTCCAAAAGTGCTGAATCCAGGCTACAACATATAACATCATTACAATGTAGCCACAGTATACAGATATGTGACTACAGGCGGGCCCCGCTAATACGGCAAGTTCTGCTCTACGGACCCTAACCGGATATTTTCTGTGCATATGCAGACCTGCACATCCACCTTCTGCGCATGCGTGACCTCAGCAGCCCCCATTCTGTGCATGCGCAGCCATGGCGGCCCCCTTCTCTGTACCACAGTATCAGCGGAACACTGGAAAGTGGGGCCCTACTGTATTCATACATGAATAAATATAGCATATTATTGACAGGTAGGGATAATGGTGTGTTTGACCTTTATTAAAGAGCAGCCACATTTACCCCTACTGTCATAGTCTCTTTGTCAGGCTAACATATTTCTTATTACAAGAGCATTTGATAGTATAATCCACATATGTGGTGTTGCAGTTCAAATGGCATTATGTCTTCATGTTCTCAATGTGCTGTTCTTCTGTCTCTGTAACATCTTAAATTAAAGTGAATGTCTATGTTAGGGTTCTGGTCCTGGCTTTGGCTGCAATTCACACTTACAAGCATTCAGAGCTTCCAGACAAAGGCCTCCCTATACTTGGCAATTGGAATCACCTGGGTCTGGACTCACACTGCAGTCTGCTTCTTGCTGCCTGCTATGCAGCTCTGTCCCTATTGGCTGCCTATGCTATTTAGGGTCAGCCCTTTACCCAGGAAGTGGCTGAGCATAATCCTTTCTTGATGTTACTGTGCTGACCACAAGCTCCTTTGCTTGTCTCTTCTTTGCCTTCCTGTGCTTAAGCTTCCTGTATCCAGGAGCCTCCTTTGTCCAGAGTCCATTCCTGTGCCGAATCCCCTGTGCTGAAGCTTCCTTGTTCTCTTAAGTCTTTGCCTTGTTTACGCTGCAGCATCTATGCTGAAGCACCCTTGCCAAAGCCCTTCCTGTTTCTGAGGACCTCCTGTGCTGGACCACCTGCTGGACCCCCTGCACTGCAGGATTCCTGTCCCGGAGACCTCCCTTTGCACTGCAGTGCCTATGCTGAAACCCTACGCTGACGCTCTTCCTGATGCTGACCCCGGTCTGTGACCTCAAACTATGCTCCTATTGTCACGCTTGTGCTCGCCACAAACCAAGACCGGACCGCGGTGCTGAGGTGGGGATGTGAATACACCGACCTTAGGCCACAAAGCCTGTTCTGGATTGCGCAGTTCGTAGTCGTTCATAGCAGGTTCAGGGCTGGAGAGGCCAGGGTAATCCTTTGACACGCATGGGTCTTGGTTGGAGACAGTAGAACAATTGTTATCCAAGCAGGGGTTCGGCAACAGGAAATCAGGTGCGCTCCACTTTAGCGTAGGAGCAGCAGCAGTGCGGGAGTGGCCTCTGTGCGAGGAGTGGGAATGGCCCATGGTACCGGTCGCAGCAAAGGGAGAAGGAGGCCGGAACAGGCACACCTCCGGGCAGCGTTGGCGAACCAACGCTTCAGCACGGAAGTCCAAAACAGGCCTCTGCGAGGCGAGAGCAGCAGACCTTGGACTCAGTAGGCAGACCTCTGCTTTGGAAAAAGGCAGCAGGTCACAGGAACAGGGATCAGGAACAAGAATACAGGAACAGGGCGGCCAAACAGGTAGCTTGTGGCAAACACAGTAACATCCTAAGTGAAAGGACTATGCTCGGCACTGAGGCAGTGTGAGAGCACAGTATAAGAAGGCCAGCGGGCTAATCCCAGGAGAGAAGTGTGAGGGCATTCCTCCATTGAGAGCACCGAGGCAGGGCGGCAGTAATTGTGAGGGGAGGTTATCTGGAAACAGCACAGTTCTGTAAAGAAAGGGTTTCCATCAAACCCAGAAACGGATTCCTTACAGTACCCCCGACCCTTTCAGGTGAGAACTCTGGGCGAACAGGACCACTCATAGATCTGGGAGACATATCATTGTTCCTGAACTGTCTTGGCGAGGAGTAGATCCATAATCCCACAAATCATTGGCAAGCACCATCTTTAGATCAGAGAGCAGTAGCACTGCAATTCTTGGTATATGGAAAGCAACACAAAATGTCTTGGAAATCCAGAGCTGTGGAAAAGTAGGTGATTCCCGAACAGGGAAGTCCAAAGGACACCAGCCAGGTACCCGGTCCCTAGTAATAGTCCGAGAGTATAGGACGGAAACACTGATTGTTGGTCGGATATAGCAGAGAGGCCTTCTGGACAGGCAATGTTTTTGCTGGAATCGGTACGTAGAAGCTTGAGAAAATCTTTTGCTCCCCAGGAATTCCGGACCGTGGTTAGCAAGGGTATAGGGCTGGAGGGTTCACTGCAAGATATTGACGCAACCCCTTTGGTACAGTCCTGGCCCGTTCCCCCAAAGAAGTCAAAAGTGGAGGTTATTGTGTTTAAGTAGTTTCCTGCCGTGGCACTGGCAAACGATAGGTCAGCATTCCTGGGCATCTGAGGTCTAGGAAGCATCCGGTCCGAAAGCTGGACATCCTGGAAGGGAGCAGTAGGCACCAAAGAACAAGCAGAGAAAAGCATGACCGTATTCACCGTGGGAGGACAAGAAACAGGAACGGACACCACAGGGGTGAAACAGTCCAATAGAGGTGTTTCAATCTTTGGCGAGGGCAACATGAAATCCAGAGGAGACACCTCAGCCGCCACACGGGGCCCTGCGGGCATAGGATCTGCTAGCAAAGTGAGAAAGCTTGGATCCATACAGACTTTATCCGGTACAGCAGGAAGCAAGGTGAGCAGTAAACCTGATTTAGAAACAGAAGTCTTGTATTTAGAACTGGGTATTTCAAGCACAGAGGAAGGATCGGGAGAACATGAACTTGACTGAGGAGTGGAAGTCCCAGCGTCAGAGGCTTCACGCGATACTGTAGGAGAGACAGTATCAGATATCTCTGTTTCGAACACAGGGTCCTTGAAAGCAGTAGATTCATTAGGTACTAGCGAAACCTCACTGGAAGGTAAGCCTGAGTTTGCAGCTGAAGTAGAGCGATCTGTAGTAGGTACCCCAAATATTGTGGAAAAATCAGAGAAGTGTAACTCGGTTTTGAACCCTGGGTCCTTTGAATCTGTAGGATAAACAGGCACTACAGAAGAATCCAAGAGAGATAACCCTTAGTTGGTTGTAGCAGCCATGTAGTCTGTAGCGGATACCTCAAATGCTGTGGGAAAAACAGCGAGAGAGTATTATCTGAGGAGTCGGAATGCCAGACTCTAAGGCTAAGCGTGGAGTTATAGGGAAGTTAGGAAGAAAAAAGCGTTCTCAGCAGTGAGGAGCTTAAAGTCATTCTTGGTTATCACAGAAGCTGCGGGAAAATCAGTGGAGAAACAGTTTGTTCCTGAACCGAAGGATTGAACAGCAACAGTGGTTATACAGTACTAAGTACAGCACCGGAGTCCGAGGAAGGTATACTGGACACTGCCGAGAGTACTTGAGGAGTCAGACTGGGTGTTTCCATGGGGTCCAAGGACATTGTGCTTGTCTCTGAAATGGGTGGTTGGGAAATAGCAGAAACCGGACCGAACACTTCAATTAAATCGGAGGAGATGGTGCTTGTCTCAGATGAGGGTGATTGGGAAGTGACCGGAACTGCTCTAGACTCTTCAATGGAATCAGAGGACATTGTGCTTGTCTCTGAAGTGGGAGTCAGGGGGTCCGTAATCGATAAGTCAGAACCTGGAGGAGTCTGCGTGGCACAGGTTAACACACAAAATGCTGGAGAATCCTTAGAAGCAATAAGGGGAGACTCAGAGGGTACTAAAGGATAAGAGGCAGAAAAGCTGATCTCTGAAGGGATAGCCTGAGGGGCAGTAACAGGGGAGCTAATCGCTATAAAAGGTTCCAAGGAGACAGACTTAGTCAAGGACAGGAATAGCAACAGTCTGAGACATAGGAGGAATAGCATTGGTGACAGGCGTATCACATACTACTCAAGGGGCAGAGACAGGGTGACCTGCTTTTACATCAGGAATTTTAGCAGTCGCACAGGTTAACACCGGAAGTGCTGGAGAATTCTTAAATGCAGTGAGAGGGAATTGAGGGTTTAAATGAGTGAAAGGGAAATCGGACTTGGAAACCTGATCCTCCACTGCTGGCAGGGAAGGCTCCGATCCCACTAAGGGAACAGACGCAGGTACGCTGACCTTTGAAGTGGTAGCTAGAGAAACAGCAAAAGGGGGACCAACCGCCGTGGGTGGCTCCAAGGAAGGAGATTTAGAGTCTAAAGCAGGATTTTCAACTCTCTGGGAAACTGGAGGGGTATTACTAGATACCATAAACGTTTGAGAGGGGGGAATCTGTGTGCTGGTTCATGGCTACGGCGGATTCATGGGTATTCCTTTTAGATTGGCCTAAAGTTTCAGAAGAACTCAGTGGCCGGAACTTTAGCTGGGACAGTGGGATGAAAGCAATGAACTTCAGGGGCGGCATAATGTGCAATGTCTGCCTTTAAAACCAGGGGTAGAGAACTATCAAGGGTTAACGCAGGCAGTGCCTGAGAGTCAGAGAAAAGGGAATCTGACTTTGAAACTTGGGGCATAGAAGGTTCATCTTCTGGTGCTGGGAACATAACATTGGCGTGGGGCTTACAAGAATACACAGAGGGAGGCTCAAAGGTTTCACTAGCAGGGGTTAAAGCAGGCAGTACATGAGTCAGAGGAATGAGAGGTAGAATCAAAACCAGGGATTGTGGCCAACTTCTCTTTTGGCTTAAGAGGGAAAACATCAGCTTGGTCATTTTCAGGAGGAGGGGGTACCTCCAAAGGTTTAGTAACAGGACTAATAGTGCCGGGGAACCATCCAGAAATAGCGTAGCTGGCGAGAGGGTCACCCTTTTTTTTTATGCACTGATCCAAAGCTAAGGACAGTTCTTGGATCATACTTTGAACCTGCAGCAGGTGCGCATAATTCCTTTTCTCCCAGGTAACAGGGGAACCAGGAGACGGGACACAGGAGAGCAGGGTCTGTTTGAACTCCCTAAGGTGCTGGGCCTTAATATGGAGATCTTTATGGAGCAGTCTTTTAGGCGGAGTTAGACCTTCATACAGGGACGGGATTTCAGGCGGGGGCATTCTTTCAAACAGGAACCGGTCTGCAGATAGTATTTCAGGCACGAGCATTCCCACCCTCACCACAGGGAGGTCCGAGTTTGTGGGGTCGAGCATACTGTCACGCTTGTGCTCGCCACAAACCTAGACCGGACCGCGGGGCTGAGGTGGGATGTGAATAAACAGACCTTAGGCCACGAAGCTGGTTCTGGATTGTGCAGTTCGTAGTCGTTCATAGCATGGTCAGGGCTGGAGAGGCCAGGGTAATCCTTTGACACGCCAGGAAATCGGGTGCGCTTCAGCATAGGAAAAGCAGCAGCGCGGGAGTGGCCTCTTCGCAAGGAGTGGGAACGGCCCATGGTTCCGGTCACAGCAAAGAGAGAAGGAGGTCGGAACAGGCACACCGCTGGGCAGCGATGGCAAACCAGCGCTTCAGCACAGGAGTCCAAAACAGGCCTCGGTGAGGCGAGAGAGCAGCAGACCTAGGACTCAGTAGGCAGAACTCTGCTATGGGAAAAGGCAGCAGGTCACAGGAACCAGGAACAAGAATACAGGAACAGGGCACCAAAAAAGATAGCTTGTGGCAAACACAGTAACATTCTAAGAGAAAGAACTATGCTCGGCACTGAGGAAGTGTGAGAGCAGAGTATAAGAAGGCCAGCGAGAGAGGTGTGAGGGCATTCCTCCAATGAGAGAGCACCAAGACAGGGTGACACTAATTGCCAGCACAGGTATATCTGAGGGGAGGTTGTCTGGAAACAGCACAGTTCTGTAAGGAAAGGGTTTCCACCAAACCCAGGAACAGATTCCTTACACCTATGCCGCCTGCCCTAACCCCGGCCTGGATATATATTGTTAACCCTGACTTCTCCAATCCTTACCCGGCTACGTTTGACCACGGAATTCGCACTCCGGACCCGTCTTTGTAGTCTAAGGTTGGTGTATAACCATCCCCACCTCAGCCCTGCAGTCCAGTCCAGGTTTGTGGCGAGCACAAACCTGACAGTCTACTACTTTGCATAATACACTTGTATGTTTCCCTGAAGATCCTGGCAGACTTACATGGTCACTCTACCTTATAATTTCAATACTATTTTTTCTGGTGTCCTTTGCAAGAATTGTGGCAGGGTGAGCGTGCACTTTCAGAGAGAGATATGTGGGTCTGAATACCAGAATCCTTGTCTAAATGAAATAATATTTGGAGGCTGAAAAAAAAGTGGATGCTCTGAAGAAGTAAACGTGAGAAGCAGACTTGTGAGAGACGAAATGTGACCACTAAGTTTAGAGTTGTGTATCTGAGGCCCTGAATTTTGTCAGCCTCCAGATTGTGCTACTAGCTAAGATCGTGCTACTGGCTAGAGCCACAAACAAGTGATCTAAACATCCGGGCCTTAGAGCCAGGATTTACAAGCATAAATGCCCTTCTCAAAGTCAAACACAATGTCCATAAAAAGCTTTGTCACATTGGACCTTCTATAGGAGAATCTCAACTCTCTAAACATTGAATAAAAGTCTGAGGCAAGAAGACTTCCATTTTACCCAACCAACAGTGGTGTGAATATGTATGGTATCCTTTGTGTGGTTATTAGACACTTTGGGGCCTATTCACTAAACTTTGATAAGTTCAGTGCATTGCTGAATGAGTTTGCATTTTTGTTTGAGTCTATAGATGTAAGGCTGCCTGTCTATATGCCAGGGGTCCCAAACGCGCACCAAGATGCCTGCCAAGCATTTTTGGGTGGCCGTGACTAGCCATTTCATAGATCAGGGGTCGCAAACACGTTGATCGTGAGCTACGGGTAGCTTGCCGGCTGCCAGTGAGTAGCTTGCCGCAGTGCCGACAACAGCTGTTGTGCTTCTTGCTCTTTCCTTCTGCTCCGGACGTCGGGCACAACTTCCGCATCTGTGACACTGGAGGCCACCCCCAAGGTAATTGTGTGTTTGTATGTTAATTGGTTGCTGCCTGCTACTCTCCTGGACTCTCAAGTGGGCGCCTTGGACACAAAAAGGTTGGGACCACATGTGTAGTGAAAAATAGGGTAAATGCTGCACACCATAAAATGAAGGGAAAAAAATCTGATACTAATATCTGTGGTCCTGGTTCCACGGACAGCCTGCCAATAATCCAGAATGAATCAAAACTAATGTAGCTGAAACATAGCACTATGGATTTTCATCAAGCTAAATGTATTGTGCCAAAACGAAACACATTGTTTCTGCCTCTAACTGGCCTTTCACTTGATAAAAGCCAGTTTGAGGCCTAAACATTGTGTTTCCTTTTGGCACAATAAATGTTACTTGATGAAAATCTGTAATGCTCTGATTCATCTACATTAGTTTGGACCCCAAGTGTAGGACATTCAAGTACAGCAAACATGCCATGACTCATTGACTAGAATTGGCTGCAACGTGTCTTCAGGCACCAGAATGTGTCATATGGCCTGTCACAAGAGAGCAGAACTTATCACTGTGACCAGACAGGACAAAGCAGTTCAATAAATGTTTATATTCCAGCCAGAGCCAGCAACCTCAAAACAAAAAACATAATTGAGCTATTCTCACTAGAACAGGGGCATACAGAAGGGATCTGAGCTGGCTAGGTGCTGAGCACCACATTGAAGGCTTACCCGGGACTTGCTTCCACTCTCTGTTGAGGCAAATATCGTCTAGACTTCTCTGGTACAATTTGCAGCAGAGAACTTTCAAAAGTAATGCTTAATAGTCCTGCTCTCCACTTCTTCTCTGTCAAGATACAGTTCATAGTACAAAAGTTCTTTTGAATGTCCCACTGGGTTAGACTTCCAGGCCCATGTTTGGGTGTCTCCAGCACAGTCTTGGAGCTCACCGCTTAGTTCACTTTGACGGCAAGATCAGAGTGAACTATGGAATGCTGATTGGGTTCCCCTTTCATAGATTCCCTGCTTCCATAGGAAATCATGGTAGAATTGCAGGTGACTAATCAGTAGGTGAGGGGTTCATCTGTAATTGGCCAATCAGATGAGGTGGGGCTAAGAGATGTAAGGGCCTGTGGAGAGAAATACAAATAGCAGGGTGGACTCAGCAATGGCTTCCCCCAGCTGGCTGTAATGATGTCTCCCCCTTGGCTGGCACCACTCTGGCTGGGGAGGTAACAAAATGTTATACTTTTATGGTGGATGCCCCCCCCCCCCCCCCAGTCAGATGTCCGCCAATTGCCACTCTCCTTTCTTTCTACACTTCACCTGCTCCTCGAGTCACAGCAGCAGCCATTTTCCCCAAACATATGGGCTGCACAAAGGGTTTCTCATCCCCAAATGCCCAGACTTTGGATATGCTTTACTGTTGCATAAAGAAACAAAAAAAAAAAATATTTCTACACTTGCAGTTGAATAAAGAGTATATTTTACATAGGATGCATAGGCTTCCGGGCTTGTAACAACAGGGTAGCTAACGTGTCTGATGGTTAGATGAGCTCCAGGTAAGGACGAGCCCCAGGTATTAACCTTTATTATACTTGTGTGTGTGTATTATAGTACAGTATATGCAAGTGATACAATGCTAGGTAAAAAAAACATCTCTAAATCCTCTCATTGAAGCCTTTGCTGTGTGTATTATAATATATGCAAGTGATACAATGCTAGGTAAAAACCATCTTTGAATCCTGTTTCATCCTACCCTTAATTAAATTAAGCATTGAAACCTAGACAGGGAACACCCTGTGTAGAAAACCTTCTGTTTGAATGTGCCTCAGATGTGCTAATTAAGCAGACAAAAGTTTAAAAGGACGTTCAGAAGAAGTGGACACCCCCAACTGGCCCTGATTCCTGCATTTGAATTACGCTGGAAAGGAGGATATCATCTATACCAGACTGCATCATTACTGCTGTGATGCTGCCTTTACCATTTATATTTGATGTGTGTTCACTTCTTCTCAAATTATGCACTTCTTTTTACCAGCCTCAGTATGTCTCTAACTCCATTCATATATCTCCATCTCTCCTTCCTTTACCACTTCTCTGTTCACATGAACTCCTTTCTTTCCTGCGTCCTCTGGCACCACACAGCTATATCCCCTGCACTAAAAAACACCCCTACAAATCATCCTCACACATCCTCTTTCTATCCATGCTTCTCCTCCTTGCTTCTGGGGATATCTCTCCCAATCCTGGTCCCTGCCTTATTCCTACATGCTCTCGTCCTCACCTGCCAATTACAACCTCTACTCCTTCTGGTGTGAACCCCTCCAACCTCATACCCATCCCCTGCCACCCTCCCTCCTCTCTCCCTTTCTCCTGTGCCCTTTGGAATGCTTGCTCCCTTACTAACAAGTGCCTCTCTGTACATGACTTCTTTCTCTCTCACTCTGCTCCTATTTGCTATAACTGAGACCTGGCTCACTCAGTCTGACTCTGCTCTGGAAGCTGCGCTCTCCTATGGTGGCCTTTCTTTCTCCCACACTCCGTGTCCTGACGGCAGGGGTGGAGGCGTGGGACTCCTGCTCTCTCTGCTGTTACCGAACCCTTCCTATTCCTCCATCTCTTGATTTTTCCTCCTTTGAGGCTCACTCTGTCCAGATCTTTTCCCCCTGTCCATGTGGCGGTCATCGCCCACCTACCTCTACTCACCCCCCTTCTGCCTTTCTCACTTTGAATCCTGGCTCTCTTTCTCTCCTCAGACTCCCCTGTTCTTCTCCTTGGGGACTTCAATTGTCATATTGATGGCCCCTCTCTCCCTTTGACATCCCACTTTCTCTCTCTAACCTCTTCTTTTGGCCTTCAACAGTGGTCTGCAGCCAGCACCCACAAGGATGGCCACTACTTTGGCCTGGTTTTCACTAAAAACATCTCTCCGATTTCTCCATTTCCTCTTTTCTTCTCTCTGACCATCACCTCATCTCATTCTATCTCGCTTCTCCCTTTCTCCACCTCCATCTAACCCCCGGTTCTGCAGAAACCTGCGCTCTATTCACTTACCTGACTTTGAATCCACGTTATGCTCCTCTCTCAGCTCTGCTACAGACCCTGACAACCTGGTCAGGAACTACAACTCTGCCTTGTCCTCCTCTCTTGATCTTCTTGCCCCGCTTTCTCTCTGCCGCCCTCGCCCTTCTAACCCTAGACCCTGGCTAAACTCCCACATGCTGTGTTCCTCCACTCGTTCCTCTGAACGCCTCTGGATTAAATCTCATACTCTCGCAGACTTCCATAACTACAAATTTATGCTATCCTGTTTCAACTCTGCCCTCTCGCAAGCTAAACATGTCTAGTTTTCTTAACTAAACCCAAAATGCACAAGTCTAACCCACGCCGACTGTTCTCTGTCTTTGATGCTCTACTCAAACCACCCTCAGCTGCCTCTCCTTCCTCCATCTCCGCTCAGGACTTTGCTGACTATTTTAAGGAAAAGGTAGAATCCATACGTCAGAACATCCCCTCTGTTTCTTCCTCCCATCCTACACCTCTTTCTATCTCTCCTCCTGCCTTCCTTGACTCTTTTTCCACTGTCTCAGAGGAGGATGTGTCGCTGTTGATCGCCTCTTCTCCCTCTACCACTTGCTCTCTTGACCGCATTCCCTCCCATCTCCTAAAACCTCTTGGTCCTACTATAATCCCTACACCCACACACATTTTTAAATCCTCCCTCTGCTCTGGAACCTTTCCATCCTCCAAACATGCTACAGTTATGCCATTACTCAAAACAGCAAGCTTGACCCTACATGTCATTCTAACTATCGACCTGTCTCCCTTCTGCCTTTTGCCTCTAAACTCCTTGAACATCTTGTACAGTATTCGCTTGCTTGCTCCATTTTCTCAACACCTATTCTCTCCTAGACCCTCTACAATCTGGCTTCCTCACTGCTCACTCCACGGAAACAGCCCTCACTAAAATAACTGACGACCTCCATCATGCCAAAGACAGAGGTCATTACACTCTGCTCATATTACTCGACCTCTCTGCAGCATTTGACACCGTGGACCACCCTCTTCTCCTCCACATTCTCCATACTCTTGGTATTCGGAACAAAGCTCTATCCTGGATCTCATCCTACCTCTCCCATCATACTCTCATTGTCTCTTCTGCTAACACTTCCTCCTCCTCTATTGATCTCTCTGTGGGGGTACCCCAGGGCTCTGTACTGGGACCTCTTCTCTTTTCTCTGTACACACTCTCTCTAGGTGACCTAATAACATCTTTTGGTTTTAATTATCACCTCTATGCCGACGACACACAAATATACTTTTCAACACCTGACCTTACACCTGCTGTACAAACCAAAGTTTCTGAATGTCTCTCTGCTATATCATCCTGGATGGCCCTCCGACACCTTAAACTCAACATGGCTAAAACAGAGCTCCTCATACTTCCTCCCAAACCTGGCCCTACTACCTCCTTCCACATTACTGTTGGAACTACAATCATTCACCCAGTAGCCCAAGCACGCTGCCCAGGGGTCACACTCGACTCCTCTCTCACATTCGCCCCTCACATTCAAAACATTTCTAAAACTTGTTGCTTTTTCCTCCGCAATATAACAAAGATATGCCCTTTCCTCTGTTGCTCGACTGCTAAATCTCTGACTCAGGCCCTCATTCTCTCCCGTCTTGATTATTGTAACCTCCTGCTGTCCGGCCTTCCTGCCTCTCACCTGTCTCCCCTACAATCCATCCTAAATGCTGCTGCCAGAATCACTCTACTATTTCCTAGATCTGTCTCAGCATCTCCCCTCATGAAATCCCTCTCCTGGCTTCCGATCAAATCCCACATCTCACACTCCATTCTTCTCCTCACATTTAAAGCTTTACATTCTTCTGCCCCTCCTTACATCTCATCCCTAATTTTTCATTATGCACCATCCAGACTCTTGCGTTCTTCTCAAGGATGTCTTCTTTCTATCCCCTTTGTATCTAAAGCCCTCTCCCGCTTTAAACCTTTTTCACTGACTGCCCCACACCTCTGGAATGCCATTCCCCTCAGTACCCGACTAGCACTCTCTCTATCCACCTTTAAGACCCACCTTAAGACACACTTGCTTAAAGATGCATATGAATAGCACTGTGGATATTCTGAACACATGATACATAAAGCTTGGCCCCCTGCAGACACACTTACCAGAACTCCCTCCTACTGTCTCTGTACGTTCTACCTACCTACCAATTAGACTGTAAACTCCTCGGGGCAGGGATTCCTCTTCCGAATTATTACTTTTATGTCTAAAGCACTTATTCCCATGATCTGTTATTTATATTATCTGTTATTTATTTGATTACCACATGTGTTACTACTGTGAAGCGCTATGTACATTAATGGTGCTATATAAATAAAGACATACAATACAACACACTCGTGGAACCAGATAAACCCAGATATTTGGATGTATTGGCTGGGTAAGTGTATTACCAGCCTAGCATTCCCAGGGAACAAAGAAACACACAGTTACACAAGCACAAATACATTTCACAGACAATACAAGTTTACACATAACATGGTGGCCACATGAGCCACAGGTAGATGGATATACAGGATTACCTTGTACACCTATCACACAGATAGGGGCCAGGGAGTGGGCTTACCTTTAATACTCTGGTTTCTGGGACCCTACCGTTATAGTGAGCACCACATTGTAGGCTTACCAAGGGTTTTCTTCCACACCCCATTGGGTTGGGATCGTCCAAACCTCTCTGGAACAATTTGCAGCAGAGGACTTTCCAGTCTCCTGCTTTAAAGTCCTGCTCTCCGCTTCTCCGGCAGAGCCACAGTTCCACAACACAAATCATGTTTAAATTTCCCGCTGGCAAGGATCTCAGCCTCGTTTTCAGGTGGCACAGCATCAGAGCTCAGCGCTTTGTTCACCACCATGTTAGGATCAGAATGAACTCTGGAGTGCTAATCGGGTGCCACTTATCTAGCTTTCCCTCTACCGTAGGAAAGCATGGAAGAGGGGATGGGACCAATCACCGCGTGGAGTTACAAATACCTCTGGGGTTAAGAGTGAATTTAACGCCTACAATATTTAGTGACAATAAGTGATGTTGTAACACAAAAGAAAGTGCTTAGGTGCTACAAACCATAAAAATGGAAATACAACCAATATAGAAACTAAATAGAACATGTAACAGTACACAATGTATGCAGGGCAGCCAGGAACACTAGCAGAACACCACCAGAGAGCACAAAGAACATATACAGACCAGCACCCAAAAAGTCCAATAAGTCCCAAATAGAGTCCAAACAAATGAAGGGGGGGAGAATCCAGATGGTCCAATCACTGAAAGATCTCCAATCCGGAGGTCCGTGACATAGGGACAGAAACAAAAAGAAAATAATAGTGTAATACGTAATATTAAAATTAAACAAAAAACATAGAACACATAACAAGAGACATATAACCAAACAAACAAGCTGAAAATAAAATAACCATTTATTAAAACAAACGGAGCCTGCTGCAGCGGGTCATCAGGGGGTTAAAACCCAAAACCCTACTTACAGCAGGACTGGAATAACACGCGTGTGTGACCAAGTAAGGCAGACGCCGGCAGCAGTAAGGGTCCTCGCGGGCTCCCCGATGTGTGGTATATGTCCCGTTTTCCTCTGACTTCGTAGCACTCTTCAAGATGGATGCCGAGGATGGGAAATCCACACACACCTGCACACATGCAAAACAGCCTCTCTCGCGATGTCTCGATGACGCTGTTCCCTGCTTTACTTGACTGACACGTTCTCACAACCGGTACTTCTCCAAGGCGCCGTGACCTCTGACCCTATGCGTTTCGTGACTGATGTCACTTCCTCAGGGGATCATCCCCTGAGGAAGTGACGTCAGTCACAAAACACGTGACATATACCACACGGGGACATATACCACACATCGGGGAGCCCGTGAGGACCCTTACTGCTGCCGGCGTCTGCCTTACTTGGTTATTCCAGTCCTGCTGTAAGTAGGGTTTTGGGTTTTAACCCCCTGATGACCCGCTGCCGTAGGCTCCGTTTGTTTTAATAAATAGTTATTTTATTTTCAGCTTGTTTGTTTAGTGTTATGTCTCTTGTTATGTGTTCTATGTTGTTTGTTTAATTTTAATATTATGTATTACACTATTATATTATTTTTGTTTCTGTCCCTATGTCACTGACCACCGGATTGGAGATCTTTCAGTGATTGGACCATCTGGATTCTCTCCCCCTTCATTTGTTTGGACTCTATTTGGGACTTTTTGGGCGCTGGTCTGTATATGTTCTTAATAAGTGATGTTGTGACAAATGTGAGAGAATTCTGTATAAGTGTTCTTTCGATATTATAATCCTAACCATCGAAGAGATCCAGAAACTGCTACAGTACTGATATCTAAAGAAAAAAAACACATAATTGGAGAGCAAGATACTACAGAAATTCACCACTCAAGAGATTGAAGCCTTAAAATGTAAAATCAGGCGTGACGGCTGAACTGCATGGACGTATGAGCCATTAGCTCCGTTCACAGCCGGCGGCAAATTTAATAATAAATAGCATCACAGCGTAAACACCAACATCAGAACCTTACCCAAAGCTGCCTTATACAGCCAGGATGTCGAAAGGGACCCATTCAAAGTGAACCTCCACAGTCCTGACTGATTATTTTGCGAAAGGGGACTCAGCACGCGCCAAAAGCCAAGAGGGAATGGCGCGAAGTGGCTCAGACTCGGAGGAGGAACACAGAGTGGAGAATCCCAGTGACAATCAGATTCTGAGAAGGAGGGACATGAGGGAATTCTGTCTCGATATCAAGAGATGTTTACAGACGGAACTGGCTGCATTGCGTGCTGATATATGCGGGATCGGAGAGATGACAGACTCCCAAGAGAAGAAAATGGATGCCACAGTGAAAGCGCTACACAGAACCGACAAGCAAGTGGCGCAGGTACAAGAGTCGGTCAGGCATCTCATGGATAGGCAGGAAGATGCCGACAACCGAGACCGCCGGAATAATGTGTGAGTCAGGGGAGTGCCACAAACCGAGACAGACCCAGAGGAGTTTATGGGAAGATGGCTCAAACACTTAATGCCCGATCGAGCAGAGCAAGACCTGCATCTGGATCGTTGCCACAGAGCTTTGAGGTCACGGCCTCAGCAAGGGGACCCCCCACGAGACATTATCGCTCGGTTCCATTTCTTCAGAATAAAGGAGGCGTTCAGACAAATGACCAGGAGTGAAGTGGAATTCGAGGGCTATAAAATACAAGTCTATCAGGACATCTCCCCCACCACCCTCTTAAAAAAGAAGTAGCTAGCCCCCGTCACCAAAGTGCTGCGGGAGGAAGGAACCCGGTACAGGTGGCTATACCCGTTTGGGCTACTGGTGGTCCAAAACGGAGCGGCCAACACACTGAGGCACCCTGAAGACGGAGCAAATTTCCTCACCAAATTGGGGCTCCAGGACAAAATACCGGAGGAGATGTCCGCAGGGGGATCAGCCCCAGAACCATCCTGGAAGGATAACAGGAGAGGAGCAATCCCGAAATCCAAAGTTAGGTCGCGCTCCAAGTTGCAGATCAGTGCCTTCACCTACCTGTTCCAGTTGATGTTTCGTCGTTGCGAGATCATTTAAAGACTTGTTAAGGTCAGTTGACGCTCCCGTCCCTCAGCCCTGACAGCGCTCCTCTGAGAATGGCGGCCATCTTGGATCGGCTCTCGCTCCACACTGGAGAGGGGGCGGAGCAAGATGGCGACGTAGGAGGAAGTGCCACTTCTCGCGAGAGGCCGGATCGCAAAGAGACTTGCCACACACAAAATAGCGCCGGAACCGGATGGAGAGGATGACGATACGATTACCTTCCGGAAGTCTCCTAAAGTTTACTGGCCGGGACCAGAGGCGGCAGTAAAGCTCGGAAGCAACACCACAAGGCAAAGGCACAGTGGACTATGCACGACACGGGATGAGGGGGAGTGGGGGAATGGGAAGCAGCAACACGAATATCGGACCTACTGTCTCTATTAGTAAATAAAAAAGCTGGAATGTAAAAGGAAAAGGGAAAGGAGTATGGGAGGAAGGGAACGCTAAGGGGGCTCTCAAAAAATAAAAAATATTTCATAAAAAAAAAAGAACCCAATCACGCAGCAATATATCATAGCACCCCTAGCAAGAGAGAGTAGCAGTTGGCTAGACATATACATGAGACATAGTAGGCACAACAGGGCTATCTGCTCAAAGAACCCCCACATAACTATCTCCCATTTACTGGGGCTCACTTCCGAGCTACTCACGCTTAGGGTAGCAGAGAAGGAGGGAGTACATAATTCAGGACACAGGCCCTCCGAGCTTTACATGAGGGTGAAGTTACTAGAGTAGCAGGTAGGGTTTAAATAAGTTTGAGGTTAAAGTTGGTAGTTAATGTTTGAAGTTAAACAAACAGAGTTCAATAGAGTCTCAAGGAACAACTAAAGCGAGGAATAGAGAGTAACACTACATGCAAGTTCAGAGGTAGTTGCAAATCTGAAGGGACCGTGACGGATGTGGATCAAGAAGAGTTTAAGATTGGATTATGAGATGAGAACTAGATTTAACTGAAAGTTAGGGGATAGGTTAGACATCACACAGGTCCTGTGACGTCATCATTTTTTTTTTGTCGGCCAAAACACATGGTTTTCACGGTCCAATCAGGACCGTGGGAACCATGATGCAAAATGTGACGTCATAGGCCTTTAAAAGCCTATGTCATCTCATTTTGAAGCCAGACGCCGCGGAGGAAGGACCTCCGGGAAAGAAAGAAGACCAGGGCGTGGCCGCAGACGGGGAGAAGACCCCGCCCCGCCCCGCTGGAAGGAGATAGAAGAAAGTAGAACACAGATGAAGATGGATTACAGATAGAAGACCCGTGGATTGATTTGGATTTTTAGTTTAATGTTTATTATTTTGTGGTTTATTATTTTATGGGTTCCTGATCGTGGATTGGTTCGTGAGTAAGCTGCGCAACGGGAGTCGGTGGGGGCAAGTAATGGTAAGTGAACTACAGTAAAGAAATGTATTTTATTTAACTTGTTAATTTTTTCAAAAGGTTTTTTAACATGTGTATTTTTTTTTTTGTGGTATATCATTTCTTGCCACTGTATGTATGTATGTACAGTATATATGTCTAGAGAGATATACTGTACAGTATACATTCAGGGTAAGAAATGATGATGTTTTAAAAGCTGGATTAGATGTGTTTTTAATTATTTTGTGAGTTTAAAGTATTTTAAAATTAGATACAGTAGATGTATTTCTTGGTATTGTATTGTGTGTTTGAGGAAGGTCAGGGATAGATAGCCTTGGTTGTATTTTTGTTGGTACTTATATTTTTTCAAAGGCGTAATTGTTCTGCTCTAGGCGTGAATCTGTTAATGGTTTCATTGTTCGTGATTGAGTGTGAATTGTTTAGGGATGTAAATAATGATTGCTAATTGATTTTTGTTTACGTTTGATAAATTTGCATAATGTATACTGTATGGTGCATAGATATTGAGGCATCATTTATATTGGAATGTAAGTTGTTTAAATGGCTTTTCAGAGGTTTAGTGATGATTTAGATTGAGAGATCAGTTATGAATATTAAAGGAAATTGATTTTAATTTAGTGTGTATGTATGGAGAAGTGTTTGGTTGTAGGACAGTGCTTTTGATAACCCTTCTGCATTTATTTGTACTGTATATTGGTTTATCATGGGTGTGTATATAACGTGTGTATATATATATCTCTCTCTCTCTCTCTCTCTCTCTCTCTCTCTCTCTCTCTCTCTCTCTCTCTCTCTCTCTCTCTCTCTCTCTCTCTCTCTCTCTCTCTTTCTCTCTGTCTCTCTGTATATATATACAGTATATATATATAGTTGGATGATGAAGCCACAGTACAAATTCATGGGTGAAGGGTGGGTATCGGTCCTGTGTGGCTTAACCCCTTAATTACCTTTGCGGTTATTATCTGATAAGGTGTTTAAGGGGTTAATTGATATCTGAATGTAATTGCAATGTATTGGCTTTGTATTTGCTATGTATGTTGTGGACAAGACAAGGATTTTGCTGGCAACGGACACTTCGTATTGATGAGGTCAGTAGTACTTTATTTATTTGTATATGCTAGTTAATGTTTTTAATAATGGGCAATTAATCTATTATCCATATCTGGATAATAGTTATTTTGCACATTATTGTACTGTAGGTGTTGGGGGGGAGGGTGTATGTATTGAATGTATAGGCCAGGTTTATTTTTTTTACATTCAGGGTTTGATTCCGTGGTTTTGCGTGGGGCCTATGGAGACCACCTGTGGGTATCCTCGGGTATCCCAAGGGTATCAGGCTGGTGGTTCCACGGGTGACACATGCGGGGATGATGATGTGTGGTCCCACTTCTGTGGGGGCACCGCGGACCCGTAGTCTGCGGGGATGACGATGTGTGGTCCCACTTCTGTGGGGGCACCGCCGACCTGTAGGTGCGGGGATGATGATGTGTGGTCCCACTTCTGTGGGGGCACCGCGGATCCGTAGTGAGCACCCGTGAGTTCCCCAGACCCCCATGGGAACCACCCGAGGCCCCGCAGACACCTGTGGGTTTGACCCGGGGCTCCCAGACATCCTTGGGCCTACCGTGGGGACCCAATTGTGGCTCACGGTGACCCAAGGAGACCACCTGGGCGCCATGGTGCTGGCAGGATCCACCAGCAGGCCTCCAGAACCTGTGTAAAAAGGGCTGCTGGTAAACTGTAGGTCTGTCCAGGTGCCAAGCACGAAACGCGTAGAAGGGTTGCATCCCTTGCTTTTATGATTCCTTATTAAAGATACCTTTTTGCCAGACCTGTTCTTCTTTTGGATCGCGGTGCGCTGCACTCTTTTCTACATTGCTGGACTCCATTTCACTTCAGCAGCACGCGGTGGAGGGGAGACTCTGGTGACAAGCTAATACTGTGAGTACCTAGGGCCAACCCAATGAGGTAGGGGGGGCTGTCCTTGGACTACCTACCCCAACCTTCAGGGTATCTGGTGCCCCATTGCTCAATATTCAGTGTCACATTAATCAATGTTTTATTACCCAGAGTGTATCTCCCCTCCTTCCTATGCATAGTACACTTTAAGAGCACCTTATTTCACCAAACCACGTTTACTCTCTTCAAGGTAGC
Source organism: Ascaphus truei (assembly GCF_040206685.1). Taxonomy (NCBI): domain Eukaryota; kingdom Metazoa; phylum Chordata; class Amphibia; order Anura; family Ascaphidae; genus Ascaphus; species Ascaphus truei. The sequence goes on along the minus strand of NW_027453837.1, from coordinate 1,102,011 downwards.
TCGTGTCTATTCAAAGGTGAAATTTAATATTGAGGACTTATCTCCTGTGTTATAAGAAGTGATTTACTCAACTCAGGACATAAGAACAGGTCTGTGCTCTTCATTTGTTTTTATGGACACTAAATACAATTAAGCTGAAAGGAATTCACAATGGATGACAGTGAGGCTGTTCAAGATATTTCTGTACCAGTGATATACACTTTCAACTGTGGGGATGATTCCTCCAGGAAAAAAAAGGCTCTTCGTGTCTTTGAAAGCGTGGTGGATACTGATTCCAATGATGTTGCAGATTTAAGGATATATTTCCAAAAATTAGAAAAATTGTTGATTTACAAAACACGCATCTCGTGGGACATTGTTGCCACAGAAAACTACCTTAAAATGAAGAGAATCCCCAGAGGCTTGAGGGTTAAAAAGGCCCCAACATTTGGCTTCCCTGACAAAGCCTTTGAGGAAAGGTGGATAGAAACTCTAAACACCTGTTCATTCAATTTAATGGACCAGATTCTACAACACAAGATTAATGAGAAAGCAACACTTGATAATCAGATTAAGGAATTACAGGATAAACTACGCAGATTTAAGGACATTGAGGGGTTTACAAAATTTGATAAAATCCTGGCTAAAACTACAGAGGATGCTGAGAGAGAAATCATGATCAGGAAACAAGGCAAATACGATCGTGATCGTATTGATTACGAAAAAAATCAAATATATAGCTGGCAAAGAATTGTACCTGTTTTTGACCGGACTCTACAGGATTCAATGAGGAAGGGGTCTAGGAGGTCTACACCAAGCAAGTCCATTTTAAAACCTACAAATTTTGATTACCAAAGTGGTGACTCTGAACTGTCTGACGTAGAAACAACTTCACACTCAGTGTCTTTTCTTGATATGGAGAATAGATCAAGCGGATCACAGCGTGGTGACAATAATCAAACCAGAGATGAACGACGCCCATTAGATGGGAGCTCATCCAGAGGGGATATCGCCTCAGCACAAGTACTAGACACTTACCACACAGATCAGCAGTCAAAAAACTACATGATGTTCAGAAAAGACCAAAGAGGACAAGGAGGGGAGGGAAGAGACGCAGGGGGGAAAAGGGCAAACAAAAGAAAAAAGAACTATTAAGTGATGTTAATGATGTCAATAATGTAATCAATATTTCTGGGATTGATTTGTCGCTGTCGGAGATATCGCTCCTCAATAAGGGACTCAAATATGCACCCACTATGGACATTGACCTCTTTGGCACAGTGGTCGATGTCCATAAGTGTGTGCGCAAGATGGCCTTAAAGAAATTTTATCATCAACCTCATGGGGGTGAGTCCCCGACAGTGACAAATTCAGAGGATGATCCCTTTGATGTAACACACACCTTCAAGCCCACCCATAGACACCTTGAGCTCTTTTAGGGATCAATGTGCACTTAGAGATATGGAAGACCTTCTTTTGCAGAGTAATGTAACTGATGAATCACAGTCATACACACTTGGGGTTTGGAAATCCACATTAAAAGAAAAATCAATCTTTTACCCAACCTTCATTAAAGGTCCATATCTCACAATGTTTGAGAACCTAGTCATTAGGGACCTCAGAGTACTAGCACAGGGATTCTCTTTTTGCCAATTCAGAGGTGACAATCTCAATAAAGGAGAACGTGCTGCAATTAAATCTTTGCAAGAAAATGACATGCTGGTAATTAAATATGCAGACAAAGGGGGTGCTGTGGTGGTTCAGAGTAGGGCAGACTATTTCAGGGAGGCATTTCGCCAACTTGGTGATGTGTCTTCCTACTCTGAGCTACCACGAGACCCCACAGAATTCTTTTTAGAAGAACTCCTAGATTTGGTTGATCTGGGAACAGCTACATATGTTCTGAATAAAGATGAATCAGGTTTTATAACCAATTTAAAACCAGTTATCCCCATTTACCACCATCTCCCAAAGATCCACAAGACTTTGGTCGACCCTCCTGGTCGGCCTATAGTCTCTAGCATAGGATCTTTGGGAGATGGTCTATCACGATATGTCAATGCTTACTTACAGCCGTTTGTGAGGCAACTACCCTCCTGTATTCTGGACTCAGGTGATTTGCTTACCAAAATGAGAGAAGTTAAATGGAAGCAGGAATTTTTATGGGTAACTATGGATGTGGTCTCCCTGTACTCAATTATACGACATGACCTAGGCATGACGTCTGTCCGTCACTTTATAGAATGTCCAGGTAGCTCATTACCTATGACCACATTTATCATGGAAGCTATACTTTTTCTTTTAACACACAATTATTTTCTTTTTGAGCACAAATTTTACTTGCAACTTCGGGGTACGGCAATGGGGACAAGTTTTGCCCCCTCCTATGCCAACCTTTTTATGGGGTGGTGGGAAAATAATTTCATCTATAATAGCACTAATACTTACAGACACAATATTATTTTCTATAAACGTTTCATAGACAATCTCATTTTTATTTGTCACGGGAGCACAGATAGTTTATTAGCATTTTTTGATTATATTAATAACAACACTTTGGATATTCACTTTACTATCACCTATTCAGCAACTATCTAACAGCTACAGCTACAGCCGATGATGGAAAGAAGACCACGCCCTGCCCCGCCCGGAAGGAGATAGAAGAAAGAAGAATACAGATGAAGATGGATTACAAGTAGAAGACCCGTGGATTGATTTGGATTTTTAGTTTAAAGTTTATTATTTTCTGGTTTATTATTTTATGGGTTCCTGATCGTGGATTGGTTCGTGAGTAAGCTGCGCAACGGGAATCGGTGGGGGCAAGTAATGGTAAGTGAACTACAGTAAAGAAATGTATTTTATTTAACTTGTTAATTTTTTCAAAAGGTTTTTTAACATGTGTATTTTTTTTTTTGTGGTATATCATTTCTTGCCACTGTATGTATGTATGTACAGTATATATGTCTAGAGAGATATACTGTACAGTATACATTCAGGGTAAGAAATGATGATGTTTTAAAAGCTGGATTAGATGTGTTTTTAATTATTTTGTGAGTTTAAAGTATTTTAAAATTAGATACAGTAGATGTATTCCTTGGTATTGTATTGTGTGTTTGAGGAAGGTCAGGGATAGATAGCCTTGGTTGTATTTTTGTCGGTACTTATATTTTTTCAAAGGCTTAATTGTTCTGCTCTAGGCGTGAATCTGTTAATGGTTTCATTGTTCGTGATTGAGTGTGAATTGTTTAGGGATGTAAATAATGATTGCTAATTGATTTTTGTTTACGTTTGATTAATTTGCATAATGTATACTGTATGGTGCATAGATATTGAGGCATCATTTATATTGGAATGTAAGTTGTTTAAATGGCTTTTCAGAGGTTTAGTGATGATTTAGATTGAGAGATCAGTTATGAATATTAAAGGAAATTGATTTTAATTTAGTGTGTATGTATGGAGAAGTGTTTGGTTGTAGGACAGTGCTTTTGATAACCCTTCTACATTTATTATATATATATATATATATATATATATATATATATATATATATATATATATATATATATATATATATATATATATATATATACTGTATCTCTCTCTCTCTCTCTCTCTCTCTCTCTCTCTCTCTCTCTCTCTCTCTCTCTCTCTCTCTCTCTCTCTCTCTCTCTCTCTCTCTCTCTCTCTCTCTCTCTCTCTCTCTCTCTCTCTTTCTCTCTGTCTCTCTGTATATATATACAGTATATATATATATATAGTTGCATGATGAAGCCACAGTACAAATTCATGGGTGAAGGGTGGGTATCGTGCCTGTGTGGCTTAACCCCTTAATTACCTTTGTGGTTATTATCCGATAAGGTGTTTAAGGGGTTAATTGATATCTGAATGTACTTGCAATGTATTGCCTTGGTTTTGGCTATGTATTGTGTGGGCAAGACAAGGATTTTGCTGGCAACGGACACTTCGTATTGATGAGGTCAGTAGTACTTTATTGATTTGTATATGCTAGTTAATGTTTTTAATAATGGGCAATTAATCTATTATCCATATCTGGATAATAGTTATTTTGCACATTATTGTACTGTAGGTGTTGGGGGGAGGGTGTATGTATTGAATGTATAGGCCAGGTTTATTTTTTTTACATTCAGGGTTTGATTCCGTGGTTTTGCGTGGGGCCTATGGAGACCACCTGTGGGTATCCTCGGGTATCCCAAGGGTATCAGGCTGGTGGTTCCACGGGTGACACATGCGGGGATGATGATGTGTGGTCCCACTTCTGTGGGGGCACCGCGGACCCGTAGTCTGCGGGGATAACGATGTGTGGTCCCACTTCTGTGGGGGCACCGCCGACCCGTAGGTGCGGGGATGATGATGTGTGGTCCCACTTCTGTGGGGGCACCGCGGACCCGTAGTGAGCACCCGTGAGTTCCCCAGACCCCCATGGGAACCACCCGAGGGGCTCCCAGACATCCTTGGGCCTACCGTGGGGACCCAATTGTGGCTCACGGTGACCCAAGGAGACCACCTGGGAGCCATGGTCCTGGCAGGATCCACCAGCAGGCCTCCAGAACCTGTGGAATGCTGCTGGTAAACTGTAGGTCTGTCCAGGTGCCCTGCCATCCCACCGGGGACTAGCGTGGGGCTGCGTTATGGACCCTGAATGTAAAAGAATAAATCTTGTATTTATAGGGGGGCACAGGGGGTGGGTAATGTATTTAATAAATAGAATGCTGTTTATTGTGGGGCTGTGCATTGTTTTGATTGCGGGGACTGGGGGTGGGGGGCGTTCCCCAACGGTATGTGGGTAGGCCTCCCTTGTGGGTAGTTAGTGGGTGAGGGTTGAGAGTGGTTAGGCCTCACGGGGTGGGGGGTTAGAGTGGGAGGGTATGTACAGTAGGCATCCCGAGTGGTGGGTGAGGGTGGGTTAACCCCTTCATGACTGTAGCGGTTAATAACCGCTATGGTGATTAAGGGGTTAGGGGACATTACTTTGAAAGTGTTAATTTTGTTCTCTGTTTTACTGTACAGCAGCAGCAGCAGCGGAGGTTGCCATGGGTAGTGGGTAGTGTATTGAATGTATTTATTGGTTATTATGCCTTAACCCCTTCATTACCTTAGCGGCTATACGCTATGGTAATGACGCAGCATTTCTGAACTTTTAATAATATTGTGCAGGAGCAGGGGGTCCCCTGAGATTAGATTTCTGTCTCAGGGAACCCCCTGCTCACTGTACAATATTATTAAAAATACAGAAATGCTGCTTCTTTACCATAGCGCATAGCCGCTAAGGTAAAGAATGATTCTTTAATGATGTGTGTGTTTTATTCACAGTGTAGATGTGCAGGGGGTCTCCGGAGCAGAAGCGCACAGGTTTCAGGTCTGGGGACCCCCTGCTCCCCGAGATACAGGCCTCTTTAGGGGGTGCCGGTATCCCTCTGCTCTGCTTGGTTTAACAGGCCGCGGTCACGTGATCGGGGCCTCTAATGCAGAGGGATACCGGCACCTCATAAAGGGGGCTGTATCTCGGGGGGCAGGAGGTCCCCCGACCTGAAACCAGTGCGGTTCAGCTCCCGAGACCCCCTGCACATCTACATTAGGAATAAAAATGTATTTCAAATGTATTTATGTGTATTTATTTATTTATTTATTGCGGGGATGCTGTGTGTGATTATTTTTTATTGTGTGTAGCGGGGGTGGGTGACGGGGTTTATAATTGTGAGTTTATAAATAAAATAAAGAATATTATTTCTAGGGGCCTTGGAACAGAAGTTCCCACGCCAATTGCGCGCTCATTGCTCTTTTGTTACAATGTTGCTGGTCTTGCGGCTTTGCAGTCTGGCAGCAAAAAGCAGTTTGTAGTACTGAGTGTGAGATAAATTAACCAGTTCTTTTATTGCTGAAGTCGCCACCAAAAACTTTTATTTACAAATACAGTACAAAAACCGTGCAACACACAACAACATACAGTACAGTATCCTTTGTTTAAGTACAGCAGGTACTGTAGGGTAAAACATGTACTGTACAGTACAGCACAATATTACAGTATGGTCTCACTGAAAGTCCTCCCCATTTTCCATCCATGGCCGATGCCTTGCATGGCGCAAAACGCCATTAATGCAGTCTCTAATGCCTCTCATTACAGTATCTGTAACAGGATAATAGCGCTGCATTTCTTCCACAATCTTTTTCCTTAAATTAGCAGGAAGGGCCTTTTTATGGCGATTCCCATCGTAATTTACTTTGAACACCCACTCGTGGTACAATGTGTAGGGAACATGGTGTTTAAATATGATCAAGGCATACTTGTGTGGTATACCAGCACTCCTCACCCTATACTTCTCCCTCAGCGCCGGTGGCAGATCACACAGGGAGATGTCGGGCACTGTTTCTATGCGAGTGGGTGTAGGAGGTCTTTTGGGAGCGGGTGTACTTGAGGCGACGGGCAATGGTAGGGTGTCTGGGAGGAAGCTTTCCTCTGGTAGTGGTTGCCGGATTGTCTCCTGGTGTGGTCTTGACGGGGTTGTCATGTCCTCCTCAATAGCATAGTACACTGCATCTTCTGGTGGAGGGGGTGTGCTTGGTGATGGACGGGGGCCGAAGGTACCATGCATCACATCCATGTCACCCCCCTGCTCCAGCGTCGGGGAAACAGGGGCATTAACACCGAGCAAATAATGTATGCCCGCTATGTCAGCCTCTATCTTGTCCATCCGTTGATCCATCCGTTGCTCCATATGTAGCATCCGTTGATCCATCCGTTGCTCCATATGTAGCATCCGTTGCTCCACACCGACTCCAGAAGCAGATCTAGCTTTGCCAGCACAATAGAATTCCCGGGGAGATCCACAGTTAGCCCATTCAGGATCCGGTCTAACGAGCTGCTTGTGCATGGCATCTGGAGATCTGGGGGGATGGGTGCAACGGAGGATGAGATGGGGGTTCCCTGGAGAGAAGCGGCATCGATGGAGAGTGGAGGAGGTGACCTGGGGATGCCCAGTACAGGAGAAGCTGCAGCGTCGTCGAAGAGGGATGGAGAAGGTGACCGCTGGATTTCCGGGAGAGAAGCAGAGTCGTCCAAGAGCAAAGGAGACAATGAACCGTGGATTTCAGAGGCAGCAGCATCTTCAGATGGAACCGGAGAAGATGGGGGTGGAGAAGCCGGGCTGAAGATTTCCGGGACAGCTACAGCAGAGTCGTCGAAGCTTATGGGAGCAAGTGGTCTGCGGATTCGGTGAGTTGGCTGCCATTCGTCTTGCGTACCGAGCACAGTACCGTATTTCTTCCTCACATAATAAGGCTGACGTGTTTTAAAACCCTTAGCCTTTGGGGTCAGCAGAAGGTTTTCTTTATTGGCCTTAGCCTGTCGCTTTGCCTTTGGCTTGGAAACGGTAACTGCCTTTCTCTTTTTCAGTGTGGCAGGCACAGCAGAGGTGAGATGGTTCTTGCGTCCATAGAACCGGGGCTGCTCCATGTAAGTGGGAGGCACAATGCAGTATCTGGACAATGGCTCAGATAAAGATCAGCAAGTGGTGGGCTATGCAACGTGTACAACCTTTTATGCATGGCGGCCAGGTACAGGTGTTGAAAGTGGGTGGTCTGTAATGTGAGTCATTAACATATAAATACACCATCCATTTTGTGGATTCACTGCACATTGAATACACATCGACTAAACATCGAATATACATTCTTGTGTTTGTATTTCTTTCTACTCGCAGCAATGCCTGTTAAGAAGATTTCAAAGGATCTCAGCATGAGAATGAAGGAGATGTACACGAGCGGAAAACGAATTGCAGATATCCAGCGCTGGTTAACTGCTTCTGGCCTCGTTGTGCCATCAAACACCGTGTGCTATCATGCACACGGAAAAAACAGAGACCTCAAAAAGGCACCAAAGGTAACAAATGCGTAAGTATATTTATAAAACTTAACCAAAAAAAAAGTATACCGTATTTATATAGTATATTTATATTACAACAGTATATACTGTAGTGTACTGTATGTGTGGTCAATTTATATTTTTTGTGCAGCAGTATACACTTTTGTTATATTGCAATTCATCTTACAACGGAATATACAGTATATGATGTGTATTTATTATGATATAACAACAGTATACCGTATTTATATAGTATATTTATTATATTACAACAGTATATAGTGTACTGTATGTGTGGTCAATTTATATTTTTTGTGCAGCAGTATACACTTTTGGTATATTGCAATTCATCTTACAACGGAATATACAGTATATGATGTGTATTTATTATGATATAACAACAGTATACCGTATTTATATAGTATATTTATTATATTACAACAGTATATAGTGTATGTGTGGTCAATTTATATTTTTTGTGCAGCAGTATACACTTTTGTTATATTGCAATTCATCTTACAACGGGATATACAGTATATGATGTGTATTTATTATGATATAACAACAGTATACAGTATTTATATAGTATATTTATTATATTACAACAGTATATAGTGTACTGTATGTGTGGTCAATTTATATTTTTTGTGCAGCAGTATACACTTTTGGTATATTGCAATTCATCTTACAACGGAATATACAGTATATGATGTGTATTTATTATGATATAACAACAGTATACCGTATTTATATAGTATATTTATTATATTACAACAGTATATAGTGTATGTGTGGTCAATTTATATTTTTTGTGCAGCAGTATACACTTTTGGTATATTGCAATTCATCTTACAACGGAATATACAGTATATGATGTGTATTTATTATGATATAACAACAGTATATTTATATAGTATATTTATATTACAACAGTACTGTACTGCTGCGGCCGAGTTTATTGGAGCATTTGCCCGTTCTCGGCCGCAGCAGTTACCTGGCGCGCGCCGGAGGGTGCCGGGCGCGCGCCGAAGCAGCGGAGGAGAGGCCCGCCGATCGCAGCTTCCCCCTCTCCTCTCCGGGTCCGCCGGGTCCCCCAGAACCCCCTGCCGCCGTCCCCCACATCGCGGGACACCAGGGCTCCCTCGGGGAGCCCTGGACGTGAGTGCAGGGGGTGCAGGCACCCGATGATCGGAGATGCGCGGCACGCCGAGGGGCTGCCACTTGCAAGCCGGGAAATCTCCCGGCTTGCGGTACTGGCCACACTGCAATAAAGTGTGTCGCCAGTGTATACTGTATATTTTGTCTATTTATATTTATAGTACAGCAGTATACATTTTTTGTATATTTATATTTACTGTATATTACAACATTACATGTACAGTATACAGTACACATTTTATATTGCTGCATATTAATAACACAATATAATTTCTTTGCATTGTAGGGAGACTACTCTTCTGGTGGACAGAATAAGTGAGGAGAATGATGAGAGGAGCGCATTAAGGGTTAAAAACACTCTGCAGGAAAACCACAATCTGACTGTATCCGAGAGCAGCATAAAGAAGATGAGACGCAGAATTGGATGGAAATATGGACGTGTGAGGTTAGTACTGGACAGTACAGGAGGTACTGTAAAGTAGAAGTGTTGTTTTGCAAACTGTACTGCGCTGTGACGCTAAATTTTTTTATTCATTGTCATTACAGAGCGTACCCCATGATACGGGACGCAAACAAAATCAAAAGAGTGCTACAGGCCCAAGCATGGATCGACAGCGGTGAGACTTTCCAGGATTGCATCTTCACTGATGAGTCTACTGTGTCGCTGGAGAGATTTGCAAGATTTGCGTTCCACAAAAAAGGCCGCATAACTTTGAAGCCGCGGCCAAAACACCCTGTGAAGCTGCATGTGTGGGGTGCCATCTCTAGGCGTGGACCGGGATGCATTGTCGTCTTTGAAGGTACAATTTCTCAAATATAATGCCGCCTAATACACTGTACTTGACTAGTGTTGCCTTACCGTATGCACTGTACTGTACTATTGAGCCCTTTTCTTTTCTTGCTATAGGAATCATGAATAAAGATTTCTTCCAAGACAACATTGTGCCCGTGATAGTGCGATACATCAGACGTGACTTTCCCAATGGGCATCGCTTTTATCAGGACAATGATCCCAAGCACACCGCGTCGACAGCGCATATCCTTGAGCGCGGCATCAACTGGGTGAAGACGCCAGCGGCGTAAGTGCAGTAGACCGTGTCCCATTTATGTTCCCCACTGTTTTTACTGTGTACTGTATCTCTTAAACTAATTGTCCTTTCTTTCCAATCACAGATCGCCAGACTTCAATCCGATCGAAATGGTCTGGCATCAGCTGAAGGACCACATCCGTAAAGAGGCGAAACCCTCCAAGAAGGACGAGTTGTATAAAGCCATAATGAGTTTTTGGAACGATGTACTCACCGTGGAACGATGCAATAAATATATAGACCATATTGCCACTGTGTTGCCCATTGTCATCGCGCGCAATGGGCAAGCATCAGGAAAGTAATACAGTGCTGTAGTATTGTACAGTAAGTACAGTATGATACAGGTAAGTATGGCACAGATTTTTTCTTTCCCAATAGTCAGAGTATACAGTAGTTCCAGTATACAGTACAGTAGACTAGTTTAACAGTACTACAGTAACTGCCTACTAACTGCTCCATTTTTTTCTTTCCAGAGAAAGCTGCACCAGCCACCTACTGTACAGTAGTTCTACCATAATACAGTACGCACATACAGTACAGTAACTGAACAAAGTTTTTGTTTTCTTGTCGTTCCAGGAAAAAGGGTGCCCAAGGGGGAGGTGGGGGCGTTGTGTTCCGTCAAATCTGCTTGTGCAGTCAAATGTACAGTATATAAACAGCAGTAATGATGTACACAAAACCTCTCCTCTCTCAATGAACTACTGTACCGCAGACACAATGAGGATACTGTTACAGTATGAAGGGAAAAAGAACAGGATGGGTTATTTAACATTATACTGTGCAATATTTATACTGTATATTTATACAGTATATACTGTATTTTTATTCTAAAGGTATTCGAGAATGTACTGTACTGTATGAGGACCTGGTGACTTTCAACCCTCTCAGACCCACAGAACGGATTATTTCACATTACTGTATATTTATCCTGTATATTTTCAGTAATTTAGAAGCAGTGGCTGTTCTGAACAGAACAGTTACTGTAAGCAAACGGATGCACATCAGATTTACATTTCCAATTCGAGAGGGGATTTTTCCAAAGCAGGCAGGCCTCCCTCTAAGGGAGGGGGATGGTGGGATCATACGCTGGCTGGCCTCCTGCTGAATCTTGTTACCGTAGCCAGCCCAGGGCCAGATTAACAAAACAATGGCTTGGATTGGATTAGCCAGACGATTGATGCTTGGCCAGGGAGGGATTAAAAACTCTAAGGGAGGGGGTGGGGTGGCTGAAATAGCTGGGACTGTACTGTGTCAGTATTTCCAACGGCAGGTCACCCTAATAATTGCATGATTAAACCCCCAAAGACAAGGCCCAAATATAGTACAGTATACTGTATACTGCATATACAGTACAGAGCTGTATACTGTATTATAAATAAATAATCATACAGTAATGTACAGTATGTATTATTGTGTGTTGAGGTTTTGAATTGCTGTTAACTTGAAATGTTTCACCATTGTATTGTACTGTATTTGTAAATAAAAGTTTTTTGTGGCGACTTCAGCAATAAAAGAACTGGTTAATTTATCTCACATAAAGTATGTGAATACGACCGCAATCACCATTGTAAATGGGTGCATAGGATGGAACGACAGGTGCTACAGGGGTATACAGTAAATATGATATTTATCAGTGTTGATCAAAGAGAGTTGATCAGAAGGATTCCCCTTATAAAGTATACAACACTCTATTGTCATTCATACAGTATAGTAAAGGGTAGACAACAAAGGGTCTTGCAGTATACTGTATTTCTACAAATCTGTCAGGTTGACCAGAATCACTGCGGATATCGGAAAATAATACAATTTTATTAATTCTACATAGAATTAATAAAATTGTATTATTTTCCGATATCCGCAGTGATTCTGGTCAACCTGACAGATTTGTAGTAATACAGTATACTGCAAGACCATTTGTTGTCTACCCTTAACTACACTGTACTGTATGAATGACAATAGAGTGCTGTACTGTACTGTATATAAGGGGAATCCTTCTGATCAACTCTCTTTGATCAACACTGATAAATAATTTATCTCACACTCAGTACTACTACAAACTGCTTTTTGCTTGCAGACTGCAAAGCCGCAAGACCAGCAACATTGTAAAAAAAGAGCAATGAGCGCGAAATTGGCATGGGAACTTCTGTTCTAGGGCCCCTAGAAATAATATTCTTTATTTTATTTATAAACTCACATTTATAAACCCCATCACCCACCCCCGCTACACACAATAAAGCGGGCACTTACAGTACAGTATATATTTATTTCTCTTCATGTATTTATTTATTTATTTAGATTTATTTATTAATTGTGGGGCTGCTGTGCGTGAATTTTTTTTATTGGGGGTGAGGGGGGTGTTTGGCCCTTGGTGTGAGTTTAGGACTTGCAGCAGCAGCACAATTACTAAATAAATCTAAATAAATAAATGAATATAAATAAATACATTTAAAATACATTTTTATTGATAGTGTAGATGTGCAGAGGGTCTCCGGAGCTGAAGCGCACAGGTTTCAGGTCTGGGGACCCCCTGCCCACCGAGATACAGGCCCCTTTAGGGGGTGCCGGTATCCCTCTGCTCTGCTTGGTTTACAGGCCGCGATCACGTGATCGGGCCCTTTAAACCAAGCAGAGGGATACCGGCACCCCCTAAAGGAGGCTGTATGTCGGGGGGCAGGGGGTCCCCAGACCTGAAACCTGTGCGCTTCAGCTCCGGAGACCCCCTGCACATCTACACTATCAATAAAAATGTATTTCAAATGTATTTATTGTAATTTATTTATTTATTTATTTAGATTTATTTATTTATTTTTTGGCGGCTGCTGTGCTGTGTGTGTGTATTTTTTTATTGTGGGTAGCGGGAGGGTGGGTGAATGGGGTATTAGCCCCAACGATGGTTGTTTAGGGCTTGCGGGGGGGGTTAGCGGGAGGGCTTAACCCCTTCATGACCGTAGCGGTATTAACTGCTACGGTCGTGAAGGGGTTAAGTGCACCCGCAAACCCCCCCCCCCCCCCGCAAGTCCTAAACTCACACCAAGGGCCAAATACCCCCCCTCACCCATCCCCACTACACACAATAAAGCGGGCACGGTGGGTTAACCCCTTCATTGCCTTAGCGGCTATCCGCTATGGTAATGACGCAGCATTTCTGTATTTTTAATAATATTGAGCAGGAGCAGGGGGGGTCCCTGAGCATTAATTTCTGGCTCAGGGAACCCCCTGCTCACTGTACAATACTGTATTATTAAAATACAGAAATGATGTTTCTTTACCATAGCGCATAGCCGCTAAGGTAAAGAACGAGTGTTTATTTATACTGTATATTGTATGTGTTTTATTGATACTGTACATGTGCAGAGGGTCTCCAGAGCAGAAGCGCACAGGTTTCAGGTCTGGGGACCCCCTGCCCCCCGAGATACAGGCCCCTTTAGGGGGTGCCGGTATCCCTCTGCTCTGCTTGGTTTACAGGCCGTGATCACGTGATCGGGCCCTTTAAACCAAGCAGAGGGATACCGGCACCCCCTAAAGGGGCCTGTATCTCGGGGAGCAGGGGGTCCCCAGACCTAAAACCAACGCGATTCAGCTCCGGAGACCCCCTGCACATCTACACTATCAATAAAAATGTATTTCAAATGTATTTATTGTCATTTATTTATTTAGATTTATTTATTTATTTTTTGGCGGCTGCTGTGCTGTGTGTGTGTATTTTTTTATTGTGGGTAGCGGGAGTGTGGGTGAATGGGGTATTAGCCCCAACGATGGTTGTTTAGGGCTTGCGGGGGGGGTTAGCGGGAGGGCTTTACCCCTTCATGACCGTAGCGGTATTAACTGCTACGGTCGTGAAGGGGTTAAGTGCACCCGCAAACCCCCCCCCCCCCGCAAGTCCTAAACTCACACCAAGGGCCAAATACCCCCCCTCACCCATCCCCACTACACACAATAAAGCGGGCACGGTGGGTTAACCCCTTCATTGCCTTAGCGGCTATCCGCTATGGTAATGACGCAGCATTTCTGTATTTTTAATAATATTGAGCAGGAGCAGGGGGGGTCCCTGAGCATTAATTTCTGGCTCAGGGAACCCCCTGCTCACTGTACAATACTGTATTATTAAAATACAGAAATGATGCTTCTTTACCATAGCGCATAGCCGCTAAGGTAAAGAACGAGTGTTTATTTATACTGTATATTGTATGTGTTTTATTGATACTGTACATGTGCAGAGGGTCTCCAGAGCAGAAGCGCACAGGTTTCAGGTCTGGGGACCCCCTGCCCCCCGAGATACAGGCCCCTTTAGGGGGTGCCGGTATCCCTCTGCTCTGCTTGGTTTAAAGGCCGCGATCACGTGATCGGGCCCTTTAAACCAAGCAGAGGGATACCGGCACCCCCTAAAGGGGCCTGTATCTCGGGGAGCAGGGGGTCCCCAGACCTAAAACCAACGCGATTCAGCTCCGGAGACCCCCTGCACATCTACACTATCAATAAAATGTATTTCAAATCATTTTTAATGTGCCGATGTTTGCGCAGAGAGAGCAGCGGATCTCTCTCTGCTGCAAACACATCTCGGCCCCAGTATGTGCAGTAATTTACTGAACATGTACTGTAGAATAAATGCATAGTTTTATTTATTCGGGTTTATCACACAGTATACTGTTCGGCCGGAAAACATCAGCATACAGTACAGCACAATATTATCCATCGAAATCCCCCCATTAGCCGTTTTCTTTTCTGAGGAAAAACAAAATGAAAAGTTTTAATGTACAGTAATGGTCAGCCCCCTAAAGAAGTACCCAGCCAGCCCCACCAAAATAATACGGCAACAATACAGTACTCACCATACTATTTCCCATTCAGCTTGCGTCGGCGCCGGTCCACTGCCAGTACAGCTTTCTTCATCATCCACGTCGATAGTTAGCAGCGGGACTAGCCCACCTGTAGTCAGCAGGTGAGGCGGGAAATCGCTTAGGTACATGCAAGCTTCATCAAAACTGGCCGCGAAATCCGACTCTGTCTAAGGGTTGTCACTGACAGTGGGACCGTCATTGGAAGCCGGTGCTGGTGCTGGTGCTGGTGCATTGCTTGGCAGGGATTGTCGCTTCTTAGTTGGTTTTAACACGACCCTTCGCCTTTTGCCGCCTCCATGATCATAGATACGGGAAAAACCCTGTGACACACACCAATACCCTCCAACAAATTGGGGCTCAATACGGTGAAAACAGGGGTCACTACATAACCTTTTCCTTATTGCACGCTTCCACAAATGAGGAGTTGGCGAAAATTTGTAAAAGTCATAGTTTTCGATAAAATACTGATAAATTTGAACAACTGTTGCCATCTTATCCTCTGTTGCATTAATAGCGGCCCATATTAAATAAGCATAACTTCTGTCAGGTTTTTGGAACACGGGCTGCTGCACTTGGACACTCATGGTGAGTCTCTGGAGAATAGTGTACTGTAACTGAAACAGGTATTTGTCTTTATTTAATACAGTATGTAAAGCCTAAATTGATACATTTTTGCAACTCTTCCTTCAGTCTCAAGGCCAAGGCCAAGTTACTGTACAATGGCACACTGTGGTACAGTATCTTTTTTAAACGAAACAACTGCAAGCCCACACATTACTGATTCGGCGCTTTACAAGTCATGAGTTTATGCCATCTGGTGGACACGCGAAGCATTGCAGCCTAGTAAATCCTTCTCATTATCATTTAACAGATCAGGCCCCCGTCAGCCAGGCATGAACCGTGGCTGGGAAGGCAAACGCAACGAAGCATGCAAGAGGTGAGCAGCGGCGGATTCCAGGTATCTGCCAGGTACAAACTGGGCATTTGCTCGAATAAAGTGTGTCGGTGCAGTACATATGAATTACCAATAAAATTCAAGTTGGAAAAAAAAAATGTAAAATCAATGAATGTATTGATAAATTCCGGGTTAAGCCCATCTTGTTACCCCTGAAACCCTTGTGGTCCCTGGCAGCTGCATAGCACCATAAGCCATTTCCATGGGTTATAACATGTAAAATTTAAAGTGTCCCCTGTTTTTCCACTTTTCATGTTCACTTTATCCCAGACTCATGACACTTTCTGTGTGCAACTCTTATGTGGGAATTTTTGGTAGAAATGCAGTGGTTTTGTTTGCAGGAGTTTGGGGGACAAATATACCTGTAGTCAACTAATTATCCCCGGTGTGCAGGCATGATTTTCTTGTATGCGGGTTGAATTACACCGTGGCTGCCCTGTATCCCCCAGACTCCAGGTTTTCAAGCTCAGATATCCCAACTCTATTTCCCTCATATATATGGGTTTTCCCAAAGTATATCATGTATTTAAATATGGTTTATCATGGTTGTGCAATTTCTGTAAATGTCTATTCAGTCAGTACAGGCTCCATACAAGTTCCGGGAAGTCTGGATAGATATCGGAGTTCAAAGAGGAGAGAGGATGTGGGGTGTTATGTGGCTAGAGCATGGTGAAGTACTGTATCTGGAGAACAGAGACCCCCTGTGGGGAGGACACTCTGATCTGCCAGAGTCAGTTGAGCCTGCAGTAGGTGGCAATGGGTTGACTGGGGGAATCCAGAGAATATCAGTGTATTTCCCATTGGTCAAATCATATGTCCCACCCATTTGGGCAAGCTGAGCTGGCTTAACTTTCCCCCTCCTCTGATGTCAGCCAAAGAATGAGCCCCTATTCCTAATAGGTAGTGGAAATAAATTCCCACACTCTGATTGGTTGTTCCTCCATGCTGAACATAGAACAGTGGAGGGTATGTAAGGAGGTAGCCGACTGAGATAGCCATACCTTCAACTGGCTTGTGTCGATGAAGCTAGGTCAGGCTTTTCAAAGTTGCTCTGTTTGAAATTGTTGAGCAACTGGCTTTGTTTTGAAGCTAGGACAGTCTGCCCTGCAGGGACTAAGTCAGATGTGAAGTCAAAGTTCTGAGAATTGAACATAGCGGTCGCGGCTAGGATCTTTAGCCGAAAAGAGGACCAGGAAGCCCAGGTGTATATCTTGGTCAGGGTAAGCCTTCCGAAGCAGGCACCTATTTGAGCCTAGATTTCACTACCCAGACCCCCAGTAAGTGTGTATGTTGTCTCTATTTTGTGTATTCATTGTGTGCATGCGGGTTTACCCGAATAAACTTCATTTTGTTTTATTACCTTGTTTTGCCTAGTGATTGATCCCGGTATAAATATGTAAAAAGTCCTGATCTCCCATGACAAGATGGAAAAAAAATAACGTTCCAAAGGGATCTTTAGGGCTACCAGTCGAGCAGAGTGAATCGTTGGACATATCAATGCTTTGAAGCACAATGTGGTTCATTGCCCTTCCCGAGAATATTCCACACTAGATGTTATTATCATCAATCCTCAGACTCTAATCACTCTGATTTTTTAGAACGAGGATACTCACAACATCCCTCACCGATCATGACCAGTCTCACGGGAGACCAGCAGTATTATCACACTACCACTGGGATCACTATCACCAGACAGGGCACAATAGTTGAATAAACAAAAGTTTATTCTGGCAAGCCAGCAAACACACAAATCACACAATCACAGTATGACACTCACCAAGTGGGGCAATAATCTAGCCTCAGGCAGGTGCAGGAGCCTGCTTCGGAAGGCTTGGCATTAACGGCTTCTTCCCCGGCTTCTCTGTGCTCTTCTGCAAGCAACACTTTTAAAATAGCCCACCAGCCGTGACATCACTGTCTCCGATCCACTCTGCAAACTTGTATGGTACTGTGATCGGCTGTGCTCCTTACATAGGCCTAAGTCTCCTATCTTTTTTGCTGGAGCAGAGACCACCGGCCAATCAGAGCACAGATTGTGATGGTGCAGCCAATCATAGAATGAGTGCTTGTCCGGTTGCACCAATTAGGGCAGGTGTCCGGCTTATTGACTCTGGACTGCTTCTCGGGGTGTGAGCTGCTGGCGTGTGGGAAATTAGATCTGGGCAATGGAAATCATGCCTTCGGGGCTGAGACCCAGTAAAGGATCCCCTGGCCAGCCCAATTTCTCAGTGTTTCGGGGAACAAAGGCTCTGAACCGTCGATTACCAGTTCCTGGACCTGAATTACAGCCCTTCCCCACTCACCATTTTCCAGGTACTCAGCTGCTCCCAAGCTCTGTCACGGACAGACATTTCTCTGGATGCAGCCCAGCTAAGTGAATTACTGTGTCTGCATACAGATAAATGCTAGCAACACAAAGGACAATGCTGGATTATTAACTGTGTGGGGAAAACACAAACACAGGGAAAGACAGTGATTTTTTACAATTCCGGCTCCCCAAGACACATAGTTTTCACCCCTTGTAGATATCACACAGTGATTATCTCTTTTCTGGAAGAGATTTACACAAAACACATTGCACAAAGGCCAAAATGACCCTGACAGATGTGGCAATTAAACATGGATTTGGGGCAGCCTGCCTGGCTTAACTTTTATTATGTTATGCTGGCTACCCCTACAGTCACAACCGGTCTAACGTGGAAAGAAATTATATCGGATAAGGACACAAATGCAGGTCAGCTAAGAGTCGGATTGTCACAAGATCACAAAGCCTCAGGCTTGTGGATCACAAAGCCAATGGTGAATATTTCTGATTTATATTCTCACGGACATAGAGACTAATAAGATGCAAAAATAACTGATTTGTGCCCACAAATCGGGCTGATATTTTTTTTTTAACTTGATTTGGATTTGATGAAGTTATTTCGGAACTTTCTTTGGAAAGCATTATTTGTGCCTACCGGAGTACGCTCTTCTTTGGACATGGTAGGTACACAGGTTAACACACTTACCAACAGTATGACTACAAGCATTGATAATTATGTTATTAGTCAATGAACGTCTACCAGGGGTGCTCGGCAACGGCTTCCCCAGCTGACAGGATATCTCCCCCTGGGCTGGCACCGCTCTGGCTGGGGAGGCAGCAAATGTGCATGGCCCGATCTCCGCCCCTGGATGCTGTTGCCTTTGTACTCTGCCCCTCTCCTCCGCCTCCAGACCCTGCAGTTACCATTTTCTTTTGAAATGCTGGCTGAACAAAGGGTTTCTCAGCCCTGCATGTCCAGAGATGTTAAATGCATTTATTTATTCCCTGGGCATGCAAGCTGGAAAAATACAATTACCCAGTCTCCACGACCATGAACCCTGGTTAGGCTGGTTCCACAGGGAGTTTGTAGACAATAGAGGATGGGGATGGGCAAGCCTCCAATCTCACAGGCGTCGGTCCGAAGAGCAAAGTCATTGTCTGTCCAGACAGAGGCCAGAGGGAACACAGAAGAATTCTGCTGCCAGTGCTCAAGGGCCAAAGCGTAGAATGTCTTATTCTTAGAACATAATGGCACACATCTGCAGCATATAACTATCACTCTAAACAAGCGGATTAAGCGGACCCAGTGGAGCAGGCTGGGGGGAGGGGTAAGGTGAGGTGACGCTAAGAGGCGCCGACCATCCAGAGAACAGCCAGGCTGACGCTAAGTCACCCACCATCTCCTCTGCCAATGATAATACCTGCTGTCATGCTGCTTGATCCGGTGTAGCCAAAGAGATAAAGTTGAAGCACCATTGAGTGAATGCCTGCAGTGATGTGTGTCCTGGAATCCACGTGCAACCAGCAAAGGTACCGGAACAGCCAAACGAAGAAGCGGTGCACTGAGGTAAGTAGAGAACAACACGCAGCTCTAACAAAAAAATGACTAATTTATTGAAAAAAAGGGAACAAACATCATGAAGCTAGGAACCTCTTACGCGTTTCATCCCGCAAGGGACTTTGTCAAAGAGTGAGTGGTGAACCTGCCTGTTCTGTTCTGACTGACAGATTGAATCTGTCAGTGGTGATATTGGATACCGAGGCTTGAGCCTCATTACTCCAAGTTCTCTTGTTGAGTATATTGTCGCACACTTTAGAAAGCTTCTTGATCTGTGTTACTTGCCACAGTTGAGTTAGTTTCACAGGGTCAGCGCTGTGATGGATCGTGGGTAGCGGTCAAATGGGTTTGCAGAGATTGCAGCAAGCTTCTTGATCAGCGGATTTGAGTTCTGGTCCAGTTCCTTGTAGAATTTCTCGTTGAGCTTCTTTAGATGTTCATCCAACATCTCGATGCCCAGCTCCCTATGAAGGTCCGCTATTCTTGTAGGAAGTGGTGCGTTGGACGCAATCCGCAGCGCCTTGTTCTGTAGTTTTTGATGAGATGATCTGAGCCGTTGGTGGCAGCCACTCCACACCGGGGAGGCGTATGTCATTGTGGGTCTATTGATCGCCTTGATCACGTTGACTTTGCTCCGGATGGGCATGGTCCTTGTCTTCAGCAGGGGGTACAGTGCTGCCAGCTTGGCTGTTGCCTTCTGTTGAGTCTTCTCAATTTGGTTTCTCCAGCTTAACTTGCTATCTAGGATTACCCCTAGGTAACAGCTGTTTGGCTCCCATTTGATTGCCTCTCCGTTGAGGCTGATTGGCGGGTGTGTCTTGATCTTCCTTTTGGTAAACAATGTAGCTGTGGTCTTGCTGGAGTTCAGTCCTACTTGCCAGTCGCTGTACCATGTTGATAGCATGTCTAGTGCTTTCTGGATGTTCTTAGCTACTTCTTTCTCGCTGAAGGACTGGGAGATGACTGCCACATCATCTGCGTAGTGTGCCAGTTGAGTCTTGTGGAGGTCTGCGGGGATGTCATTCATGAAGAGGTTGAACAGGAATGGTCCCAGGACTGATCCCTGCGGCACGCCTGCGCAGATGGGGCGTGAGTGGTGAACTATCTCATACACCTCTATATACCACCAGCTTGACTGTGATAGGTCAATAATAAATTGATTTAGAACGGCAACTCCTATATGCAGCTGTAGGTTAATTAATGAGACTGTCGTTCCATCTATACAAGCATAGTGGTGTGTAGAAGGGGAGAGAAGGATAACAACATACAAGTGTATACATAGTACATGTATAACAACAAATAAACAACTTATTGCAAAACTACTGTAAAATAGTATAAACAGTAGTAGCAAAAGATAATTTAAAACCAACATTCAAGCAACATAGATGAAAACAAGGAATGGATTAGAATATAAAGAAATGATATAATAAAGAAAGATAAACGACAGGTAAAAAATATATATTATATGACAATCAGCAATATTGAAAAGTATATTATAACCACTCAACATAATAAAACAATTATAATAATCATAAATAATAACCTGTCTTATATCAATATAAATGAAAGAAATAAAAATAAGAAATTGTCAAAAATGAAAACAATAATAAAGAAGCTAAATATAAAAATAAATATTTTAATAATAGAAATATAGCATATCATAAATATACTGATAATAAAGTATACATAATATCCCATATGGTGAGCAACAGCATATATCTAAATGACATTATAACAACACCAGAGAAGCAAAAAGCAGAAGCAAGCAAAAACTTAAACATATTTCTTTAGTTAGACTAGGAAATGTTTAAGCTCCCAATCGGTATTAATACCGTAGGGATGCAATGTATTCATGATATAGATCCAGTGCCCAGACAGAGGCACCTATCTCACCAAGAGATAGTGAGCTGGCACTGAGAACAGGAGGGAGTGAGGCGCTGTTCTCATTGTCTGGTTCATAATTCCCACCTTCCTTGCCTCAGCCTCCCTGTCACACCCTCAGACCGGATTGGCCAACACAGATGAGCCCTCATTCTGTGATTGGCTCCCCATTCAGCATCAATGCTGGGATTGGTCGTTGCCCCGTTCTCCATGATTTTCCATTGAGAACTGCAACCTAGAAAATCAGCGACCAATTTGAGTTCCACAAGCCTCTCCTGGGTTGGCGTGAAGATAGACTAAGCGGGGGGCTTTGAGGATGTGCCAGAGACACCTGAAGTCGAGGCTGCTTGTACGCCAAGCTGGAGATTTGAAGTTACCTTTCCACAACTTGCATCCAGCGGTGCTTGGAAACTCATGACCTACGGCAAAAGTGGAATCTGCTCCGTTAAAGTCATGTTGGTGGCGTCGGCCGAAATTAATACCCGTTTATTTGTTTATCTCTGTGTCCTCTCTGGTGCTTGATCCCACAAAAGAGTCCCGGTCTCTTGCCAGAACACATTAGAAATAAAGCATTCCATTTACATGGGATGCAAGGTGCAACCAGGCATGCAAAAAAAACCCTGTATCTCAGGGGCCTTGGAGCCAGATGAACCCAAGTGACAGGGCGTAACCTTTATTAACCGGTCCCTGGGCCTCATTCCATCACAAGCATAGCTAAGGTCTCTGTACTTAGGGAGGAGCCTAAGTAGACGCCGGCCTGTTTACACATTCAGCTACCTGTGTGGAAGCGGAAGCGGTGACGTCACCGCGCTGACACCGGAGCATCGCGAGATACACGCGGCTACCGGCAAGGACTGCCAGGGACTGGTGTTTGCTGCTGGACAGCCGGGTCGGGCGCTCCTATTGATTTTAAAACTCACTGTGTCTGTGAGTATATGTCTGTTTTGTGCATTGGACGTATTAAAAGGTTTTTAGGTATTGCGCAATCCTCTGCCCCCTTTTTTATCCCTGGTTGGAGTTGCATATACAGGAATACGGGAGTGGACACAGATGACAACACCTGGAGAAAAAGATTCTATCTGAGCCTATCCGAAGACGGCGCACCTCGTGGGGTTTGTGCTGTGCCTGAAAACGCTGGGACTTGGAAAATCACAGATTCTCTCCACTGCATGCTGTCTGCTTTGCATCTAGTAAGTAGGTACGGGTTGAAGCTGTATATGGGGGAATTCATTTGATGAAACAATACTGTGCAATGTTTTGTCCATGGTTTTTATCATACACCACAGGATAACAGTCTGCAGCAAAAAAGAAAAAAACTCCTCCCGTTTTTCTTCTCAAATCTTGGGAACTGAGTCCATTTACCACTCAAACATCTGAAAGGAAGGACTCCACTCTCATCACTTATATCCTTTATTTTTATGGACATTGCTTTTTATAGTAATATTCACAAATATATTGTACACTTTGTGCCAGGTTATTTTCTATATTTCTATATTCACTATTGCATCCAGCGGTGCTTGGAAACTCATGACCTGCGGCAAAAGTAGAATCTGCTCCGTTAAAGTCATGTTGGTGGCGTCGGCCGAAATTAATACCCGTTTATTTGTTTATCTCTGTGTCCTCTCTGGTGCCTGATCCCACAAAAGAGTCCCGGTCTCTTGACAGAACACATTAGAAATAAAGCATTCCATTTACATGGGATGCAAGGTGCAACCAGGCATGCAAAAAAAACCTGTATCTCAGGGGCCTTGGAGCCAGATGAACCCAAGTGACAGGGCGTAACCTTTATTAACCGGTCCCTGGGCCTCATTCCATCACAAGCATAGCTAAGGTCTCTGTACATGCAGGGCTGAGAAACCCTTTGTGCAGCTCGCATGTCGAGAGAACTGGCAAATTCTGTGACTGGAGGTGAAGAGCGGTGCAGGAATACAAGGGGGAGTGACTGTGGGAGAAGATCAGACCAGGGGGCAATCAACCCAAAAAGCAGAACATTTTGTCATCCATCCAAATATCCGGACGCCGAGCCCAGCATGGGACATCCTGTCAGCCAACGAAGCCATTGTTGGGCCCCGTTGGTGGATGCTGCTCCCATTGGCCAATTCATATTTCTTTCCGCTGCCCTTTAATTTGCAATCACTAATTTCAAGCCCTGATTGGCCAGTTCAGACAAGACCATGTGTCCTGAATGGCTCCTGTGCATCATTCATGCTGTGATTGGCCGCAGCCCTGTTTGCCATGATTTGCTAGGGAAGCAAGAAATCTATGAAATGGGAACCCAATCAGTTTCAGATCTTATTCTGATCCTAACGTGGTGATAGATTAAGCTGTGCCCCCTGAGACTGTGCCAGAGACACTCAAAAATTAGATTGTAAGCTCCTCGGAGCAGGGACTCCTCTTCCTAAATGTAACGTTTGTCTGAAGCACTTATTCCCTTGACCAGTTATTTATATATTATGTGTTATTTATATGATTACCACGTGTATTACTAATGGGAATTGCTATGTACATTAATGGTGCTATACAAATAAAGACATAGGGGGTCATGCACTAAGCTCCGTTAAGTCGTTTTTAGAGCGCAAAGTGCTCTTAGAACCTGATGTTACGCTGAACACGATGCACTAAGCCACGCAAACAGGCACTTTGCGCTCTAAAACTGACTTTTTTCAGGAAATATTTCAAAGTCCAACTTTGTTTGCGTTAAATTCTGCCCTTAAGCGGGATGCACTAAGCTACGTAACCTTAGCGTACGCGAAAGTTGCGTTCAACAGAACACGTCAGCTCAAGGTAGACGCAAAAAAAGCTGGACTTTGAAAAATTTCTTGCTCTACATTTCTGCATGTGCAAAACCCATACAACAGGCCGGCGGGTGTCCCCGAGAGACCCCACGGGGGTCCCCCAGAGAGATCGGGGTCGCGCGGGTGTCCCCGGCTTACCCCGCGAGAGTCCCGGGGTACCCGCGGGCCTGCGGTACCAATGTTGTGCTTACAAAAATAGTAAACATTATTTCTAACTAAATACACCCCCCTAACACATACAGTACAATAATGTGCAAAATAACTATTATTCAGATATGGATAATAGATTATTTGCCCATTATTAAATACTGCATTAGCATACATAAATAAAGTAAATAAATACAGTTATACTTACCACAACAACAGGTCTCTCTGTCCTCCGTTGAAAGAAAGCATACAGAATATACATAATAAAGACATTCTAATGGCCCCTAACCCCTTAATCACCTTAGCGTTTACTAACCGCTATAGTCATTAAGGGGTTAACCCAGCCTGCCCCGATACACACCCGGGAGGCCTAAGCACCCACCCTGAACTGACTATACCCACCCTGTACCCATTGAGTAGTATAGTGGTACATCATACCCATATAATAATAATATGGGCATGATAAGCCTCTATAGCACTCAACGGGCACCCTAATTACAATACATTAATGCACCAGATACACAATAATAAAACCTAACTCCAAAAAAACATACTTCACTAAATAAAAACAGTAGCCAGCTAATCCAATGAATACAAGCAATAACAACATCAACAATGAATTAATTAAACCATTAACCAATCAAAACAATTAATTCCTAAACCAACTCAAAATGAATAGTAACACTAACCAATCAAGCCAATTAATTACTACAACATTAATGAATGTAAACATTAAAAGACAAAGAAATACATTCAAACACTATCTGAAATAACAATTAAATGCATTAGCTAACATAATACAACATTAACTACAAATGAAAACCAATCGCAAACATTTTATTAGCATTAAGCAGGAAAAAAAAAAAATAATGACATCCACATAAGAAACTGACATAAAAAAAACCAACAGCAATAACAAGCCACAAATGCCCCCCAAATATTGTCATAATAATGTATTAATCTGTACCTTAAAGGGGTACAGATTAATATATCATCAGTCAATGTGCCTCCCCCAAAAAATAAAAAAACACATCCAATGAAGATACCTGTTAAAATAGACATTTACAAACATTGAATATATTACTTACCATTAGAAGCGGTGCCCCTCCGACTCCCGGGGTAACAGGAAGCTCACGTACCTTGAAGGCCTCAAACAGCATCCGATGCCATCGCCATGAAGATCCGGCTCAGGTACCCAAATCTTCATTTTTCTTTCTTTAATCACCTTCTTCTATCTTCATCTGTCACCATTTCTTGATATTCTTTTTCTTCTATCTTCATCTGTCAATCCAAAAAGAAACCATGGTAAATCCCAACCGATGTTGTCTTGTCGTCCTCTTGGGCTCAAACGAGGCGTCACGGCCTTAAATGGGGCTGTGACGTCACATTTAGCCTCAAAAGGGTTAACAGCCACCTGATTGGCTGTTAAACAAATGTTCCGACTTTATTTTTTTTTTTTTTACATGACATCACTTAAAGGGAATGATGCCAGCCAATCAGAATGGCTGTGCTTCATTTGCCTTTAAGATGATTTCACTAAATCCAAGATGGCTGGTGTCACATGGTATCACACGGCGTCCACACTCTGATTGGCTGAAATACCATGTAACGCCGGCTTTGTGACGTCATCTTAAAGGCAAATGAAGCACAGCCATTCTGATTGGCTGGCATCATTCCCTTAAAGTGACGTCATGTAACAAAAAAAAAAAATTATAGTCAGAACATGGTTTTAACAGCCAATCAGGTGACTGTTAACCATTTTGAGGCTAAATGTGACTTCACAAGCCGTATTTAAGGCCGTGACGCCTCATTTGAGCCGAAGAAGACGACGAGACAACAACGGTTGGGATTCACCATGGGGTTTTTTGGACTGACAGATGAAGATAGAAGATAAAGAAGATCAAGACATGGTGACAGAAGAAGATAGAAGAAGGTGATTAAAGAAAGAAAAAAGAAGATTTGGGTACCTGATCCGGATCTTCATGGCGATGGCATCGGATGCTGTTTGAGGCCTTCAAGGTACGTGAGCTTCCTGTTACCCCGGGAGTCGGAGGGGCACCGCTTCTAATGGTAAGTACTATATTGAATGTTTGTAAATGTCTATTATTACAGGTTTCTTCATTGGATGTGTTTTTTTTTATTTTTGGGGGAGGCACATTGACTGATAATATATTAATCTGTACCACTTTAAGGTACAGATGATTACATTATTATGACAATATTTGGGGGGCATTTGTGGCTTGGTATTGCTGTTGGTTGTTTTAATTTCAATTTCTTATGTGGATGTGATTGTTTATTTTTTTCCTGCTTAATGCTAATAAAATG
The DNA here is from genome assembly GCF_040206685.1 of Ascaphus truei. Classification (NCBI taxonomy): domain Eukaryota; kingdom Metazoa; phylum Chordata; class Amphibia; order Anura; family Ascaphidae; genus Ascaphus; species Ascaphus truei. The sequence goes on along the minus strand of NW_027453837.1, from coordinate 1,075,103 downwards.
TTTGCGATTGGTGTTTGTTTGTAGTTAATGTTGTGTTATATTAGCTAATGCATTTTATGGTTATTTCAGATATTGTTTGAATTTATTTCTTTGTCTTTTAATGTTTACATTCATTAATGTTGTAGTAATTCATTGGTTTGATTGGTTAATGCTACTATTCATTGTGAGTTGGTTTAGGAATTAATTGGTTTCATTGGTTAATGGTTTAATTAATTCATTGTTCATGTTGTTTATTGCTTGTATTCATTGGCTTAGCTGGCTACTGTTTTTATTTACTTTATTTAGGTATGCTAATGCAGTGTTTAATAATGGGCAAATAATCTTTTATCCATATCTGGATAATAGTTATTTTGCACATTACTGTACTGTATGGGTTTGGGCGGAGAGTCGTGTATTGATGTTTGTTAAATCTTTTTTTAATATACATGTGTTTCATAGTGTAGATGTGCAGGTGGTCTCCGGAGCTGACCCGCGTTGGTTTTATGTCCGGTGACCCCCTGCTTCCTGAGATACAGGCACCTTTATGGGGTGCCGGTATCCCCTGCAGTTTCAAGCTTCCACGTCACGTGACCGGGACATTTAAATGCTGCAGGGGATACCGGCACCCCATAACGGGGCCTGTATCTCCTGAAGTAGGGGGTCCTCGGACCTGAAACCAATGCGGTTCAGCTCCGGAGACCCCCTGCTCATGTACACTATTATTAAAATGATTTTAATTACTGTACGATCGCTTGTGTAACAGCATTGCATGGAGATGGCAAATCACCATGCAAATCTTACATGCAGCTTTTTTTTCTATCAGCTAGCGTATGGGAAGTTTAAGAATGCTAGCAGGGGGGAAAAAAGCAACACGTACGCTGTGGGTGTTTTGAGCACATACGTTAAAAAATGGGCTCAAGGCCTTAGTGAAACGCGTCCCCGGCCTCACTTTTTAACGGACATGCTATTTTTTTTAACATTAGAACACAAACCCATTGAGCTTAGTGCATAGCCCCCATACAATACAATGAGGCTGGAGCTTTTCAGGCTTTTCATTCTCTCCCTTCATTTACATTTCACAAAACAATCTAACAGCTGTTTAGATTACAGATATTCAAAGACATACTAACATATGTTTTAGAAATATAAACTATATTTTAAACTTGATAGAAGTTATACGATATGTAGCAAGCTGTGCAAAAAAAATTCAGTATAATAAGGCAGAACTATGCTTATAGGAGATCATGTTAATATGGATATTAAGTTAAAGGTGACACTGTATGCTTATATGTGTGTTTATTTCCCAGAATCCATAGCTGCAGTGGAAACATGGTATAACACAAGATAATGGTGATATGCCAGGTTACAGACAATATACGATATACAATATTTCCTCTACAGAGGAGAGTAGAAAGGTTTGCAGATTGATACATTGAATCAAACACTGAATGTTTTCAATTTAGAGAGATACCTTCCCCCTGAGATTATTATTGTAGATTGGTTGCAACATATATCACTGTTACACTAGTTTGTAAGAGTAGCTAATGATAGCAATTGTATAGGAGATAGTTACTTAGTAGGATTGGTTAGTGGATATTGTGACACATTTGAGCACTAAGTAGTTATTTGCATAGAAAATGATCACACTAGTGTTATTAACTTGGTCGCTTGAGCACCTGTTTAGGTAAAAGTAATCACCATGTTGGTTTAGGCACATAATAATAATAATAATAATAATAATAATAATATTATTATTATTATTATTATTATTATTATTATTATATGTTAGATTTCATTCACTGAGGTTGTCACAAACAACGTATTAATTTTATTTTACTTATTTCTGTGGGGAAAAAAATTATGGTCTCCAAAAAATTAGAGTATTGAATGTATTAATTCCAATACATATGTAATGCATTTTATCTATAAATAATAAAAGAACAAAACAGCATTGGATACGTTATAGATAATATATTAATTAGAGGAGGTGAACTATTGGAAAAAAACAACTGTTTTTCTCTTCACCACTTAAAGTAAAGATTGGTAGGTTCATGTGTAATGTTTGTTCATAGTAATAGTGTAACAAGTATTAAAAGTGAAGGCTTATTAAGAATGGGATATTGAGTGCAGCTTTGGGGAAAATATCTCTTCAATTTGTAGTTACAAATAACTAACTGACTTATTCAGGATACATAAGAAATCTATAGTTTAAAAAAGAATGAACAGTATGAGAAGATACATTAATTAATAATAAAAAAACATATTGAAACAATGGAAATATATCCTTATCCAGATCTGCCTAAATGGTGAAATAGTTTGACAAGCATTGGAAAAAAGATTCAAAAACACAGCAACAATTAATGCATAATTAAATAGTCATCTTAAATGCTAATATTGTATCTGAAAAATAAAAAACAAGTCTTGATATAGTTCAGCTTCTGTTTAAATGTATTAGATAGTGTGTATTTACATTGGTAATTTTAATATTTCATATGCAGTGATATAGTTCAATAAATAAGGAATGAGGATACGTTTAATAGATATCTTTAAATACAGGCCCCTGTTCAGTCTAGTTATATTACTCTAACATCAGATGTTCATCTTTATTTAGAAAATACACAATACATTATGGAATATTTAATTTGTGCTTAAACTATAACACATTGGGTATACACATATACAGACTTGGTATTTTATTTAAAAGCAAACTACTGTGACTGGAGCATTAGAGGGAAGCCAAAGAGCCCGGTTAGGAGCTGATCAGATCACACAGAGCAGTGACAGCGAGAAGACATTGAGGGAAGCCCCATTTATAGCGCAGCACTGCCACCGTGTGGTGCTCTGGGAACTGCAGGCATTAAGGAAACGAGCCGCGCGGTTCTGCTTCTTTGTGTCTCTGTGTTCGGGTTTATAATAATAACACAATGTGAACATTAGAAGAAGAGGAACCAAGAAAGTCCCATTGAAGCAATGATCTGGGAAAGAAAACCCCTCATATTACATTTCACCGATTAAAGATCATTTGAATACTTGGTATAAGTACATGTTCCATGTCAGAGAGCTCTGTGCTGTATCTGTGCAAACACTAATGTTATCACATTAAATCTTTTTAATTGTCCCACTTACAAGCACTAAATAAATAATAACTTTATTAGGACGATATCGGTCTGAGGCGGGATTTTTGAACATCGCAACGGCTTTCACAGAACCAATCAGAGCGAAGGGCGGGACCAAAGCAGCCAATCACAGCGACCTGCATCCATAAATACGCAGCTGCAGCGTTTTTTTTCTATATTAGTTCCTGACCGGAGACGCGCACTGACACAGCAGCACAGGATGGCCCGGACCAAGCAGACCGCCCGGAAATCCACCGGAGGGAAGGCTCCCCGTAAGCAGCTAGCGACCAAGGCTGCCAGAAAGAGCGCTCCGGCCACCGGCGGAGTGAAGAAGCCTCACCGCTACCGGCCCGGTACTGTGGCTCTCAGGGAGATCCGCCGCTACCAGAAGTCCACCGAGCTGCTCATCCGCAAGCTGCCCTTCCAGCGCCTGGTCCGGGAGATCGCCCAGGACTTCAAGACTGACCTGCGCTTCCAGAGCTCGGCTGTCATGGCTCTGCAGGAGGCCAGCGAGGCTTATCTGGTGGGGCTCTTCGAGGACACCAACCTGTGCGCTATCCACGCCAAGAGGGTCACCATCATGCCCAAGGACATCCAGCTGGCCCGCAGGATCAGAGGGGAGAGAGCTTAGGCCGGCTGCACCCTGACTTCGTTTACACCCCAAAATCAAAGGCTCTTTTAAGAGCCACCACATTTTCAATGAAATTGCCTGATCAATATTAACACACGGATACTGATCTCTATATAGAGAGTTAAAGAAGTGTGTTATCCTTGTATCAACATATGTACTTGATGTGTGACAATATAGATAAACGCACCTTCAATATTTGTGTATTCTTTGTCATGTGATATATAGACTTGCATGCATAGTCACCATTTCATGCTGTATATGGCTGCACGTAAAGACAAACCTGTAAATGTCCCCCCTCCCATGTGCCACTGGTGATTATACTGAAGTGTTAGGGAATAGCGTGTGCTTCATGCTTTCAATGTGATGTAAACACATTTATTTTATAACATGGTGATAAATACGTTTTTCTGATGTCAACTACACTATTTTAATTTTTATTCTCTATAAACCGTGTATGTGAATATTATGTAGACACAAACAAAACCATAATGTCACCTAATATGTCAGTTTGTCTGAGAAACATTTATTCGTGCCATAGGTTAGGGACTACAAACTTACACATGCACCTTACAGTGCTCGCAGTATCAATGCATATACACTTATGCTCTGGCAGTGTAACACAAACCCCTGCATGGGACAAGTTGGAGAAACATTCCCAGTTACACATTATGTGCACAGCTCTCTATGTGGGGTTGTGGTGGCTCTTAAAAGAGCCTTTGTGTTTGTAAGAGGCTGAAGTTGTCGGTCTCACTTCTTAGGAGCTGCCGCCCTCTTGGGCTTTGCTGCTTTGGGTTTGGCTGCCTTGGCCTTAGCTGGACTCTTAGCAGTTTTTGGCTTCGCAGCCTTTTTAGCCGCCGGGCTCTTCACAGCCTTCCTGGGCTTGGCAGCTTTAGACTTCTTCGGGCTTTTTGCTGGCTTCTTGGCGGCCGCCGGTTTCTTGACCTTTTTGGGGCTTTTCTTCACTCCCGCCGGAGCCTTTTTGGGTTTCTTGGGGGACTTGGCGGGTTTCTTTGCCACTGGCTTCTTGGGTTTCCCCACATCCTTTTTCTTGGCCGCCTTCTCCTTGCTCTCCAGCTGCTTCTTATTCAGCTTGAACGATCCGGAGGCTCCGCTCCCTTTCAGCTGGATCATGGTTTCCTTGCTCACCAAGCCCTTGAGAGCCAGCTTCAGGCGGCTGTTATTCTTCTCCACATCGTAGCCTCCTGCAGCCAGAGCCTTCTTCAGAGCGGACAGGGAGACCCCGCTGCGCTCCTTAGAGGCGGACACAGCTCTCACTATCAGATCGGACACGCTGGGACCGGACTTTGCTGGGCGGCTTTTCGAGGCTCCGGCCGCTTTCTTCGGCTGCTTCTTCTTGGCGGCGCTTTCAGCTGGAGGAGGAGGAGCAGGAGCGGTCTCGGCCATTGCAGCTGCAGGTAAAATCCCCCAACACACTGACAGAAAGTTATACTGGGGGCGGGGACCTGCCGGGACTTATATAGAGAGCCTGCTGCTCTGTGATTGGTTAGTTATCGGAGTGAGCTTCTCTCTCATTGGGTATAATCACTAAGCCCCGCCCCTGACTCTCATCCTCCCGGATCACAAACACTGCTCTGACTTTGTGTTTCTGAGGCTGCAAGAAAAGGGCATTTTATCCCCTAATTATTACTCACATCCCCCCTTCTTGCATGCAATTTATAAGGAATTATATTCTCTTCACTGCTGTATCATTTTTCTGCTGGGAAAGTACAAACACAATTAGGAATAATGGGTGAAAGTTCGGCTCTGTAGCCCGGGATTTGCCAGATTTCATTCATATCTGTCTATTTCTGTCACTTTTACTTTGCTCAGACTAAATGTGCAACCTCCATCCTCATACAGTGACACTAAGGACATATTATTCTACAGTATCAGTTTAAAATAATGTGCATATAAATATATAAACATGGTCTGGGGATTCACTATATATGTACAAGTAGCACAATAATTCCTGTGCAGTGTACATTGCTATTTCATGTTGTTCCATTTCCCCGGTACTAAGCTCTGTATTATTCCATTGTCAGTTATGAATATTGGTTATTAAATGGGAGATTCGAAAAGTTTTGTATTCCATCTGTTCTGCAAATGAATAGTTTATAATGATATGTATGTAAATTATGTTTTCTAAAAACAATCATAGTAACATACACATCATGTGAATGACAGTACATATATTTTAATAATGTAATAATCAAACAACTATTTTGTTTAAGCTTTATAATACAATTGGGAAGTGTTAAAAATATGTTTATTTGTGGGTTACAAAAAAATGTGTATGTGATATTAATGGAAGATTAGGTTATTAATCACCCTGTGTGTTACATAACTATGTAATGTCACTATTAGCACTATGTATAGGAACTGACATGTTTTGTGACCATTGTCACCAGAGACCAGAACTTTTAACATCTTTACATCAGGATCACTATCACCAGAAAATAATAATAATAATAAAAATAATAGTACGTTCTTGTATAGCGCTGCTAGTTTTATGTAGCACTTTACAGGGGCATTTTGCAGACACAGTCCTTGCCCCGTGGAGCTTACAATCTATTTTGTTGGAGCCAGAGACACAGGGAGATAAAATGACTTGCCCAAGGTCACAAGTAGTTGACACTAGGAGTTGAACCAGGCTTCAAACTCACTCTCAATGCCAGTGTGTTTTACTCAGTGTTTACTCACGGAGCCACTCCTTCTCCCGAATGACACACTAGTTGAATAAACAAAAGTTTATTCTGGCAAGCCAGGAAACACACAACATACATGTGACGGTTGGGGTAGCCAGCCTCACATAATAAGGTAAAGCCTGGCTTCTCTCAGCTGTGTCTCCGTAAAACTCCCACTTGCTCCGCTGACCGGGCTTCTCTGGCGCTTCTCAGCTGAGATCAGTGCTTGTGTATGCTCTTTAACACAAAGCACTTTTTAAAAGCCTGCCAGCGCGTCTCCGATCGCCTCCATAGGTTGTCTGGTTCCCTACACCGGCCTCACTCCTTACATAGCCCCTGCTGGATATCCTTAACATGGAGCTGGGGCCCTTGACCAATCACAATATGTATTGTGACGTTGCCGCCAAACACAGGATGAGCGCTCGCCCTGCTGCACAAATGGGGGAAGGGGATCAGCTTAAGTGCTCAAGACCAACCCTGCAATAGGTCCCCCTGGTCAGCCCCAAATATCCCGCTTGGAAGGCGCCACCAGGTCTGCGGGAAACAATTGGCTCTAGCCCAGTGAAAGCCGGACCCCGGACCTTATTTCTAGCCCTTTCCTGCTCACCATTTTTTTTCACCATGAGCCTTAATGGTCCCCAGGCCTGAGCCTGGGGTGGGCATGCTTTCCCCCGATGGGGAACAATGACAGCCCTTGTGCTTTCTTCTCCTCCCAGCACAAGACTGACTAAATGTGATACTGTGAGGATTCACTGTTCTGCTCCTCCTGCCCCTTTAACCCTCACTTGCCCATTGGACTACCATAACACTCAAGAGTGGCAAACTGGGGTGGAACTTACGCACGGTGCGCGGGTTCTGTGCAGTCCCCTTCGGTCTCTGGGCATGGAGCGCATTCTTGCTCCTCCTGTCTTGATGCGCAGCGCGCATGCATGGTACACGGTCTTCCCTGTGGTCTGCGGTCTCCGCCCCTCTGACCCGCCCCCGTCCTGGCATCACCCCTATGCAGCGCGGTTACGCCCCTCACTCCGCCTCTACCTCAGCGGGTCCTGCCTCTGGTACCCGGCCCTGTCCTGATATCACTGTTATGCGGCGCAGTTGCGCCCCTCCTCTATCTCCATGGGTCTCGCCTCTGGTTTCTGCCCTCATGGCGGTGCGGGTGTCGTGGCGCACAATGACAGCGCGTGACCAGGTCACCTACGGGTTTTGCGGGGGGCATGCACAAATTCTGACGCGGTAGCTATTGGCTGTGTAATAGGACACACCTGCATGATCCAGCAGCCTATCCTGTCCGCACGTCTGCTTCCTGGTTGCCTCCCATTGGTGGGAGGTCCTATAAATATGCTCTCAGAGCTCCCAGTCATTGCCGAGCATAACCTCTGTTTGTGTGACGCTGCACTCATCACCTAGTTCCTGTCTGCCTGAACCCTGCTGCCTGACCCTGCATGGATACTACTCTGTGATGCTCTCCTGCACTGACCTTGGCTTTGGCAACGACTACTCTGTGATGCTCTCCTGCACTGACCCTGGATTTGGAACCACGGCGACGCTACTCTCTCCTGCACTGACCCTTGCTTGGCTCCACGACTACTCTACGCTCTACCACCCTGACCCTGGCTACGTACCCCAACAATCCGCTGCTCTATACTCCAAGATTCACAAGTACCTCACTTGCCCTGTCTTCTGTTACCCTGATCCGGCCTGTACGACTGTCCTATACTCTAGATGTGCCCTCGTGGTTGTGGTTGGCGTTCTATACAAATCCCTACCTCAGCCCCACGGTCACGCCTCGTTTGTAGTGAGCTACGGGTTACAGATACTCCCACTTGGAAGTCTCTGCAAGGGGCGGGCTCATGGACTGTACCCATCTTGGATAGGCTTACACAGGCCATGAGTCACCACCTTACTTCCTTCACTGGGGGGTCACTGGCTCATAGATTAACCTGTTAGTGCTCTGAACATAATAGGGACTTCCATAATAGATACACTATGTGGGAAAGAGAGGTATTATGGGACATACCCTGTTACACTGGATAGAGGTAGTTTGGGCAGTTAACACGCAGGTGGCCCAGCCAGTTACACAAGGAGCACTGGCCCTCGTGGGCAACCTCCATCGGCTCTACTTCAACACCCTGGGTTTTTGACTTCTTCCCCCCCTGGTTTGCTGGCCTGGGGAGGGTCAGCTACCTTAGGTCTTTTGACCGCCAGCACTGGAGTAAGGGAAAGGAAACGCTTTTCCAACTGAGGCCGTGTGGCCACTGTCACGATGGACGGAACGTATCAACAATTTTATATTTTAGGGAAATAGATTGAGCACACAAGTTGAGCAAAATAAACTGACATTTATTTCCTTAATAGACAGACACACGACAACCTTAGAATATACTTGACAAAACACTTACTGAGGAAGAGAATGGGATAGAATGTCCAGAAGTAAAACAAAGCACCAGAATATTGTCTTTTAAAATGCTGTCCTTTTGCAAGGGGCGTAAATTGCCAGCCCAATAAGTCTGTGAATATTGCAAAGTTCTTTCTGGTCCATTGGGGTTCGTTAGATAACCCCCAGCACTAACGGAATCCTGAAGAAGTGTTATGTCCTTGGTTCTGATGTAATTAACTTGTTGCGTTAGGGAATCGTTGCTGCTGCTCTTATCCGCTTGTAGAAGCAAAGTGGAAATTTGTTCACATTGTAAAAGAGAGACAAAAGACAACGGGGATAGCTTAGGGAGCACCCCTTCGCGGGAACCTCCATCCCACCAATGTCCATCTTGCCCCCAGTTTGCAGATGGGTACTACAGGGATTTCCAGTTGATACAGCGCCTGTGCCACTCTGACACCTGGGCTGCTTACCATATGAGTGCTCCCCTTTTTACCTGGCTTCTCCCAGGCTAGGAGTTGGACCCAAGGTGTGAACTAGCCCAGATGACTAACAGGATCTCCTGGTCAGCGAGCATCCCGGTTAATTCACACTTTGTGGCTCTGGGGCTTTCATCTGCAACACTTACCTAGATCCATAGGCATTGCCCTAACAGGGAGTCTCTGAAGTTTGCAGAAGGAAGTGCCCCCAGCTCATCGGTGTAAAACATGTGGTTACTGGTTGCATTGCAAAGGCAAGTAGAAAAAGCCTCATCCTGCCTGTACATTTAAAACTGCAGCCAGAAAGGCACTTTATCAAAAATATATGTTCTATTTGTCCTAAAGTCATCACTGGAGATATCGGCATTCAGCCGTGCCTGGGATGTCTGCCAGCAAGTAGGCAAGCCATGTGACAGTGCGAAGGCTCCCCTTAGACCACCACCGGGGCTAGGTAAGCCCTTTCAGCACAAGGCTGTTCAGTGGGACAGCGGCATTCCCTTTCTGTAGCCCATCGCTGGGAGTTCTGGAGAGCCGGATCCTGCCTGATGTCCTTGGAGAAGCAAAGGCAGGGAAGCTCAGTGTAGCAGGCGGGACGCTGATGTGGTAGTGGTTGTGGCCACTATTTGTGGGGCTAAGCACCCGGAGGCCGAGACCCTGAAGACTATCTCAGAGGCGGACCTCAACCCTCCAGGGCTTTCCCCAGTTGTCATTCCTACTATGGCGTATAATTGTGAGGCTCTGTTTGCCATGTTGGGTCAAGGCGCAATGGCAGACCATCACCTCCAGTTATCCTAAATACTGAGAGACCTTGTCAGACCTTCTCCTGCCCTATCCCAGACCTCGAAATGAGGCCCCAGTACCTCCCTGGGGTCTGATAATTTATAAATAACATACCTCCCCACACACCACATTTTTCACCATTGTGTCCAGTATTTTTGGACAAGACACTTGGCAACCCTAGTGCTGGCAAGCCAAGTACTTCCAGAAGCTGACTCTACATGAGACACTAGCCGAGGTTGAGTCAGCCATGAGCCAGAGGGGCTGAACGAGAGATTGACCGAGACATTGCCGGTGAATCTGTCTCCATGAGAGCAACCTTGCTGGCTTAGGAATGTGCCACACAGGCGCTTTGACTTCTGGCCGCCAAGATGACGGACGACGGTGTGCCCCCGAGTACACAGCAAGAAAAGTGTGTACTGACCCCTGCTACTATGCCGGTTAGGAGAGCACCCCAAATTGTTGACTCTCTGCAAGTCACCAAGCCATGTGGGTCAGCCGGGTGCCGAAGATGCTGTAGCAAAGACGGAAGAGGATGCCCATTAGGGCCAGTGCTCCCGGGGAGACCAGTTAAACCATCTGCAGATGAGTACCCCAACACATCCCAATCAAGTATCCCCAATCTGGGGCAAAGTCCCCAAACAACAGGGCTTACCGACTATGAGAGGCTAGCCCCAGCAAAGGAACCACAAGCAGTCGTGCGGTTCCAGCGGAGGACCAAGTCAGCGATCCCTACGGCTGTGTGCAGCCATCAGGCTGGAGGACTATGCAGTCCATAGAAGAACAGTTTTGCGTCCAGGGGTCCCAGGTAATCGGCAGGCGTTTGGACTGGGGGACCCCAACACTACAGCACCTCTTGAGCAACCTGATATGGTTAGTCCAGAGCATCCAATCCCAGGAACGGGGATGCGGGTGGAGCTGCCAGAGGATGCTATTTGACTGCTTTCACAGGGTGCAAATGTTGGGTAGTTACCCTGGCTTAGGTGCCTTTGGTGCTGCTGCCAGACACAGTGTTTCTTGTTCCCCAGCTTTTGGTGCCAAAGAGTGTCATGATCTGTGAAGAGAAAAGGCAGGTAAGACCAGACAAAGCCCAACCAAGCAAAACCTGTGTCCCTAATTACTTGAATACCAACCCCCCCCCCCCCACCTTTTTCAAATCCTCTGACAGTGTGACGGAGGGTGAACGGCCAGAGCTCAGTGAGTGGTCCCCCGATATGGAGGGCATGAGACCTCAGTTGGCTGAGTCTGTCTGTTCAGTCCCCCAAACCATATGTGTTTTTTGTACTGGGCCAGCTATGGGCAGAGAGGGGCCAGCTATTGTGTCACTGGGTGGGTAGGAAACAGAGTTTATAGGGAGCTAAGGAGATCCTGCTTATGGGGCATTAAGGGGTTGCTCACACCAGAGCCTGTCTAGTGCAAATGTTCTGTGGGTTGAAGGCATCCCAGGAGGCATCAGCGTTTGACCGGTCCCGGCAAACCTGCCGAAAGGCATGGCCAGGGGACAGTGTGAGAGCTCCCAGGAGAATGCCACCGGGACTAGGTGAGCATTTCCAGTGAGAGGCTGGGAGTGAATCGGCGGCATTTGTAGTATATAACCCTCCAAAGGGAGATTGAGAGAGCCAGGCTCTGCCCAACGCCCTTGCAGTAGCAATGGGAGAAGGCTTAGTGGAGCAGGGTGATACAGATCTGAAGCTCGCAGCTCCCCAGTGGGAGTGGAAGCAAAGCACGGCTGACTACCAAAATACCGTGTGCAATGGCCACCTCTGCCAGGCTTATTGTGCCCAATGTATAGGATTTTTTCTTTGTGTAACCCTTCCAGAAAAGAGCTAATCACTGATGTCTGGAAGTGGAAAACTGTATAAAGTGGGGATAGGGATGTGGTAACTACACATCAACACAAACATTTTATCATGCCGTGATGGTCTTCACCTACTGCTGACAGTCTTTACTTCAATCCTCTGCAGATGTGGGACCTGTCCTGTCAAGGCCACCCGCTTCATCGTCCGCTGACCTGGGACCTCTCCTGAAACCTGGTAAGTGAGAAGTAATGTTCCTTGATTGTAAGTGTCAAATCTATGGTGTGTCTTACAATCACTGGCAGCTTACACAAGAGGAAATACGGTAATACAAATAACACATATAGTCCATGTCCCCTCTGGACTTCCCCCTTGTTCCTCGGCCCCCCTGGTTCCCCATATTAAGAGATACACCATTGCTTATAGTTTATGTTGTTGTTTCTTGTTTATTTATTGTAAGGTCCGGGGGAACACCTCTCTCTAAAGGGGCTCCCCCCGTGACTTTACTCACCCCCGCTCCAGCTCTGCCTTCTCGCCGCTGCTGGTGGGATCTCCCTTCTCCTCCGCTTCCCGCGGCGGCTTCTGATCTCGCGTATACGCGCGCACGGCAGAGGACTTTTACGTCCTCCCTCAGGGGGAGTTCCCTCCCCCAGCTGAGGCCGCGCACGCCTCTCCCGCGCGGCGCACATGCCTGATGTGCGTGCACCGCTCACAAGCTGCACATCTAGCACAGCTGTGGTGAGTTTCTCCCTACCAATTCCTATCTTTCCTGGGACCGCTCCCTTGTTACTCCCCCTCTCCCTATTGGTCCTTCCTCCTACTTATACCTTGTTCAGCCATTCATTCTTTGACTGAGCATAGCTTTGTATGACCTGTGTTAACCACGGTCGTGCCTGCCTCAGTTCCTGTCTCTTTGTCTCCTTAGTGATCCCTTGCGTACTGAACCGGCCTGGCTGTGGATCCGCTCTGGTCTTCTACCCTTGGTTTGTATCCTGACCTCCTGGACTCGCCGACCCCTTCACCTCGGTTTGCGGATTCCGACCTACCTCCCGGCTCTGGACCCCAGGCTCTCGGTACCACCTATCTTCTGGAACCTCCCTTCTCGTCTGGCGAGTATCTTACTTTATCTTATACTCCCAGACGGTTCCAGACGCCTATTTTCCACTTTCCAGGCGTGTCCCGTAGCTGTGGGTGCAGTTTGTTACCCATCTCACCTCAGTTTCGGGGTCCCTCCTTGTCCGTGGTGAGCACAGCGTAACATTTATTTAACACAGATATGATCGCACAGATTAATTTACATTAATGTTTTATAAAGTACAAGCAATTTTATTAAAATCTATCCCTATTAAAAATGTATTCTATATTTTATCAATGAGTAATTATATACATTTTGTTTACCCATTACACCTCTACAAGGGTTCACAACACAACACACACACCATACAGCAAAGTGGTTAGGGATAAATGCATGCAACTTATTTTTTTTCCCGCTGAGGACCTGATTTTGTGGCATTATGTGACTATGTTTAAATAGTCTGGGAGTGTTACCTTGCTAACATGCTTCCTCACCTTATTTCCCTTTCCAACATATGTTCTTATCAGGAATTGCACCTTTATAGCCAAGAAAAGTGCCTGGTGGCTGTTTGCCTTTAGCTGGATTTGCACAGCTTGTTACAGTTTAGGCTAAGCACTGCATGCAGGCGGCACGCTGAGAGGCAATTGAACCTGCGGGCTGTAGGGAGCTTGAGCGGGGGGGGGGGGGTGTGGTTTGAGCGGAGGGCTCTCCGTGCTGACCCTCCTCCCCCTCCCCCTTACCCCTCCCCAGTCGGTCCGTCCCCACACACACACACCATATATATATATATATATATATACACATATATACACATATATACACATGCACACACACGCGCACACACACTTCCCCCCCACCTTTTGGAGGTGGGGAAGCTGCCTCTAACACTCCTGACCCGGCGCTGATAGACTCACCAGCGCACCACGTGACGCGTCACCGCTCGGGATCGCAATTCTCTTGCTTCCCCTGGCGGCTGACGCGTCACAGCGCGTAGTGAGCCTCGCCGGAAAGAGGCAGCGGGGACAGATGGGCAGCAGGTAGGGGCTGGTGGTCCGCGCGCGCGGCCGTCCGCAGCGGGTCCTCAGCCTTAGGGCCGTTCTATAGTGGTGGGGGTGCGGTGAGTCAGCTCTTCTATACAAGGGCCGCGCGCGCACGCCAGGGAGCGGGGAGCCGACAGACAGCGGCGAAGACGGGAAAAATAATCTTTTTACGCTGCTACCGGCGCTGAATGTATGTATATGTGTGTATGTGTGTATATATGTATGTATGTATATGCATATATGCATGCATGTGTGTGTGTGTGTGTGTGTGTATTTGTGTGTTTGCACAAATGTTATACATTTGTGCACGGCTGCACACACTTTTTAACAGCCCTTAGGCCGTGCTTATAGTGCCTGCAACAGCGACACAACATCGCACAAACACAAAAGCATTGCCGCCGCCGCGTGCGCTTATAGTGCACACAACGTCGCCGTCGCGAAAACTTGAAGCCGGCAAATTTGATTTTTCAAGGGCCGTCGTTTCACGTGATGGTCCTTGAACCAATTAAATGCCCGGAATCCCGCGCCGCCGCCGCCCCGGCGAAACATAACTTTCGCCGGTGGCGACGGGTGACGTCACCCGTCGTGTCGCGTCACCATCGGCGGGACTATAACTATAGGCACAGCCTTAGGCCTTGGCCATGTTTGGCGCTTGCTGGCGGGAGCGTGCTGACGTGCGCTCCCGCTCAGCACTGAGCCCCCACAGCCGCAATTAGAGCGGCTTTAGTAGGGGCTCACCTATGCTTCCGCGCGCTTGTGGAAGCGCAGGTCTTAGGGGAATTTAAAATTCCCCCACTTGCCAGCGAGACAGGCCGGTCACGTGAGTGGTTCGCCCAATGAGGGCGAACCAGCTCCGAGACGTCACTGGCCCGCCCCCGGCCAGTGATGCGCCCGCCCCCGGCCCGACCCCTGACGGTCTGTCCCTCTTCTGCCTGATCATTGTCCCCCTTCTGCCCGATCCCAGCCCCCCTTCTGCCCGATCCCTGTCCCCCTTCTGCCCGATCCGTGTCCCCCTTCTGCCCGATCCGTGTCCCCCTTCTGCCCGATACCTGTCCCCCTTCTGCCCGATCCCTGTCCCCCTTCTGCCCCGATCCCTGTCCCCCTTCTGCCCCGATCCCTGTCCCCCTTCTGCCCCGATCCCTGTCCCCCTTCTGCCCGATCCGTGTCCCCCTTCTGCCCGATCCGTGTCCCCCTTCTGCCCGATCCGTGTCCCCCTTCTGCCCGATCCGTGTCCCCCTTCTGCCCGATCCGTGTCCCCCTTCTGCCCGATCCGTCCCCCTTCTGCACGATCCCTGTCCCCCTTCTGCCCTTATCCCTGTCCCCCTTCTGCCCGATCCCTGTCCCCCTTCTGCCCGATCCCTGTCTCCTGTGTGTGTGTGTGTCTGTGTGTGTGTATGCGTGTGTGTATGCATGTGTGTATGCGTGTGCGTGTGTATATGTGTGTGTGTGTGTCTGTGTGTCTGTGTGTGTGTGTGTGTGTGTGTGTGTGTGTGTGTGTGTGTGTGTGTGTGTGTGTGTGTGTGTGTCTGTGTGTGTGTGTGTGCGCGTGTGTGTGTGTGTGTGTATGCGTGTGTGTGTGTATGCATGTGTGTGTGTGTGCGCGTGTGTGCGTGCGTGAATATATTTATCAAAGTTGCACAATGTTAAAAAATAATTTATTCTCACATGTCTTTTTTTTATAACACACACACACACACACACACACACACACACACACACACACACACACACACACACACACACACACACACACACACACACACACACACACACACACACACACACACACACACACAATTTCGAAGCAGCACTGCCACCCTGTGGAGTAACTGTCAACTTCAGACATTTCTACTGGAGGATTTGTGTTTGCTGAACTTGTTTCCCCGGTCTGCATTTCTTCCACGTGTCACCTCATGCAGGGTAAATTAGACATAAAAGCAAATTAATAAAACAGGGATATTTATTCAAAAAAATACTGATGAATGTAGTTGATCATACACATCTAAATATTACAAATTAATTACATTTACAGATATATAGATGCAGACACAACATAATTAAATACATGAAATAGATGGCACACAAATGTGTTCGTGTGAGTTGGGCAATACTAGGCAAAGCAAATGTGATCACAGTTTTAATGAGATAAACTTCCAACCAATCCCATTACCACGCGGCCTTTTTTTATAAACAGTAACGGCTTTCACTGAGCCAATCAGACTAAAGACTTTTTCAGCCAATCAAAATCAAGGAACGTCTTCCAGTGCAATTCACTTTCTCCCCTCATGGGGTGTCTGTGGTTTTCACTCAGGTCCGCTCATACTGCATATAAGCAGCAGCTTTACCGCAATTACCTCATTCGCTTCTTGTTTTGACACTTTGCAGAATGACTGGTCGCGGCAAAGGAGGAAAAGGGCTCGGGAAAGGAGGCGCCAAGAGGCACAGGAAGGTTCTTCGTGACAACATCCAAGGCATTACCAAGCCAGCTATCCGCCGCCTGGCTCGCAGAGGAGGGGTGAAGCGCATCTCCGGTCTCATCTATGAAGAGACTCGTGGGGTGCTCAAGGTTTTCCTGGAGAATGTGATCCGGGACGCGGTCACCTACACCGAGCACGCTAAGAGGAAGACGGTCACCGCTATGGACGTGGTGTATGCTCTCAAGCGTCAGGGCCGCACTCTCTATGGATTCGGAGGCTAAACGGTGACACTTCTTACCAACTCTTGATACGGAATTTACATTCATTTAACCCAAAGGCTCTTTTAAGGGCCACCCACATTCTCCTGTATAGAGCTCTGGTTACACCGCCATCTTATTCTTACCCGTTTTCATGTTGCTGTCTCTGACGGGACTCAATATTTCATATTGGAAACTGGTTAGAGAAATACAATTCACTACAAAACCACCAGTATGTGACCGCATTTTGTTACAGCGCTTTATGTACGATTCTTTTCTATGAATTGACAAGTACACTCGTGAGTTATATAAACTTTGCTATACTCCCTTCATGCTATTAACTGCTCATTCATAAAGCAAACTACAAATATTGGTTTCACTTTTTGATATAACTTCTCTGAATTAGAAGTGTCTGCACTTGACATAGATTTAAATACGTGATTTTAATTGCTCGATCCATATACACATTTTTTTACATTACACATTAGTACAATCTGCAAAAGAAAATGTATCTGATAAATGCCTTATCTGTATTGATTTTAACCGCTATGAAAACAATTACATTTTTATAGACTTGCATAAAACAATGACAATGTTTGAGCATTCATTCATTATTATTTTGCTGTCTTTTCTGCTCTTAAAACAGAATCCCCAATGCAAATGTTTCATAAAATAGTCACTCTTTTTATATTCCATTAAATAGACCCATATATTGGGCATCATGTATCAGCTTTTGATGAGAAAAAAATGCAATCGGATTTTCTTTAGCACTTTCTGTGACTTTTATGATTCTTTGTCACAACTGTAAATCTCATACATATTGAACACGTTTTTTGGTTTTATGATCATAAATACAACCCCGCATTTCATGTGTAAAACACTCGGTTTGGGGATCTCGGAACAATTATACAGAGAAGGTAAAAAGGCGCCAAAGCTTTACTATCTGTCATTCAAACAAAGACCACACGGTGGCAGTATTGTTTTGGAAATGATCTGGATTCTGGAGACCTGGATTTTTCACAATGATCTGAATCAAAGGTTTCACCTCCAGATATTTGTGTTAAATACGTTTTGCGGATTCCCTTTAATATAATTAGTGAATTAAGTTGAAAATCAACAGGACTCTAGCATCACTTCTTAAATCGCACAAATATGTGTACTGATGTGGGGGCTGAAACTGCCAAAGATGCCACATTTCCCACACAATCTATACAGGGGAAAACGCAGCAGCAGCACCAAAATAAAGGCAGCAAAACACACACACGTGTGTAACTCACATTAACATGAAACACTTGGGGTCTTCCTTACTTTTGTGAACAATGTTACTAAATCAATCTGTTCTATTAATTCCATGATCCTTTGTTTTTTTTTATTTCAGTCACACTTTATCTCAAAGATTATCCCGGAGACCAGAACGTAACCCCGGGATCAAGGCACCAGAAAAGCAAAGCGTTTCAATAAAGAGAATTTATTCTGGCCGTATCCAGCCCAGCACAAACTCACAAACCCCTTACACTCCCCAAAACAGGGAATACAGGGGAATTCTTGGTGCCAGGCGCCACTTCCAAGGCTCCCCAGGGTTTGCTCCCACTCCTGTGGGGTTTGAGGCTGCAGCGCTTTCAAACCTGTTTGCTTTCTGAGACTCTGTCCCGCAGCACGGAACCGTTTTCACATCTCCCGCTGGATGAAGCTCCCAGCGCCGTGTGAAGGTGTCTCTGGCGCAGCCTTGGGGCGCACCGCTTAGTTCCCTGCACGCTGGGATCACACTGACCCTGAGCGCTGCTGGGTTCCCCTTACATAGAGTCCCCGCTGCTATAGGAAATCGCTGTAGATGGAGCCGCGACCATCATGTGTGGATACTGCATGGGAGACAGGACGTGAGGTCACATCTGCATTGGCCAATCACGGCTGGGCGCGGGGTGGGTGAGAGTTAAAGGGCTTTTGGAGAAATATGAAGGTCCCTGTGGGAGCAGCGCCTGTCAGTGGGAGCGGCGCCTGTCAGTGGGAGCGGCGCCTGTCAGTGGGAGCGGCGCCTGTCAGTGGGAGCGGCGCCTGTCAGTGGGAGCGGCGCCTGTCAGTGTGAGCGGCGCCTGTCAGTGGGAGCGGCGCCTGTCAGTGGGAGCGGCGCCTGTCAGTGGGAGCGGCGCCTGTCAGTGGGAGCAGCGCCTGTCAGTGGGAGCAGCGCCTGTCAGTGGGAGCCTGGCAGCGGCTTCCCGGCCATCAGGAATATCTCCCATGAGCATCGGCGATATCTCGGGATATAGCGCAATGCTGCACTTTTAGGGTGTTTACCCGTCAGCCCGATCTCTTCCCCAGCCACTCTCCCTTTGTTCCTGCCCCTTCCTCCCCCTCCACTCCAAGCAATAGCAGTTCTCCGGACATGTGGGCTGCTCAGTGGGATTCTCAGCCCAATGTACAGAGACCTTGGCTATGCTTTATATATGCACACACAGTGTATACTTTGGTACAGTTTACAACACGAGAGTAAACAATTACAGTTACAGGGTATGGAAGGGGTTGCATGGCACATTAAAATGGGGCAGCTCTAGGGTCTGGTGACCAGATGAGCCCCAGGAAAGGACAGGTAGGTGGGAGGGACGGGGTCCAGAATAATACAGGTTAAGCCTGGTCCCAGGGGTGTGTACTGAGGCCTGGGGAACTGTGATTGTGTCCACACACATCAGGCACTCTGATGGGTCACCACCCTATCTCCATGATTTGCTATGGAGACAGGAATCTAGAAACGGGGTGGCAGATATCAATTCCACAGATCATTTCTGGACTGGCATGGAGATGGACTAAATGGTATTCTGTGATGTCATGCCAGAGACACCCAAGACAAGGCTGTGTGCTTTTCTGAAGCAGAAGATTTAAACTTGCCTGCTTGCAACTTGTTTTCAGCACTGCCGGAATTCCTGATCCTCTACAAGAGTGGGAGCTGCTCCGGGTAAGCCATTTCTGTGGCACTGGGCACCTAGGACTGCTAGGATTCCCCCTGTATTCCCTGGTTGGTGCGAGTATAGCTCTGTTAGGAGATTCTGTGCTGTGTCTGATGGCTACTGCTGAAATAAACACCTCTTTATTTGATCGCTGTGTCCTGTCTGGCACGTGATCCAGTGAAAGAGTCCTGGTCTGCTGTGGCAACTATTGTTAGTAAGCAATATGTAACGAGAACTATGCTCCCCTCCTTACTATCCGGCGTCACCTGTTTCATATATTGTTCTCATTCTTGCTCGCCCAATGCTCAAAACACATTGTTCCCTCCCTCAGTGCCCTGTTTTGATTGTCCACTTCTCAAGTGTTTCAAGATTTACCTAATTCTTGTTGTAATAGTTTGTGGGTTGCTCCCTTCCCCAGTGGTCCCACTCTGTATTGTTTCCCGCCTCTACTTCCATGGCATTCCCAGTGCTTGGTTTCAAGTACTAAGCAATGTAGTCTCCCTCAATTATTCCTAATCTATTGTAGTGAGGAGATTGGCCCCTTCCCCTTTGTTTCCTAATCAGATTGTTCCCTTTCAAAGTATTCGTAATCCATTGTTCCCCAGTGATTTCCTAATTCATTGTTCCCATCCACAATGCTTCCAAAATCTGATTGTCCCCTTCCCAGTGCTCTCAAAATGTACAACTCCTCCCGCAAATACTAACACATGACTGTCCTTATTAAAATGATTCTCCCATGCCGCTCTCACCCCCAACCCACCCCTCCCCTACCCACCTTCCCCTCCTTCTCCCAATTCCGCCCACACATCGAAAGACAAGGCTAAGGCCTAGCTGTCCAGAAATCTCATCTACCAGGCCTCCCCGGTGTAAGTAATTTCGGATGAAACCATAGAGCCTAAAGGGTCTCCACCCAGCCCGCCTTCACTGGAGACCGTTTTCGGACCCGCCCCCAAGGGTCTTAAACCCCACTAACCGGTCCTTTACTAAAGACCGGTTCAACACCTTTTAGACCCCATTAGGGTCGACTTTCCTTTCTTTTCCTAGCCGCTGTTACTGTCCCAGCGGCCCCTTACCCAACCCTCTCCCTCTGCCCATTTTGGCTGTTTCTCTCCAGCACTAGTCCAAGGACAACACACGCGGTACCCTCTGGGAGGTCATTATGTCTCACCAAAAAGCACTAAAAATTGTCTCCCTAAATGTGAAGGGCCTACACAACAATAGAAAGTGACGCCTGGCCCTCCAGGAGATAAAGAATACAGGGGGAGATGTTGTTTTCCTCCAGGAGACGCACTTCACGTCTCAAGAACCGCCTAAAATATTTCAACACGCGTTCCCATTGAGCTATTTCTCATCATTCAGCAGCAAACGCAGAGGGGTTGCCATTCTGATCCGTCAGGGCACCCCATTTAATTTAACAAAAATTCAGACAGATCCAGAGGGGAGATTTATTGTGGTCTACGGCTCACTTTCAGGCACGACAATTGCCCTTTTTAACCTATATGCCCCGAACGAGAACCAGACAGAATTTCTGAAGAAGGTTCTGGAAGAAATTGACCCACAGTACCTATCCTCGCTACTTATTGCAGGTGATCTTAATATGGCTCTCAACCCAAAAGAAGACAAATCGAGCCACCCAGGACGACAACACTCCACTCAGTCACAAAGACTGGGGAAAAAATTCAAGGACATTGTTGGGGACTTTTCTCTGGTGGACATTTGGAGAACACAACATCAGGGGCAAAGGGATTATACCTTTTACTCAGCTCCTCACCAGTCTTATTCCCGTATTGACTACTTTCTTGCTACCAAGAACATCCTAGAGGCCACCACAGACTCAGACATCGGCCCAATTACGTGGTCAGATCATGCCCCTATCACCATGACCCTATCCATTCCATTTGGGAAAATTATCTCATTTAGCTGGAAACTAAACGATTACCTACTGAACCACTCCGGGACAGTGCTGGAACTCAAAAAATCCCTCAGGGAATACTTTAGAATAAACAAAGGCTCTGTATCTTCACCAGCAAGCCTGTGGGAAGACCATAAGGCGACAATCCGAGGAAATCTTATCTCGATTGCCTCCCACCGGAAAAAAACTAAACTCAAATTAACTAAAGAGCTTACAGACAAAATAATCAATTTAGAGCAGCAGCATAAAAATAACCCCTCCCGGAGAATTTACAAACAATTGACAACTGTTCGAAACGATTTAAGAATAACCCAATTGGAAAATGTAGAAAAAGCTCTTAGATGGACGGGTCAGAGGTACTATGATAAAGGGAACAAGGCCGATAGACTTCTTGCTAGTAAGTTACGAGGAATACAGAAAAAGTCACAAATAACGGCGATCAGGAATAACTCTGGTGAACTCCAATACAACGGAAAAAAAATAGCAGAGGAATTCACCAAATTCTGCACCAAATGATATAACTTAAGGACCCACTCTGCGAATTCTAGTATAACGAACTCGGCATTAGCCGCTGATTACTTATCCGATTGCAATCTTCCATCACTAACAGAGGAAGAAAATACTTATCTAAATGCAAAAATTACGCTGGACGAATTAGAAGTGGCCGTTAGGGCCTCAAAGATCTCCAAGGCGCCGGGCCCTGATGGTTTCACAAATGCATACTACAAGAAATTTTCCCCCATCTTGTCCAAACACCTATTAAGCTTGTTCAACTCATTCTTAGAAGGGAGTCCTATCCCATCCACAATGTCGTCCGCAAATCTGGCGATAATACTTAAAGAAGGGAAGGACCCCACCCAATGTGGCAGTTACAGACCAATCTTACTGTTGAACAACAACCTTAAACTATATAGTAAAATTTTGGCGAACAGACTTAACCCTATCCTCCCGAGACTAATACACAAGGACTAGGTCGGGTTTGTCCTGGGCCGACAGGCCTCAGACAATACACGTAAAATAATTAACTTAGTAGACCATGCCCACCTTTCAGGCTCAAAGGCGATGCTATTAAGCCTAGACGCAGAGAAGGCATTTGACAGGATTTACTGGCTATTTCTAGACCAAACACTGATAAAATTTGGTTTCGGAGACTCGTTCTTAAAGGGTGTTCAAGCACTTTATCAGAACCCTTCTGCCTCAGTACGACTCTCGGGCGGAGGCCTTGAGCGATTCCAAATCAAAAATGGTACCCGACAAGGATGCCCCCTATCCCCCCTCCTCTTCGCCCTCACGATTGAACCACTGGTGTCTAAAATAAGACAAAACCCGAACATCCAGGGAATCCCTATCGATAAAGCGCAATACAAAATTTCCCTATTCGCTGATGACATCATTCTTACTTTGACTAAACCCCTAACTTCCCTCCCTAACCTTCAGAAGGAACTGACGGAGTTTGGTAAAGTATCAGGATACAAAATAAACAGCGACAAATCAGAGGCTCTAAATCTTAGTCTCCCAGATCCCGAAGTCAAACTCCTCAAAACTAACTTTAACTACAGATGGTGCCCTTCATACATTAAATATCTGGGAATTAATGTGTCAAGGCACTACCAGGATTTATACCGGGATAACTACCCGAAGTTATGGGACAAGATCAAAAAGGATCTAGATCAGTGGGAAGGTTACCAGATATCGTGGTTCGGTAGAATGATATCTACTAACATGAATATACTCCCAAGAATGTTATACCTTTTCCAAACACTCCCGACCCACGTTCCGGGCGCTGATCTAAAACATATTCAGAACAGATTGTTCCACTTCATTTGGCAGGGCAAGAGACCCAGAGTCGCCAGATCGGTCCTGCTGGCAGCAAGATCTAGGGGAGGACTGGGAGTACCAGACCTACACAGATATTACTTAGCTGCACAGCTCAAGCAGGTAGTAATGTGGAACTCAGACCCGACCCGTTGTAGTTGGGTAGAGATAGAGACTCAATGTGTCAAAATGCCTTCTCTGCAAGCCTGCCTCTGGAGCCTGGACAGAGGAGAGGGGCATACACACAATCTTAAACTACAGGCCTCACGTTTCACGTGGGACGTCTGGATAAGATGTAAATACAAATATGGCCTTACCACCAAAAGTTCCCAATTGACCCCCATCTTTAACAATCCGAAGTTCCCCCCCGGGATGTGGATCTAAACTGTTCGATCAATTCAACACATGGGGTATAGAGGCGATTGCGGACCTTGTGAGCCTAGGGAGGCTTCTGAGCTACCAAGAATTGAGGACCAAATATAAAATTAGAGAATTGGACACATTTAAATGCCTCCAAATCAGAAACTTTATTAGAACAACATGCCCTCTCCCAGAATACCCCACTCTCACGACGTTTGAACAACTTTGCGAGACAAAGACCCACCAGAAAGGTCTAATCTCTGACATATATGGTGCTCTAGAGCGCTCCTCCACCCCCAAAGAGCATGATTATATGCTCAAATGGGCAGCAGACCTGAATATAAATATAGACAGAGAGACTTGGGAAGAAATCTGGCAGGCAGCCTCAGAAACCACCCTATGCACTACAATAAAGGAAAACATTTATAAAATTATGTTTGGCTGGTATCTTACCCCAGCACGATTAAACCAGATCTACCCTCTGGCATCAGACCTATGTTGGAGAGGCTGTGGTCATAGAGGGGACATGGCCCACATCTGGTGGACCTGTCCATAAATTGTGAAGTACTGGGCTAAGGTCCAAATTTTGATAAAAGTGTTCACTGACCTGGAATTACCTATCGAACCACTGACCTACCTGTTGGCCGCACCAATGACTGACATAGTCCGGCCAACCAGGAAATTAATATCCTTCATTCTTACCGCGGCAAGATGCTGTATTGCGGCCTCCTGGAGGAAAACAACCACGCCGGCACTGGGAACGATCAAAAAAAGAGTCGGCTAGGTGATGATCATGGAAAGGCTTACCGCTATCGTGAGACAAAAACTTCCCGCCTACGAGGACATCTGGGAACCGTGGATTTCCTGCAATAAGGTCAGACAACCAGCTCAAACGTGACAGAGGTCTACCCCCTCCCCAGAAGTGAACTAAAACTACCTGCGAGACCACATCCCCAACAGCCAGATGGGTCTCCCAACCCACTCCGACCACTCCCCCCCTCTCCCCCCCCTCACCCTTCCAGTCCTCCCCCCCCTGCCTTCCCTCTCTGAAGGCACTCCCCCCTCTTTACTGACAACTGAGGTTGTCAATCTGTTTCCCCCCCAAAAAAATGTCGATTTAAAAATGTAAGACTTTATCGCTTGTTGTACCTGCATACATATCTAAATGCCTAATAAAATTGTTTGAAAAAAAAAAAAAATGATTCTCCCATTAACTGTACCTGTAAAACCCTACATAGATTGCTCCATTATTAACTGACACTTCCATTAATTATCCCCACTAAAATTACCACTAACCCTTGATGAACTACCACTGTTCAACCCAACCTCACAAACCATAATCAGTCCATCACCAACTATCCTCTCCTCCGCCTCATCCTATCACAGCCTCACATAATAAAGGGGAAGCTCGGCTCGCTGCCCCAAAACTGTGTGTAATGGCTGCCTCTGTGAGACTCATTTGGCCTGTTTATAATGTATTGAGTGGTAACTTCTTCCAGAAAAGAGCTAATCACTGTGTGATCCCGGGGGATGTGTGTAAAGGTTCTGGTCTCCTGTGACAGGCTTTTTATCTGGTGGATAGTAATGGATATCACTTGGCCCAGTTCTTAATCTCTTGCGGGACTTTCATTTCTGAGTAGTTCGTGATTTCAAGACCGCAGGACCGATAGTTCCACACATAATGAGCATAGTCCAGTGCACCTCTCACCGGAGTTCTATTGTGCCCAGTTCAGGGCTCTGGACAAAGGAGGCGGGGCACCTACATGGAGTTCAACTCCTGGCTAGACCTTCACAGCCCTCGGTGGGTAGCCAGATGCAGAGTCACCTCGCTCCTAGACAGGATGGACATCATCATCCGTGAACAGTTTTTGCCCAAATGTGTACCGGAGGTGCGGGAGTGGGTCATAGAGCATAAGCCGAGAATGCACCAGACGACCGCCATGATGGCAGATGAATTTGTGACCATGCGGCCACAGTTGGAGAAGTGGGTCCTGACCCCCGATCCAGTGCCAGCGACAACACCACCTAACGTAGCTGACCCTCCCAAGGCCACTAAGCTGGGATGGAACAAGTGGAGTGCCGGAGGTGCTGCAGCTAAAGCCTGTAGAGTTTGCCAATGAGCGCCGGTGCTACCAGTGCAATTGGCTAGGCCATCAGCGGGTGGACTGCCCCAACCCACCCTGCTCCAGTAACCCCAATATGGGGCAATGCTCACAAGCAGCGAGACCAATCCCCTACGTGAGATTGGCCCCAAAAGCATAGCAAGTGGAGGCCATGCAGAATGTGCAGCAGCAGACCTAGCAGCAGCAGTCAACGATGCAGAAGTGGATCTGGAGGGACATGGAATCGCAGCCATCGGGCTGGAATCCAATGATGTCCGCCAACAATATTTGTGCCCGGTTACCATAGGCCATCTCCGGGTGGCCGGCCTGATGGACACCGGTGTTACGGTAATTTGGTGCAACCTGATATGGTCAGCCCAGAGAAACTTCTCCGTGGCACGGGGATGCCGGTGAGAATGCTGGACAGAGCCCCCAAGTTATTGCAAGTTGCCCGGGTGTTACTTGATCAGGGCACTAGTAGAGGAGTCTGGGATGTCACAGTGTAACCCAGCTTGGACACCAACATCCTGCTGGGCAATGACTTGGGGCACTTGATTTGCTCCTACTCTGAGGAGAATGCACCAGTGGCTGCGGTCACCCCGAGCAAAAGTCAGGCAGTTGCCCAGGTGGAAGTGCCTTTGGCATTGCCACACACCACCCCAATTATCTCTCCCCAGCTTTTGGAGCCAACGAGAGCTGAAGTCCCGGTGGACACCAAGCAGGTAAGCCAGAACAAGCCAGACATTTGTCCCGAACCATGTCCCAACATTTCCTCTGACAGTTTGACAGGGCCAACCTACCAGAACTGAGCTAGGAGTTCATGGACATTGTGTGATCGGACCCCAAACTGGAGGGCATGAAACTTCGGGCGACCGAGTCTGACTCCAAGGGTGTGTCCCATCGGTTCCTTTGGCACCACAGTGTCTCATAACAAGAATCCAAGAGTGCTCTGGTCAGATCAGGGACATTAAGGCGACAGATAGTTGTTACTCATGAATATAGGGCACAGTTGATGCAGATATCCCATGTGATCCTGCTGGTAGGGGCATCAGATAGTCACTCATACTAGAGCCCGGCAACTACAGACTTTCTACTCACCGGCGTCATGACAGGAGGCATTGGTGTTCTGCCATAACTGTAATCCCTGCCACCTAGTGGGCAAGTCGAGTGACCACACAAAGGCTCCCCTGAGACCGCTACCAGTGATCGGTGAGTCCTTCCAGCGTGTAGCTGTAAATATAGTGGATCCGCACATGATCCCAGTTGCTCTGTCCTTGATTGAAGCACTTCAATAGGCAGAGTCTTTGATTGAGATATTCACTAGGGTAGGTTTCCCAAGTGAGATCCTGGCTGATCCGGGGGCACAGTGCATGTCCGAACTGCTCCAATGTCTCTTGGCAATGTGCGAGGTCAAATCTCTCTGTACAACCCCCTATCATCCCCAAACGAATGGATTATGTGAGCGGTTCAATGGGACCTTAATGTCAATGTTGCAAGCATTTGTGGAAGCTGAAAGGGTGAGACTGACAAGCTCACTTACATCACCTGCTATTCGCATATCTAGAGGTGCCAAAGGAGTTTACCATCCGTTCCCCCTTCAAACTCCTCTATGGGTGCCATGTCCGTGGACCACTCAATCTGTTTCATAAGGGCTGGGAGGGGGAGATACTGATGCTTTGGTGCTACATTATGTGGTGGGGCTCAGGGACCAGATAGAGGAACACATGGGGTTGGCACAGGCTAAACTTGAGGCAGCTCAGATCAGGCAATAGCGCTGGTATGAAAGGAGTTTCCGTAGTAGAGAATTAATCCCAGGGCAGCAGGTGCTTGTTCTGAAGCCCACTTGGCAAAACAAGCTACTTGCCGCCTGGGCAAGCCCGTACACGGTTCACCGGCGGGTGCATGAGTGTAATTATGTGGTAAACCAGGATCCAGAGGCAGGTAGGCACATAACATACCATATCAATATGCTAAAGGAGTATCACAAGAGCGGGCCGGAGGTGTTTGCTATTTGTAGCCCGCTGCTGGGGGATCCGGCAAGCCAGGCTCTGCCCGATCTCCTGGGAGAAACCCGGCAGGGAGGCTTAGTGGAGCAGGTGGTGATGGGTCCCCAACTCGCGGTTCCCAAGCTGGTGCGAGAGATGCTAGAGCAGTACCAGGTCATGTTTACAGATAATCAGGGCATTACCCATCTAACCGATCACCCAGTCACCACCGGGGATGATTGGCCACTCCTCAAGAAGCGTAATGGATCTCTGCGGAGGTAAAGTGGAGCATTAAGGGGGAGGTTGAGGAGATGATGGCATTAGGGGTAATTTCTCGTGCTCAGTGTCCTTGGGCTTCACCGGTATTCGTGGTGCCAAGGAGGGTGGGACCACTTGGTTCTGTGTAAAATAACGTCAGCTTAATACTCAGACCGTGGCAAATGCCTATCCTTTGTCCCACATGGATGAGCTCTTAGATGAGCTCATCGGGGCCAGGTATCTGGCCACCATGAATCTGTACAGATTCCATTGACCCAGCAGGCGTAGGAAAGGTCGGCTTGTAACATCCTTGGCTTGTAAGAATTTTTGGTCATGTCATTTGTGATGAAGAAAACGCCGGCCACGTTCTAGCGCCTTGTCAACCGGTTGCTGGAAGGGATTAAGGGCTATGTTAGGGCTTATCTGGACGACTTAGCCATTTGTATTAATGACTGGGACACTCATCTGGTTAATGTAGCAGCAGTCCTAGATAGGATCAGGGAGGCTGGCCGGACACTAAAGCTATCCAAGTGCCAAGTCGGCATGGCGGGGGTATTGTACCACAGCTACCGGGTAGGCCGGGGACATCTCAAACAAGATACTGTCAAGCGCTTCGGTGTAAAGCAATTGCACCTGTGGTGTCATAAATGGCATGTGGGGCTGTGGAAAGGGAGCAGTGTGGGCCACAAGAATAACCGGAGTGTCTGAGCGAGGTAATGACCCTTACCTCAATCTCAGCTCCTGGTCTGGTCCCGCTCTCCTCTGCTTCAGCTCCTGCGTGCAGCCAGCAA
The DNA here is from genome assembly GCF_040206685.1 of Ascaphus truei. Classification (NCBI taxonomy): domain Eukaryota; kingdom Metazoa; phylum Chordata; class Amphibia; order Anura; family Ascaphidae; genus Ascaphus; species Ascaphus truei. The sequence continues at coordinate 1,046,316 of NW_027453837.1, read as the reverse complement.
TTAAGATACAGCTGTGTGGAAGAGTAGTGGCGCAACTGCGCATGACAGATTTCACAGCATCCCGGATGGATAGAAAAAACTTTATTTGCACGACAGCATCACACTGGGGCTACACCACGATCTCCCCCTCTACGCGTTTCACCCTCTTGCTAGGGCTTTGTCTCGGAGTGGGGAGATGTGGTGTGAGCCTGCAGATTTAAGGCAGAAAGCCCGCGAAAATCGCTAAAAATGTTAACCCCTTCATGTATTATATCACCTGTAATTGTATATTGTCTGATACACATGGATAGTGCAAAAAAAAGCCAAGTTGCTACCTTATCTATATACCACATGACAGCCATATGATGAACTTATAACATGAAGGGTGAATAAAAACATTAAAAAGACTGTATACAACACCATGAAGATTACATGTTTTGTCTCTGTTCTCTGTGCAAAACTGTATTAAGACATACTGTCTAGATCATACAAGTTCACTGTTAATTCATTTCTCCATGTCTTAATGTAGGACTTGGTAACCAGAGATAACTTAGTGACAAAAAACATTAATGAAGAAAGTGGGCAAGAGAGGGGGGGGTGTGGAGGGGGAGGAGGGATAGGATGGGAGGGGAAGAGGGTAAGGAGAATGGAGGGGAAGGGGATGGGGGGGAGGACAGAGTGGGGGGGAAGGAGGGAGGAGGGGAGGGGGGGGGAAAGGGCAGGATGGACGCAGAGAAGGGAAAAATAATTGCAGAGGATATCTACGAACAATAAAAATAATCAATTACATGTAAAGCTTGCGTACTGCGAAGACAGGGCAGATTATATATTAATATTAAATATTTTTACATCTTATGTGCAGAATATTTACAAAATTGTTTTGCAAGATATTTTACAAAAAGCAACGCAGATCCCACTCTACGTTGAGCCCATTGGGTTGCAAAGTGTTCAGTGCAAAAATCCAATGAGCTTCTCGCTGGTGCAAGATCTTCTTCCTGTCTCCCCCACGAGGAGGTAAAGGAATATGCTCAATGGCTGTGCATTGCAAGGAACTAATTGAACCCAATGGACAGGTGTTGAAGTGAACAGAAACGGGGTGCAACATATCTTTGTTGCGAATCAACCTAAGGTGCTCCAGAATACGAATCTTGAGCATTCTGGTAGTTAGACCCACATATTGTTTCTTACATTGACATTTCAATACATAAACCACAAATGTCGTCTGACAAGTAATAAAGGATCTGATCTTGAATCTGCGTGATTCGTCTTGGTTGGAGAAGTGTGTTACTTTGTTCATATTTGGGCAAATTTTACAATGACCACATTTAAATGAACCCTGCAGCTTTGGAAACAGAGATAATCTATTTGTTTTATAGACTTTGGATGGTAGCATACTTGGTGCCAAGAGATTACCCAGTGTAGCCGCTTTACGAAAAACCACGCGAGGGCCATTACATACCAATTTTTTCAACAAAGGCTCCAAAGATAATGTGACCCAGTGTTTTTTGATAATTGATTTTATGGCATTGGCTTGCTCGCTGTAGTTGGTGATAAAGTAGGCCACCTCTGTGTCCTCAATTGGTGTACCCTGGTCAGACTGTTCCAAATCAACTTTGATTAGGGTATCTCTGGCTGTACCAAGGACTGAATCAAAAGCTAAATCAAGGTCCTTCTCGGTGTACCCTCTCGCCACGAATCTCCCCCTCATTTCACCCGCTCTGTGGAAAAAGGCCTCAGGAGAGTAGCAGTTCCGACGTAACCGAAGGAACTGCCCCCTCGGGATGCCCCTAACCAGAGGGCGGGAGTGACAGCTTCTGGCATGGAGTAAAGAATTCCTGGCATTTTCTTTCCTATAAATATCAGATTGAATTTGATTATCAATATCAATGTATAGACTAAGATCCAAAAATTGAATTTGATGTGCATTATACACATGAGTAAATCTGATATTAAGTGTGTTTTTTGCCAGGTACTCGAAAAACCCCAATAGGTCGTCTTCCCCGCCACTCCAGATCAAAAGCAGGTCATCGATATAGCGTTTGTAGAACGCTATATGATGCCTGTAAGGATTGGTATCTCCAAACACATGGGACATCTCCCACCAACCCATAAATAGGTTGGCATAGGAGGGGGCAAACGAAGTCCCCATAGCTGTCCCACGTGTTTGGAGATAGAACTGCTGATCAAAGAGAAAGAAATTGTGCGTGAGTGAAAACCTAATGCTATCCAGTAAAAAGGCAATATGTGCAGGTGAAAGAGGAGAGTGATTGGCCAAAAATAATTCTACTGCTGTGAGACCGTGCTCGTGATGGATGATGTTATAGAGGGAAGCTACATCGAGTGTAACCCAGATGTAGTGGGGGTGCCATTTAAAGGGTGCTAAAAGTGCTAAAATATGCTTGGTGTCTAAAATGTGAGAAGGTAAGGTGTGTACAAGAGGGGGTGATCGTGGTGTAGCCCCAGTGTGATGCTGTCGTGCAAATAAAGTTTTTTCTATCCATCCGGGATCCTGTGAAATCTGTCATGCGCAGTTGCGCCACTACTCTTCCACACAGCTCAAATCTAGCAAAGCTCACTGAGGCGGACAGAGATAGTCTGGGTGCCGATTTCACTATTGAGGAAATAACCACGGTGATAAAATAATTAAAACCGTCAAAGGCCCCTGGCCCAGATGGCTTTTCAGGGCTTTACTATAAAAAGTTTTGCAAAGTTCTTGCCCCAAGACTGCTCCACATGTTCAACGCGATCTTAGCAGGAGCCCCAATCCCCGGAGAGATGCTTCGGGCGTCTATTTCACTAATTCATAAATCAGGCAAAGATTTGCTGGAATGCAAAAGCTATAGACCAATTTCCCTGATCAATACTGATATCAAAATATACGACAAACTTTTGGCCAATAGACTAAGTCAGATCCTGGCCAGACTGATACATCCAGATCAAGTCGGATTTATTAAAGGTAGACAAGCAGCGGATAACACCCGACGAATCATTGATCTGATAGAATTGGCTAACAAAGGAAAATCACAAAATATGATATTAAGTCTGGATGCAGAAAAAGCATTAGACAGGATCGATTGGCCGTATTTAAAGGAGACGCTCGGGGCATTTGGATTCGGAGATAGGGTGAGTGAAGCAATTATGGCACTTTACTCAGGTCCTACTGCTAGGGTCATGCACCAGGGCTTTCCATCTGCCCAATTCCAAATTAAAAGCAGCACGAGACAGGGGTGCCCGTTATACTCCTAGCAGCGCTGATACGTGGCTGTCCAGACATAGTAGGGGTGGATGTTTGCTCACAATCCCACAAAGCAGCTCTATATGCTGACAACATTCTATTATTATTATCACGGCCCCTCACCTCCCTGCCAAACCTCTTCAACTTGCTAGACAAATTTACTAAAATATCTGGATTTAAAATCAACCAATCTAAATCAGAAGCTCTTAACATCAGCCTCCCTGGGGAGGTTGAAAAGCTACTAAAGCTTAATTTTGATTTTAATTGGAAACAGAACCAGATTAAATACTTGGGAGTCAATATTACCAGAGACGTCAGAGACATTTATAAGGCAAATTATCCCCCCCTAATTCGATCTCTAAAAGCTGACATCTTAAAGTGGTCCTCCCAAAGAATCTCTTGGATAGGCAAGATACAAAGTATCAAAATGAATCTCCTCCCCCGTATCCTAAACCTATTCCAAACGTTACCGGTGCCACTGAGACTGAAAGACCTACTCTCGCTACAGTCTGATATCTCCAAGTTTATCTGGAGAGGCAAAAAACCAAGAGTAAAAAACTAATTATGAAAAGACCCCCTGCTGCAGGGGGCTTAGCGGTACCTTGCCTGTGGTCCTACTACAAAGCGGCGCAATTGAGCCAAATTGTTCAATGGCATTCCAACCCTGCATTGAAAAGATGGGTGGATCTAGAAAGGGCAATTTGCGCTCCAATGGAGCTGAAATCCTTGATTTGGCTCCCCAAAACAGCATGCACAGGTGCTGAAGTTCCGCTTTCCTCTGTGACCAACTCGCTGACAATATGGAACACGTCAAAGCACAGTCACTCCCTTACCACTAAAAATTCCCTGATGTCCCCCCTTTGGGGGAACTCCGACTTTGCTCCGGGCCTGCAGTACGGTAGTACCTCTAGTTGGATAAAGGCCGGTTATATGCGCCTCAGGGATCTGGAGGGAATTGGTAAAAAAATTAAATCATTCGAACATATTAGATCTGAAAAGAATATTCCCCACTCTAAATTTTTCAAATACCTCCAGGTCCGAGCATTTTATAATAAATTAGCCCCTTACCCAGCACTGACTAATTTTGAAAAGCTGTGTCTGGTAGAACCAGACACTTCGGGACTCACATCGCAGTTATACGGGGAGGTGGTCGGTTCTGAGGTCCCCGAGCAGAGACACCCGAGATACAGATCCCAGTGGGAGTCCGACCTAGGAGAATCCCTGGAAGACGAGGATTGGAACAAAATCTATCTAGCAGCTGCCAAAAGCTCAATTTGCGCCACACTTAAGGAGAATGCATATAAGGTCCTAATGTGATGGTACCACACCCCACTAAAATTAGCAAGGTATGTGCCGGGACTCTCCCCGCTGTGCCCTCGACAGTGTGGAGAGTCGGCTGACCTGTTACATATGTGGTGGTCTTGCCCACGGATCGCCCCTCTCTTGGAGAAATTCGAGATTGGACTCAGAGGATCTTGGGCCTCCCGATTCCTCTAGACCCATGGCTGTTCTTGTTGAACAGACCACTAGAAGGGCTCTCAAGAGCAAGCAATAAACTAATTGGGCATATTACCCTAGCGACCCGGTGCGAGATCGCAACAGTATGGAAACTTAATGAAACCCCATCCATTCCAAAGATTCGAAACAGGATTTGGTTTGTCTGCCAGATGGAAAAGTTAACGAGTCTGGTTAATGACACTGGCATAAACTATCTAAAAATCTGGATACCGTGGCTAGCCCAAACAGACATCCCTGGGGTGGAGCGCGACACAATATGGCATTGATAGTTCGAGGTGCATTCACCTTCGGTGGGTAAAGACCTTATTCCACTTCCACACAGAGGCCTCAGGTGCCACGTTGAACTAGACAAAAGGGTTCCTCAATAACAATAATGTGAAGATGGGCTCCAATAAACAGTCTTCAGAAACTACATCCGCAATCCTATCTTCCCACCCTCCCCTCCCCCTTTCAGTAGTCCCACCCCTACCATCCTTCTCTCTCCTGTGTCACCCCCCCCCCATCACCCGGTAAATTGTTATGAATGATATTCAAATACTCAAACGACTTACCCACCGAGAATTTGGTGATGTCTGAGTCAGTCTTGTCTTTTGTTTCCTTGTCGTCACCCCTAGTGCAATATATCACTTCTACATGTTAGTTGAATTTTATTCTAATTGCTTATATTGGTGTCATGTTATACTTTGTTCCTATACCTTACCTCAATAAAAATACAAGTTATAAAAAAATAAAAAAAACATCAACAGGTGTATGGTTTACTGCTAGTGAAAAGATTTATGTACAGAAAGTCAAAATATTTACAGTCAGTCAGGCCTGCACACAACTCCAGTCCTCGAGGGCCACAAACAGCCCCGGTTTTAAGGCCTGTTTGCGGCCCTCGGGGCCTGGAATTGTGCAGGTCCTGTGTACAGTAAGGAAAAACATTTCTTTATTAATACAAGTTAAAACACGCAACATCTCCTTTATTAAAGTACAGAAAGTCAAAACATGTACAGCATAACAGAATGGTGTTATTAAAAAAATTCTTTAATCATAACATTTTAAAAACGCAACATCTCCTTTATTAAAGTACAGAAAGTCAAAACATTTACATTAGGATGGTGTACAGAACAGTCAGTCAGGCCTGCACAACTCCAGTCCTCGAGGGCCACAAACAGCCCTGGTTTTAAGGATAACCTTGAAAACCTGGCCTTTTTGCGGCCCTCGGGGACTGGAATGGTGCAGGTCCTGTGTACAGTATGTAAAAGCATTTCTTTATTAATACAAGTTAAAACACGCAACATCTCCTTTATTAAAGTACAGAAAGTCAAAACATGTAAAGCACAACATTATAGTGTTATTAAAAAAAATTCTTTATTCATAAAATTTAAAAAACGCAACATCTTTAAAAAAGTACAGAAAGTCAAAACATTTACAAAAACATATACAAAAAATAAACAACAGTTGAACAGTCACGCAAATTCGATCCCCACCAGATTGTCCTTCCAGGGCTGATGCCTTGTATGGCGCAAAATGCCATTAATGGAGTCTCGAATGATTTTCATTAAAGGATCTGTAATTGAAAAATAGCGTCACAATTCCTCCACAATAGTCCTTCTTAAATTTCCAGGAAGCGCCATTTTTTCGCGATTTCCTTCGTAGTTCACTTTGTAGACCCACCTGCAGTACACCAAGTAGGACATGTGGTGCTTAAAAATTAACATGGCATTCTTCTGGGGTAAACCAGCACTCATCACCCTGTACTTCTCCCTGAGTGCCGGTTGCAGCTCGCGCAGGATGATGTCAGGCACCGTGTCGATGCAAGCGTATGTAGGTTGGGTTCTGGAAGCGGGTGTTCTTCTGTGAGTGGGTGTGCTTGTGGTGGCGGGCGAGGGTAGGTTGTCTGAGAGGGAGCTTTCCTCCTGTCTTGGTTGCCGTGTTGTCTCCTGGCGTGGTCTTGACGGGGTTGTCATGTTATCCTCCTCCTCAATGGCATACATGTACACACATTCTTCTGGTGGAGGGGGTGCGCTTGGTGTTGGAAGGTGGTCGAAGGTCCCATTTATCACATCAATGCCACCCTCCTGCTCCGGCGTCGGGGATACAGGGGCATGAACACCGAGCAAATTATGGATCCCTGCTATGCCAGTCTCTATATTCTCCATCCGTCGATCCATCTTCTCCATCCGTTGATCCATCTTCTGCATCCGTTGATCCATATTTAGCATGGTCTCTAAAAGCAGATCTATCTTTACCAGCACAGTAGAGTTCCCGGGGATATCCACACTTAACCCATTCAGCATGCGGTCTAACGAGCTGTTTCTTGTGCATTGCGTGCTGTGGATAACTGGGTGGATGGGTGCTGCGGAGGATGAGATGGGGGTTCCATGGAGAGAAGCGGCAGTGTCGTCGAAGAAGGATGGAGGAAGTGACCTGTGGATTTCCGGGCGAGAAGCGGCAGAGTCGTCTAAGCGTAATGGAGAAAGTGACCCGTGCTTTTCATGTGCACCAATGGCAGCGTCGTCGAAGAGCAGTGGTGAAGATGGGCTGTGGGTTTCCGGGAGAGCGTCGGCAGAGTCGTCGAAGCATAAACGAGGAAGTGGCCTGCGGGTTCAATGGGTTGGCTGCCATTTGTTTTGCGTTGAGTGTACAACACCAAATTTCTTCTTGACATAATAAGGTGCATTAAAACCTTTAGCCTTTGGTGTCAGCAGAAGTTTTTCTTTATTGTCCTTAGCCTGTCACTTTGGCCTTGGCTTGGAAACGGCTGCCGCCTTTCGCTTTTTCTGTGTGATAGGCACGGCAGAGGCAAGTGGCTTCTTGCGTCCATGGAATCGGGGTTGATCCATGGAAGCACATGGCACAATGCAGTATCTGGACAAGGGCAAGTTCAGATAAAGTTCATCGAGTGGTGGGCTATGCAAAGTGTGTAACCTTTTATGCATAGCGACAAGGTACAGGTGTTGAAAGTGGGCGTACTCTAATGTGAGTCATTAACGTATAAATACACCATCCATTTTGTGGATTCACTGCACATTGAATACACATCAACCAAACATCAAATATACATTCTTGTGTTTGTATTTCTTTCTACTCGCAGCAATGCCTGTTAAAAAGATTTCAAATGATCTCAGCATGAGAATTAAGGAGATGTACTGTACACGAGCGGACAACGAATTGCAGATATCCAATGCTGGTTAGCTGCTTCTGGCCTCGTTGTGCAATCAACCACCGTGTGCTATCATGCACACGGAAAAAACAAACAACGCACGAGGACACAAACGGTAACTAACGCGTAAGTATATTTATATAACTATATAATACAATATATCTATTATTGTTTATATTGCTGCATATTAATAGAACTATTTTTTGTGTAGATCTATCTCATTTTATAGTTATTTCGGTATATTTATATAACTACAGTATTTAATACAGTATAGCTATTGTTTACATTGATGCATATTAATTGAATTATATATTGTGTAGATCTATCTCATGTTATAGTTATTTCGGTATATTTATATAACTACAGTATTTAATACAGTATATCTATTGTTTATATTGCTACATATTAATAGAACTATATATTGTGTAGATCTCTAATTTTTTAGTTATTTCGGTATATTTATATAACTACAGTATTTAATACAGTATAGCTATTGTTTACATTGATGCATATTAATTGAATTATATATTGTGTAGATCTATCTCATGTTATAGTTATTTCGGTATATTTATATAACTACAGTATTTAATACAGTATATCTATTGTTTATATTGCTACATATTAATAGAACTATATATTGTGTAGATCTCTAATTTTTTAGTTATTTCGGTATATTTATATAACTACAGTATTTAATACAGTATATCTATTGTTTATATTGCTGCATATTAATTGAACTATATATTGTTTAGATCTCTCATATTATAGTTATTTCGGTATATTTATATGAAGGAAAATCCGTTATTTCCTCCCCTGGCTTCAGAACCGAGAGGAACCTTTCCTCTGCCAGGTAAACTGAAGCCTTGTGACTGGATACACTATCTGCACCGTTTGCAGCAGACTCCCCCGGAGAAGCTTTCACGCCCTGCAACTGTTATCTTCGATCTTTGATGAACTTTATCAGGCCTGGAAGACGAACGAAATGAAACGTAACGCATGCCAGGTTTCAAATCCTTTGTCTCAATTTATTACTCATAGGGTAATGACTTTTATACAGAAAAAAAAAAAAGATATTGGTTAGAGGCATAACATAGGCGTATCATAGGCGTATCATAGGCGTGTCTTGGGCGTAGCTTTGATTAGAGGCGTGATTTAGGGGCAGGACATATTAGTGGCGTGACTTTTGAGACACGTCTTTTCCAATACAAGCAATTGTCTGAATACATAGCTTATTCATTGTCTGTTATCAAAAGAGACTTTGAGTCTTTAGCAACTATATTACACTATTTTGCTTCTTGCAGAGAACCATTCTATTATATTCTAACTAAAACATCAGGAAATTGACAACACAAAAGTATCGTATTAATATCCTGACCAGGAAGAAAGGAAATGCAATTTAGCAGAAACTGTGTGCATTTAGGAATTATATTTCAGCAAAAAGGCTGACTACAGAATTTTAACTAGTGATGACCATACAAAATGGAAGCTTAACATGAGTGCAGATTCTGGCCTGACATATTGGTCCTAACAATCCCCTCCTTTTTGTTCTCTGAAAGAACAAATACCCTTACTAGGTACGCTTCTCTATGAATATGGCCTTATGGGGACCAATAGTATCATAGACTCTGTTCATGGCCACATATGAATTATTAGTTGCATACATGGCGTGAGATGAAACTGAAGGTTTCCTTGAGACAAATGAAAGCATTGCACACTTAGCACAGTGAAAAATAACAAAAATTGCTGCGATTATACTAATCACTACAATAAAACCATAGAGAATTTTCATACCCAATTCTCCGATCCAACTAGTGAGTCCTGACATCCAATTTAAGCTAAGGCCTGAGGATTCTTTACGCATCCTTGCCTGAATTTCCTGTAACTTATCCATATCTTTATGAATAGCGCCAGACTCATCTTCAATATAGGCACAGCACTTCTGTCCTACAAGTTTACAAACACCTCCTTGTGAGGCTAGCAGATAATCAAGAGCCATTCTATTCTGTAATAATACTGTTCGGATCTGCTCTTGTTCATTAGTCAGACGGATAATAGCATCATTTGTCTGATTAAGAGCATCATCAATATTTACCATAACATCACTTAATTTAGAACAGAGATCCAAAACACCTAAACTAGGTATAAAAACCCCAGCTGCAATGCAGGTTGGACTAATGGTCCTGGTCAGATATTTTCGATTTCTCAGCTTCCCTTGGGGTAACGTGTCAGATACATAGAAAGTGGGAAGAATGAAACCCAGATAACAAGGGGCAGTGTGATTGCAGGGTACAATCTTAGTGGCCCAGATGCCACACAACCAATATATATATATATATATATATATATATATATATATATATATATATATATATATATATATATATATATTTATATATATATATATATATATATATATATATATATATATATATATATATATATATATATATATATATATATATATATATACATGTAGAGGTATCAGTACCGTGTTAGCCGAGCTTCAATAATCAAAAAATAAATAGATGATACCGTTCTGTGTCTAACGAAATGCTTTTATTTGTGCGAGCTTTCGAGATACACTGATCTCTTCTTCCGGCGATGTTATAATGAATGAAGCAAGGATTACTTAAAAACAGTGTCTCTTGTGAGACACTGTTTTTAAGTAATCCTTGCTTCATTCATTATAACATCGCCGGAAGAAGAGATCAGTGTATCTCGAAAGCTCGCACAAATAAAAGCATTTCGTTAGCCACAGAACGGTATCATCTATTTATTTTTTGATTATATATATATATATATATTTATATATCATTAAATATTTCTATAGATTAGAAAATGGCTTACATCTCAATATGTCACATAATCTAAGGGTCAGCTATTTGTGAGAATTGGTGGGGGCTAATTTCTGCTAAGAGCGACTGCACAAACATTCTTCTTGCACACATCTTTCATACTGCATTTACTCAGAATGGCAAAACGGACCAAGATGGATGACTTGTGATCCTTTTCTTGTGGTTGACTCACGTCCCTTTGTGACCTCCCACCTTCCTCATATCCAGTCTTCTCAGTCCCCCCATATCCTTAAGAGACAGTCTATTTAAAGAACAGAACAGTTAACCGTTTCATAGTCCTGATGGACCAAGATGTCCAAGTTGTGCATAACTTCATTCCTTTCTTTTCCGGCCATTATATCAGCCAAGTTGATTTCTTCTTTGGTTTCTTCTTCTGGGGGACTGGCGACATCATCACCGCAGAGAGGCATAGCGTCGGTGGGGGTGGCAACGCACTTCTGGATCAGAGTTTTGCTGTACTTAATACATAGAGAGCAATGAGTAGGACAAACACACACATACAAAAACATTCGCTAGCTTCGCTCAAAGCAAATCAATCCAACCACCAAGTCCCCATGGTCCCTAAATCCTGGATAAATACAAAACATTGGGCGTTTACTAGGGCGCATACATGCCCCTCCTTTTGAGGCTAAAATATAGTCTAGAGCTATTTTATTCTGCGGAGCCATTAATTTAAACTAAACCTATTCTTGGTTAAGTGAGTAAATGTCTGCGATTGTATGATTTAGGATATCCCTGTAAACCTGTCATACAGTAACCCAACTCCTACATTTGGGAATAAATTCCCTGAAACTTATTCTTCCCATAGACTACTTTTTAGCACTTGTGTATTGGGTGCATCTCTTCTGTTTCTAACTCTACCTGTGAGCAATTAACATAACCGTGTGTTTGACTGATAAAACATTCTCCCACCGGGATATCAATCTTCAGGAAGATTCTATTAACCTATAAATCCAAACAAAATAAACAAAGTTAAACAAATAATACCTTATACTATTTTGTCATCCTTATGGGACGCCACTTACACAAACATAATGGAGCATACATTGTAACTGAAAAATAATAAAAACCTGTAAAAATAAAAAGTTCAAAGTTCGTGTGTTGAGGCCTGGACATTTTTGCCTATAACCTTTCTCCCTTGATGATTAGTGGTCAGAGAGTATTGTGTCCATCAAAACACTTATTTGTAGGTGCTATGTCTTTGTCTTTATTAGCTGTTTGTGCTTAGACTGGCACTATTTTGACGTGCGTGATGTGTATCCATGATGATAAGAAATTTTTACTGCAATGCTGGTGATGAGTAGCATTTAAATGGCCTTTTCATCTGGGATGAAGAGCGTGCTTGCGTAGAAAATGCTTGACCATTAACCCGTCTTGCGTAGGTGCACTTTCAGCTTTAACCTGTGCCTAGCAAGACTCAAAAATATATATTAGTTGCATGCAATACTCATTAATTGTTTTATTACCAATAACATGGTCCTTAATTCGTTACTTTGAACTACTGATGGTCATAACTCATCCCATAAGTGTCTCATAGGGAGAGAATTTATACCTAGAAATAAATTATTGTATTAATATGGTTACTACTATTATTAGCATCCGCAATATTAAACAGAGATATTCCCTATTAACGCTCCTCAAATTTTAAACTAAGCAACCAATATGGACTTGACTTTGCTACAATCCAAGTTCCTAAAACTTGGTACCTCAGCCTTTGCCAAACCAATTGCTTCCATAATCAACTCTATCCTGTCTGCAGGCCATATCCCTAAGACCTGGAAAACTGCTAGAGTTGTCCCAATCTTCAAAAATGGGGACAAAAACACTGTCTCAAACTACAAATCAATCTCTCTTCTCCCAATACACACTTACTCTCATTCATACCTAACTGCCATCTGCCATTTTCTCTGATGCAAATGGTGTCAACCTTTTAGTCATTTAATACTAACTAACCTTAAAACTCGCCCCACAAGTCAAGCATCCCAACAGCCTGCACTCATGGCTATTGTCACACACCCACAGTCACTCCTGGCTTTCACCTCAAACACTCCACTGTAACTATTCTGCTAAAAATATGAAATGCCTTGTATATAATATATATACCCTGTTCACTTATGCAATTATATATCCCCTGTCCTTTAACTCTATTTCCAGGACATACCCAAAAACAAATAAATGGTTACAAAATTATAAATTTGGCAGATATGATATATCCCTCAAAATAGGGACGGCTTGCTACCTGCTTTGCTGTGACATCTGCAAAGGTATTGTTATTATTATTTACCAGGGGCCTGTCAGCCCTTGGAGTTAACATTGCTATAATAAATTCTGAACCTGCTGTGCATTGTATATCATTTACAACATATCAAGTTCATATCAAATCCCTCTATAGGGATTTCAGAGAGACCTTCAATAACCTATGTATGTATCTCCCCTCTTTTGTTCATATATTATCTATATATGTGAACAAAAATACAAAAATACAAAAAAAATTATGAAAACAGGTTGCTTTGATATATAGCAAAATCCAACTGGTAAATAGATTTGTATGTGTAGTGACTATAAAAATATTTACTGCTTGTGTTAAAAGAAGAAAAAGCCTGCAGTAGGTCTTTTTACAACTGTGGCATTTACAATATAAGAAAAAAAATCCTGAAATCCTGAACAAAAGATTTCCTTTTAAAATAGACAAATAATTTTGAACTCTTTGCAAAGTGCTGAGCACACAGCCAGCATTAACTTTAAAAGACACTCTGACTTTAAAAAGAAAAAAAAAATAATAATTTTCAAAGCGCCTTTTTTTTTTTGTTTCTGGGAAAACAGCCAGAAACCTCAAAGTACAGATAACGGGTTTCGCTGTCTTATTCATATTAACTGCTGGATTAATCCTCACACAGGGGATTGTAACATTAGTTTAATGTTAAATATGAAGCTTTCCACGCTGTCCTAAAACTGCATTTTGTATGGTCTTTCAAAAATTAAATAACGGGAATATTTCAAATTACTTATAAACACCAAGTCTATGCCTACAAGAGCATGCAACATTCTTTCACTCATTCCCCAGAATGCCTTCTGAAAGAAATCTCATATTCCTGCAAACTTCCATCAATACATCTTATGCTATCCCGTTTTAACTATGCCCTCTCTTAAGCTAAACAAAATATCTTCAAACATGCAACAGTAATACCATGACTAAAAAAACAGCAAGCTTGACCCTACCTGTCTTGTATGGCTTCTACACTGCTTATTTAACGGAGACAATTCTCGCTAAAATAACTGACCTCCATGCTGCTAAAGGCAGATATCATCACACTCCGCTCACACCACGGACACCCTCCTTTTGAAGCGCTATGTACATTAATGGCGTTATAGACATATATAATACAATATATTAATTCAAACAGTGCTTGTGAGCTCTTACCAGCATTTTAAACAAAAACAGCGCCAAATATATCTTAATCCTGTAGAAATAAAATTGAAATGTGTTATCTTACTGCTTTACGGAAAAGAAGACAGTTCTACATTACCTTGTTCTCATGAATAAACTGCTTAAGCACAGAGCTAGTTAATTTTAATGTGAATGCTTCGCATTCTTTAAACTGTAAGAGAGAGGCTGTGCCCCTCCTTTTATTAAGATAGAAATACCATGCTTGAGGGGGCGGCGACGGTGAGGAAGATGGAGTCTTGATTTCTGAGCTCCTCTCCCACCGGCATTAATAAAGCTAATAACAGCAACAGATCCCACGATCTAACTATATAAACCATAAAGAAATACTTATAAACATCCAAGGATGCCAGCAGGCAGGGTGGCCCGAGCTAAAAGTCAGCCGGTCACTACATATTTTAAAAAGAAAGCAGAGACACCAGCAGAGAAATCAAAGCTTCCCGTCCAGCTGGATAACATGGACCCTGACAGTGATCCCTCTCAGAAGGATGAAAGAGACGAGGAGATGGTCAGACGAAAGGACTTGAAAGAATTTTGTACCAAGATGCAAACATTTTTTAAGACTGAATTATGGGCTCTTAGGAAGGATGTGGACGCACTTGGGGAGAGAACTGACACCCTGGAGAGAAATGCTGATGAAACAACAGCCACCATTGCACAGACACAGGATCAAGTCTCCACAATGAATGACAGAATTACATTTCTGGAAGATAAAGTGGAGGATGCTGAGAATAGAGACAGAAGGTGCAATATAAGGCTGAGGGGTGTCCCAGAAAGTGTTCTCGACCCTGAGGATTTCACAAATAGCTGGCTGGAACATATTTTCCCTGATAAACCAGAGTCTGAAATCAAACTGGACAGCTGCCATAGAGCTCTCCGTGGCAAACCTCAGAAAGTTGACCCCCCAAGAGACATTGTGGCCCGCTTTCACCATTTCCGTACTAAAGAGGAGGTCTGCAGGGTTGCCAGAGAGGATAACTCCCTAGCCTTTGAAGGAGTTAAAATACAAATATTTCAGGACCTAGCACCGGCCACCTTACTCAAACGAAAAGCCTTAGCACACATCACTAAGGTTCTCAGGGATAACAACGTGAGGTATAGGTGGTTGTTTCCCTGCGCCCTCTTATCCATTAAAAATGGAGTTGCTCACATGCTGCGGAGCCCTGAAGATGGTGAGGGATTCTTAACCAAACTTGGTCTCACTGGAGCTAACCATATTTCACCCCACACCTCTCCGGTCCGTTCCAGCATCCCAACATCCACCTGGAGCCGCGCTGGCACCTTGAGTACCAGAAAACCCACCAAAGATGGCGCAAACAGGTCAGCAACAGGACCTGTTAAAGATTAATCATTTATATATACCATACAGGATACCGCACTCACATCCCCCCATCCTGCACTAAAGGAACCGGAGTACCAATATACTATCTTCCCGCCTCGCTGATATGATCCAGCCTTACCTAGATGTCCCCTGGATGTAAGGCATCGTTTTTACCTAGAGCCGGCGTTGCCTAGATGTCCCCTGGGTGTCCCCTGGATGTGGGGCATCGTTTTTCCCTGGAGCAGGCGTTACCTGGATGCCTGGATGTCCCCTGGATGTCCCCTGGATGTGGGGCATCGTTTCTGCCTGGAGCCGGCGTTACCTGGATGCCTGGATGTCCCCTGGGTGTCCCCTGGATGTGGGGCATCGTTTCTCCCTGGAGCCGGCGTTACCTGGATGCCTGGATCCCCCCCAGATGTTCCCTGGATGCGGGGCATCGTTTCTGCCTGGAGCCGACGTGCACCCGGTTTTGGCGCGGCGGCCATCTTTCCAAGCTCCTTCCTGATCTCGCGCGGGAAGCAGAGTGGCTTTCGCGCGCTTCAGGAGCTGACATCATCGCCGGGCACCGGGCGCCCTCTTCTCGCGAGATCATGGACGACAGGCACTGATCTCCTGAAATCCAAGATTGAGGCCGGGAACTGTCCGGGAGGGTCGTGAGGTAGCAGGAGAAGTGCTGATATGGTAGCACTCCCCTCCGACCGCCCCAGACAGTCTGAAGTTCACCCAA
Organism: Ascaphus truei; assembly: GCF_040206685.1. NCBI lineage: Eukaryota > Metazoa > Chordata > Amphibia > Anura > Ascaphidae > Ascaphus > Ascaphus truei. The sequence continues at coordinate 1,030,088 of NW_027453837.1, read as the reverse complement.
TACATCAATACTCCACATCAAATAAAGAGTCCCCCCTACACACCCCTTTAAACATTATTATATTGTTATATTGTTATACCCAGTATATTTAGTAAAATTGTTATAGTCAATAAATTAAGGTTATACCATAATTATAAATATAAGTAGATATGGTTATATTATAGATATAGTCATAGATATGGTTATAATAATATAAGTAATAAAATATATATATGGTGTATATAAATGTATATAAATGTATATAAATCACCAATTAACATGGTTAACATAGTTAATAATACAAATGATTAGGATATATTTTATATAGTTAATTAATTAATTAATTAAGTAATTAATTAATTAATGGTATATAATATAATATAATTAATTAATTCTGATATATTCTATATACTTTATATACTTTCTATATCCATAATAGGGTTCCAGAATATTAAACGCAGACGCCATAAAATAGATTTGATATATATTAACTATGTAATAGCTGTAGATATATAATGAAATATACACAAGTAAGGGCATATTATTGATAAATAAACTGTACTGTATACTGCTGCGGCACAGTTTATTCGAGCATTTGCCCGTTCTGTGCCGCAGCAGTAGCCTGGCACGCGCCCGAGTGTGACGGGCGCACGCCGAAGCAGCGGAAGAGCGCCCTCCGATCGGGGCGCTCTCCCTACCGCTGCCGGGTCCGCCGGGTCCCCCGGAACCCCCTGCCGCTGTCCCGCGATCGCGGGACACCAGGGCTCCCTCGGGGAGCCCCTGGACACGCGTGCAGGGGGCGCACGCTCCCGATGACGCGTGACCGCGCGTCTATGACGCGCGGCACGCCGAGGGGCGGCCACTAGCAAGCCGGGAGATTCCCCGGCTTGCGGTACCGACCACACTTCAATAAAGTGTGTCGGTAGTGTATGTTAACATTTATTTCACATAGATGGTTATATGTATTTTTAAGAATATGGTTATGTGTATGTGTATGTATAGGTATTTACGCACAGATATGTATGTATTTGTATATGTGTGTGCGTATATATGGACATGTGTATGTGTATATATGTACATATATAGGTACCAGGAAAAGTTTATTCGGATATATATATAGATATATAGATATGTATATATGTGGATGTATATGTATTTATATATGCACATATAGGTTATAGGCCCACTGTAGCGAATACATAGTGTATATAGTTAAGCATAGTTATATTATAGTTATATAGGAACAGTTAGTTCAAATTATATAAATTACATACGATATGACAGTGGACGGCCTAGACAAATTTGAAAGCGGACGATGTAGACAAAGAATAAAAATGACAGGTTGGATGAGTGCGGAATTCTGACGGGTTTGACACAGTTGATTAGTTAGTTTGTTAAGTTAATTATGACAGATACGTTTTATATGTGTTATATATATGTGATACCAGTTTACAAGTTATACGAGTTGTACATTATAAATTTGATGCCGGGGGAGCTACTCTCCTTCGTGCATGTGCCCCTTTTCTCGGTCCTCAGTTTGGAAGGACCGTTACCAAGACCCAGGGTGGTTGATCTCCACTATAGGAGACTGGCCCATCAGGAAAATGGAGCCAGACACCCCACCCTCTGGGCGCAGGAGCTACTCTCGGGGGCTCCCGAGATACGCTCTTGTATCCTGTGTTTTTCTTTATTATTATTTATTTTTCTCCCAACTTTTATTTTCCCTCCCTACCCTTCCCTGCCGCAATCTCATCATTGTTTCCCATGTATGGTCTACCTATCCCCACCCTTTTCCTCACCCCTCCCTTCCCAGGATATATGATATTCAGCTACCACATCAAACCGACATAGCAGGTATGAATATTACTATAAGAAACCCCAGGAAAAACATCAAGAGTAAGTACAATGCTCACTTTACATATTTTCTCTTACACATGAAAAATGGCGCTTACATGTATTTCTCATAATGTAAAGGGCTTTAATAGCCCGATCAAAAGAAAGCTGGCTTTTACAGATTATAAGAGAAAAAAGACGGAAGTGTTATTCTTGCAGGAGACGCACTTCAGCAAGAATAACTCACCTGGGTTTTTAAGACAAAGGCTTCACTCAGTTTTACATGGCTTCAGCATCTGTCAAAAAAAGAGGAGTGGCCATTTTATTCCATAATACCATACCCTTTGTACTCCAGAAAATTAAGAAAGACGCAGAAGGTCGCTATCTCATTCTCACTGGAACAATCCATGAACAGCCCATCACATTGGCCTCCATATATGCTCCTTGTGTACAAGAGGCATCTTTTTTTGACAGATTCTTTCGCCTGTTGAGTTCAGTAGCTAAAGGATATATCATAATCGGAGGAGATTTCAACATTACGATGCAATCTTCCCTGGACAGGTCAGGAGGAGGCGACTCTGAGAATCAAAGAGCACAAGACACCCTAGGCAGTGCATTGAAAGACATCCAATTAGTAGATATATGGAGGGAGTTGCATCCAACATCTAGGGACTACACCTTCTACTCTCATCCACATACCTCGTATAGTAGAATCGATGATCTCTTCGTTTCGTGTCACATGGTTCCGAAGGTCACTAATGCAATGATCCATGATATTTCATGGTCTGACCATGCACCAATCGAGCTTAGGTGCAACAATATTGTGACCAGTCGACCAGGCGCAAATTGGAAACTCAACGAATCTATCCTTAAAATACCCGAAATTTGTACTACAATAGCTCAGGAGATAACTCAATTTTTTGAGGTTAACACAGGCTCTGTGGAATCCCATATGGTCTTATGGGAGGCTCATAAAGCAACTTTAAGGGGCATAATTATCAGTATTACCGCCAAAAGAAAACGAGTCAGAGATTCCAAAATTTGGATGCTCCAATCCAAATTACATTCCCTGCTATCAAATCATAAAACCAATTCAGATCCAAATACAGCAAAGGAACTGAAAGACACAAAAATCGAATTAAATATGTTAATGACTTCCCGAGCAGATAACTCCTTATGTTGGTCAAAGAGAAAGTTTTATGAAAAAGCTAACAGGCCGGATACGATGCTAGCTAGAGCACTAAAAGATAGGCAATCTAAGTTTAACATCCAAGCTATACGCTTAAAATCAGGTATTCCCACGGCCAACCCTAAAAAAATAGTAGAAGAATTTGGTTCATTCTATGGTTCCCTATACGACGGAAAGAAAGTGGCACACAATAAAAACACGAGCAGTGCACTGAGAGATTTCTTGGCCAGCTCAAAACTGGAGAGATTGACAGAGCGTGACAGAGAAGCTATGGGCGCTGACTTAACATTGGAAGAAGTGTCGCAAGCCATCAAGGAACTGAAACCATCAAAAACACCAGGTCCTGATGGCTTTTCGGGGCTGTATTACAAGAAGTTCTCTGAATCACTCGCCCCACAGCTGCTCCATATGTTTAACGCTATTTTAGCAGGAGCCCCTATTCCCGAGGACATGCTACGGGCGTCTATATTACTAATACATAAACCTGGCAAGGATCCGCTCAATTGTAAAAGCTATAGACCAGTTTCTCTAATCAATACCAATATAAAAATATATGCCAAACTTCTGGCCAATAGATTGAGTCTAATCCTACCCGGACTAATACATCCAGATCAGGTTGGGTTTGTTAAGGGGAGGCAGGCAGCGGATAACACCCGACGATTCATTGATCTGTTAGAATTGGCAAACAAAAATAACACAAAAAGCATGTTATTAAGTCTGGATGCAGAAAAAGCTTTGGATAGGATAGACTGGCCATATCTACAAGAGACGCTCACAGCATTGGCTTCGGAAATAGGGTGAGTGGAGCGATTATGTCGCTGTATTCAGGCCCATCTGCCAGAGTCATACATCAGGGCTTCCCCTCAGACCCTTTCCCTATCCAAAGTGGCACGAGACAGGGGTGCCCATTATCTCCCCTCCTGTTTGCCCTATGTATCGAACCTCTGGCGGCATGTATTCGAGAAAATCCGGATATTTCAGGGTTAAACGCATACTCCCAATCACACAAAGCGGCCCTGTATGCAGAGGATATCCTATTAATCATCTCAAAACCCCTCACATCATTACCTAATCTATTTGACCTTTTAGATAAATTCTCTAAGGTCTCTGGGTTTAAGATAAACCAATCCAAATCTGAAGCTCTGAATATCAATCTCCCCGGACATATAGAGAAACTACTGAAATTGAATTTTAATTTTAACTGGCAAAAGAATTCACTCAAATATTTGGGGATTCATATCACCAAAGATGCAAAAAACATCTATAAAGCAAATTATCCCAAATTAATTCGGACTCTAAAACAAGACCTAATCAGATGGTCCTCCAAGAAGATTTCTTGGATAGGAAGGATTACTTCCACATATCGTATACCTCTTCCAGACATTGCCTGTGCCACTCAAACTGAAGGATATACTCTCACTTCAGTCTGAAATATCCAACTTTATCTGGGGAGGTAAAAAACCGAGAGTAAATAAATTAAACATGAAGAGACCCACTTTAGCAGGGGGGTTAGCGGTACCCTGCCTGTTGTCATATTTTAAAGCAGCTCAATTAAGCCAGATCATTCAATGGCATTCCGACCCTAAATTAAAAAGATGGGTGTGACGATAGCTTCCACAGGCTTATTAATATTACACAAAAATAATTGGGTTTGAACTGAACGAGGCTTAAGATATAATAAATTGTATTTATGCCTTAGAATAAAGGTGAACACAACAGATAATACAGTAACAAACAAGAAGTACACTTACTTAAGGGTTGGGGAATGAGAAGTATGATGTAGCATTTCTCTCAGCAGTCAGGAAATCATTCAGGTGATATCAGGTAACCATATCAGCAAACGAAGACAAAGGATATGTGGGTGGACAGCAGTTTATAAACCTTTTGTCCCTCTATCTGTACCATTAAGCACTGGTGATTGGTTTTCAATTACCTCCAGCCAATCTTTAACATGGGAACCCATTTCAACACATGCCCCCCTGCTAGCTGGCCCATGCGCAGTAGAACTCTGGGGTCTCATTTCTGTAGCCCCACATGTGCAATTGGAATACCAGCCCTTCTACCCATTTGGCTTTATGGCAGGAAAACCTTTGTTGGAAGGTGTTAATCTGGAACACTTAAGACCTGTTCTGGTTTGGGCCTCGAATAAACAGTGAGGGTGACAAAACTCTTTGAACAGAACTTAAATCCTAGACATAGCGGCGTCCCCAGGGCCATCTGCTACCTTATGGCCCAAAAGAATTTCCTCTGGAACTTATCCATACCTTAAGATACACTATTAAGCATAAAACATAAACGTATTAAAATATCCGGTTCCGTTAGGTCCAGCAGGTCCAAATTTCCCAGTTCGCCTTGCCAGAACTGGGACACCATATGGTCCAAAAAGCGACTTGCTACGACCTAAGAAACCGGAGTTACACAAATGTACATTAAATCATTTTAATACACAAATCTCCATTGAAAAAGAAATCTCAGCTTTTCACTAAATTCCCATTGAAAACAACGGGCAGCTCCGCCATAGACTTTCAATGGTAAATCGCCGCCATTGAAGTCAATGGGGGTTTTCTGCCATTGAAGTCTATGGGAAAACTCCCGAACTTCAAGGGGGTCCATACTCCGTCGGGGTGGTCCAAGCGGGTCAAGGATGGTTCTGCAGCGATGCCGGAGCAGTGGCTACAGATACCCCAAACCCTGATCCGCTGAACCCTCTGGAACCGGAGATATGGATTCCTAAAATTTAGCATTTCTCTGAGCCGTTTCTGCCGCCGCCGGCAAAGCCTATGGCGCGACCCGCTCTATCTGGTTCGACCCTTATCGGGGGTCCAGGATTCGGGGACCCGGTTGTGGTCGAGTGGGGGGAAGCCTAGGAACTAGGGGCAAAAAGAATTTTATTTCTAGGTGCCCTAGAACTGTTTATTCCCACATCAATTAACTTTTGAACTTGACTCAGTGATTGTAACTCTTTTTAGACAATGTATCCGCTTTGTGGTTTGCGATCTGGACGGCAGCCAACTCGTTCTTCAAAGGTTACCTCGAGGCATCTCCATTGAAGTCAATGAGCCCATTGACTTTCAATGGGAAACCGCCGCTCTCCCTCTCGGACGCCACCTGCTGGTCACTACAGGAAACAGGACTAAAACAGCACAAATTCCTATTGAAATGCATTGAGCCCTAATGGCGGCCAATGGGGACCTGCAAAATGGTGCCTGAAAAGGCGGGAAAACTACACAAAGAGCTAAAATCATTAAAGAACTATTAACCCTTGTGCTCCCGGATGGATTCTAGTGTGTATGTGATGCAGACAGTGATTAACACAGACATTACAATGGAACAGGGGAACATACATTTACAGGTCATAACAAGGGTTAAATCACATTTCTGGACCTCAGTCCAGTTAACCCTTGTCTCCCTGGTGTGGTCAGGGGTGGCCAAATGGGGTGCAACCCCTTTAATACCGGGCCACCCCCTCTCTCCCTCTACACCTCCCCTTCTTAATGCGTGTCCTGTGGCCCACTGGCCCTGATGGGGAGTGGGGCACTGCTGGCACCATTAATGAATTCAGTCTCAGAGGGATAGTCCTGGCGTGAAAGTCCATCAGCATTGCTGTTTTCACTGCCCTTTTTGTGCTGAATGGTAAATTCAAATTCTTGCAAAGCCAAGCTCCATCTCAGCAGTTTGGCATTTTCCCCTGATACCCTCTGTAGCCAACTCAGGGGATTGTGGTCGGTGATGACCATGAAAGCCCTCCCATAGACATAGGGCTGGAGCTTTTTGAGTGCCCACACAATGGCCAAGCACTCCTTTTCAATGGTGGCATATGCCACCTCCCTGGGGAGCAGTTTGCGACTGAGATACACCACAGGGTGCTCTTTGCCGTCGTCCCCCACCTGGCTCAACACAGCCCCCACACCAAAGTCTGAGGCATCAGTCTGAATAAGAAAATGCTTGGTATAATCTGGGGCAGCCAGGATGGGGGCCTCAGCAAGCGCAGCTTTCAGTGCCTGGAAAGCAGTTTCACAGGCAGGAGACCAGGTAATAAGCACAGGCAGTTGCTTCTTAGTCAGATCAGTCAGGGGTTTGGCCACGGCGCTGTACTGTGGGACAAATTTCCTGTAGTACCCTGCGGTGCCCAAAAATGCCATGACCTGTTTCTTGGTTTTTGGAACAGGCCACTGAACTATGGCTTCTACCTTGGCTGGCTCTGGTTTGAGATGCCCTCCACCCATCCTGTGCCCTAAGTACAGGACTTCTGTCATCCCTACCATACACTTAGTGGGTTTTAAGGTAAGCCCAGCCTCCCTGATCCTATCCAGCACTGCAGCTACATGTCCTATGTGGGATTCCCAGGAATTACTAAAGACAGCAATGTAATCTAAGTAAGCCCTGGCATAGCTCTGCATCCCTTCCAGTAACCTATTGACCAGGCGTTGGAAGGTAGCCGGGGCATTCTTCATCCCAAATGGCATCACCAAAAACTCATAGAGGCCACTTGGAGTGATGAATGCTGACTTCTCGCTAGCCTCCAGGGTCAGGGGGATCTGCCAATAGCCTTTGCTCAGATCCATGGTGGTCAGATACTTTGCCCCCGTGAGTTCATCTAGTAACTCATCCATGCGGGGCATGGGGTAAGCATCTGACACCGTCCCAGCGTTGAGCAACCGGTAGTCCACACAAAACCGGGTGGTTTTGTCCTTCTTAGGCACTAGGACTACTGGACTTGCCCAAGGGCTCTGGGACGGAGTAATTACCCCTAGGGTCAGCATCTCCTCAATCTCTCTCTCCATACTTGTCTTGACCTCTGCTGACACTCTATAAGCATGCTTATGCAGAGGCTGCAGGTCCCCTGTGTGTACTGGGTGTTTGGTGAGATGTGTGGTCCCTGGCATGTCAGTGAAGAGGGCGCTATACTGAGCTAGCATGTCCCTGGCTTCTCCCTTCTGCCTAGGACTCAACTGTGCCCCTATCTCTACCTGCTCAACAGTGTTTCCTTGCTTTGCCTCCCCTAGGAGATCAGGCAGAGCATTGCTCGCCGGATCCTCCAGCAGTGGGCTACAAATGGCCATTACTGCTCCCATACTCGGTGCTCTGTATTCCTTTAACATATTAATGTGATATGTCTTGTGCCTCTCAGGTGCTACCTGTACAACATAGTTGCACTCATTCACCTTTTGGATGACCGGATACGGTCCCGACCAGGCAGCCATTAACTTGTTCTCCCGAGTGGGTTTGAGAACAAGCACCTGCTGTCCTGGGATGAACTCTCTGCTACGGGCCTGCTGGTCATACCATTGCTTCTGCTTGGTCTGAGCAGCCCTGAGGTGGTCCTGGGCCACCCCCATAAGCATCTCTAACCGGTCTCTGAGATCTACTACATACTGGATCACTGAAGCATCAGTAGCAGTAGTCTCCCCCTCCCATCCCTCATGGAAGAGGTCCAGAGGTCCACGTACCCTGCGGCCATATAGTAGCTCGAAGGGGGAGAAGCCTGTAGATTCTTGCGGTACCTCTCGGTATGCAAACAGCAAGTGCTGCAGGTGAATCTCCCAGTCTTTCCCCTCTGCCTCTATAAAGGTCCGAAGCATCTGCTTCAGGGTACCATTAAACCTCTCACATAATCCGTTTGTTTGGGGATGGTAAGGGGTAGTGCGCTGGTGCTGTACACCGCAGTCATCCCAGAGACAATGTAACAGTTCACTCATGTACTGCGACCCCTGATCGGTTAGGATCTCACTAGGGAAACCTACCCTAGCAAAAATGTTCAGCAAAGCTGCTGCCACTGTCTTGGCACTTATGGTGCCTAGCGCTACCGCCTCAGGGTACCGGGTGGCAAAATCCACCACCGTGAGGATGTAGCGCTTCCCTGACCTGCTAGGAATCATGAGGGGTCCTATCAGGTCCATCGCTACCTTCTGGAAGGGTTCCCCTATTATCGGTAGGGGTCTCAGGGGTGCCTTCACACGGTCGCCCGCCTTACCTACTCGCTGGCAGGCATCACAGGAGCGGCAGAAATCAGCCGCATCCCTGGATGCCCCCGGCCAGAAGTAACGCTGCATTAACCGGGCTCGCGTTCTGGTGACCCCCTGATGTCCCGCTAACGGAATAGAGTGAGCTATCTGTAACAATTGCTGTCGGTACCCCTGGGGCACTACTAGCTTTCGCTTACCGGTCAATCCCTTCTCTATTCCCGGGTTCCCTTCTTCTCTGTATTGGAGTCCCTTATGCCATAGGCAACGCTCAGTGCCCTCCCCTGCCTGAGATTCGGACGCCCGAAGTCTCACGCCGGCCAGGGTAGGGTCTGCCTTCACTGCCTCCCTAAACTGGGCTCCTAAATCTGCCCCCCCCCCAGTCATGTCATTGTCAGGGGAAGGGGACACGGTAAGGGGGAACAGTAAGTCAGCCTGTGGTTGCAACTGATCCTGGCTTACCTCCCCAGGCTCCTCTGTGCCCTCCGCTAACGTTGGTCCCAAAGGCTGGGGGACTGGGGTGGCCACCGCCGGCATTGCCGCGGTCTGGCTCCGGGTAACCGCCGCCACTGCAGCGGGCTGGGGCACACGGTTGTAGGTGCAGGTCATCGGTCCCAGATCATTGCCCAAAAGAATTTCAGCATCCAAACCTGGTAAAACCCCCACCTCCCGCACACCCTTGCCCACCCCCCAATCCAAACAAATGCGGGCCACCTGCAGGAAACGTGGCTCTCCGTCAGCCACAGTGATCTGCATCCCAGGGCCTGGGATCAATTCCTCTGGCCGGACCATATCAGGTCGGACCAGGGTCACTGCAGCTCCTGAATCAAGCAAGCCAACTGCTTGCCGGTCATCGACTGTGACCGGGGTGAGATGCTTGCTCCTGCCGTCCGTCTGCTGCAGGTCTGCGCTGTGATGTCCTCCGCTCCTGGCTGTAGGCACTGAAGAAACCGGGGTAGGGGTGACATGGGACGTCTCGCTGGGAGTTGTTTCCATGACCGGTCCTGGTTCTTTGGTGGAAGCCACCCGCACGCGGGCTACCGGCTTTGCAGCTGGGGTGCGTTGCCCTCGGTAGGGTCCATTGGAACGCAGGGATTCCGGGCAATCTGGTCTGAGGTGACCAGTGCTGTTGCAATTGTAGCACCGGCGCTCATGCCGGAGCTCTCCCGCCTTCTGTGACCCGCTGCCCGCAGGCGGCTTTTGGGTCCACTGGGGGGTACTCCCAGCTTTCTTGGCCGGCGCCGGTGGGGTTACAGCTTTGGCTGGTACCTTGGCGGTCATCTGGGACCGGCTGACCACATAGTCATCTGCCATCCTCGCCGCCTCGGTGTAGGTCTTGGGCTTTTTATCATACACAAAAGCCCTCACTGCCGGCGGGCACTGCTGCATGAGCTGCTCCTGAAAGATGAGGTCTAGCAGGCGTTGGTAAGTCCTGGCCTCAGAGCCCTCCACCCAGTGTAACCCGTACAAAGCCATGCGGGTCACATAAGTGACATAGGTCTCCTGAGGGTGCCACTCCTCCAGCCGGAACTTACCCCTGTAAGCTTCAGGGGTAAAACCGTGCTGAAACAGCAAAAGTTCTTTCAGTTGGTCATAGTCATCAGCAAACTCCTCTGTAAGCGCCATCAAAGTCTGTTTAGCCAAGCCAGAGAGTAGCGGGTCCACGCGTGCAACCCTATGCTGGGGAAGCACCCCGTACCGCCGGCACTGCGTTTCAAAGTTCCTTAGAAACATGTCAATCTGATCAGTGCCCTCCACATACTTGGTGAGACTGTGCTTGTCCAGTTGGAGTTCATCTTTGGGGGGTCGGACCGGGGGACAGTAAGTGGGTCTGTTCACTGCCATAGAGATAAACTGTAGCCGCTCCTCCGGTGTCCCTCGGTCTCCCCACGCTGTTATCAGTGCCAGCATTTCAGGGGTAAAGGGGCTGGTAGCCGCAGCTACCCGTGCCCCTCCTGCTGCACTTGCCCTGGGAGGTGCACTTGGTCCCTCCCCGGGATCCTGCCAGCCCGGCACTGGGTTCAGTCCCTGATCTCCGGGCGGCTGTAAAAGGGCAAGCTGAGCTACTTCCAGGACCTCTGGATGCTCAGCTTCATATGCGGTGACTGCAGCAACCATGTCCTCGACCTCCTGGTCCACATATTCCAGTCCATAGGCACGGCACTTGTCTTTTAGCGGATTTCTAGTTCTCAGGTAATAGAGGTTCTCCGCTTCACTCATGGCTCTGAGTTCTGGGTCGCAGCAGTGAGGTGGTGTGACAACTTGCGTTACTTGTTGCACTACTGTGTGTTCCATATCTTTAGTCCCAGGAACTTGCAATTACCATCAAGTTCCCACTGGATCACAGTACCCCGCAGAATACTGTAATCCAGGTCCAGTTCAGTCCCGCCAGCTGCCACCAGTTTTATTAATACGCCTGTGACGATAGCTTCCACAGGCTTATTAATATTACACAAAAATAATTGGGTTTGAACTGAACGAGGCTTAAGATATAATAAACTGTATTTATTCCTTAGAATAAAGGTGAACACAACAGATAATACAGTAACAAACAAGAAGTACACTTACTTAAGGGTTGGGGAATGAGAAGTATGATGTAGCATTTCTCTCAGCAGTCAGGAAATCATTCAGGTGATATCAGGTAACCATATCAGCAAACGAAGACAAAGGATATGTGGGTGGACAGCAGTTTATAAACCTTTTGTCCCTCTATCTGTACCATTAAGCACTGGTGATTGGTTTTCAATTACCTCCAGCCAATCTTTAACATGGGAACCCATTTCAACACATGCCCCCCTGCTAGCTGGCCCATGCGCAGTAGAACTCTGGGGTCTCATTTCTGTAGCCCCACATGTGCAATTGGAATGCCATCCCTTCTACCCATTTGGCTTTATGGCAGGAAAACCTTTGTTGGAAGGTGTTAATCTGGAACACTTAAGACCTGTTCTGGTTTGGGCCTCGGATAAACAGTGAGGGTGACAAAACTCTTTGAACAGCACTTAAATCCTAGACATAGCAGCGTCCCCAGGGCCATCTGCTACCTTATGGCCCAAAAGAATTTCCTCTGGAACTTATCCATACCTTAAGATACACTATTAAGCATAAAACATAAACGTATTAAAATATCCGGTTCCGTTAGGTCCAGCAGGTCCAAACTTCCCAGTTCACCTTGCCAGAACTGGGACACCATATGGTCCAAAAAGCGACTTGCTACGACCTAAGAAACCGGAGTTACACAAATGTACATTAAATCATTTTAATACACAAATCTCCATTGAAAAAGAAATCTCAGCTTTTCACTAAATCCCCATTGAAAACAACGGGCAGCTCCGCCATAGACTTTCAATGGTAAATCGCCGAGATTGAAGTCAATGGGGGTTTTCTGCCATTGAAGTCTATGGGAAAACTCCCGAACTTCAAGGGGGTCCATACTCCGTCGGGGTGGTCCAAGCGGGTCAAGGATGGTTCTGCAGCGATGCCGGAGCAGTGGCTACAGATACCCCAAACCCTGATCCGCTGAACCCTCTGGAACCGGAGATATGGATTCCTAAAATTTAGCATTTCTCTGAGCCGTTTCTGCCGCCGCCGGCAAAGCCTATGGCGCGACCCGCTCTATCTGGTTCGACCCTTATCGGGGGTCCAGGATTCGGGGACCTGGTTGTGGTCGAGTGGGGGGAAGCCTAGGAACTAGGGGCAAAAAGAATTTTATTTCTAGGTGCCCTAGAACTGTTTATTCCCACATCAATTAACTTGCAGAGAACCATTCTATTATATTCTAACTAAAACATCAGGAAATTGACAACACAAAAGTATCGTTTTTTTTTTTTTGTTTTTTTTTTACAGAGACTTTCACTCTGAGCCCCCACGGGCAAAGCAGCACTTCCCTGCTTCTGACTGATAGTGGAACACTCTCTGCCAATGACCAAAACCACCACAATTAAAACAGATCAGCATTATTCTGAGCTATTATTCCTGATTGATTTCTGAGATCAGCATAAACCATTAGTAGCTTATAGAAAAACAGCTAAATTATGACAAATAATTGCAATATTTATACTTACACAATATACAATGGTCGTTCAGCTAGATCAGAGATAACAGTCCAGTCGTGCACAGAATTTACTGGACTCTTACCAAAAATTCTGTTTAAAAGGGCCTATCCCAATTCTTCAGTCACAATTTAGGTCTATTAAATTCCCAGAGGGGGTGAAGCATCATATATAAAAATGTACATATATACTCACCACCTTTGTGAATTTCCCACTTCTAGACACCAAAAACTGAAGGAAAATCCGTTATTTCCTCCCCTGGCTTCAGAACCGAGAGGATCCTTTCTTCTGCCAGGTAAACTGAAGCCTTGTGACTGGATACACTATCTGCACCGTTTGCAGCAGACTCCCCCGGAGAAGCTTTCATGCCCTGCAACTGTTATCTTCAATCTTTGATGAACTTTATCAGGCCTGGAAGACGAACGAAATGAAACGTAACGCATGCCAGGTTTCAAATCCTTTGTCTCAAATTATTACTCATAGGGTAATGACTTTTATACAGAAAAAAAAAAGATATTGGTTAGAGGCGTAACATAGGCGTATCATAGGCGTATCATAGGTGTATCTTGGGCGTAGCTTTGATTAGAGGCGTGATTTAGGGGCAGGACATATTAGTGGCGTGACTTTTGAGATGTGTCTTTTCCAATACAAGCAATTGTCTGAATACATAGCTTATTCATTGTCTGTTATAAAAAGAGACCTTGAGTATTTAGCAACTATATTACACTATTTTGCTTCTTGCAGAGAACCATTCTATTATATTCTAACTAAAACATCAGGAAATTGACAACACAAAAGTATCGTATTAATATCCTGACCAGGAAGAAAGGAAATGCAATTTAGCAGAAACTGTGTGCATTTAGGAATTATATTTCAGCAAAAAGGCTGACTACAGAATTTTAACTAGTTATGACCATACAAAATGGAAGCTTAACATGTGTGCAGATTCTGGCCTGAAATATTGGTCCTAACATTATATAACTACAGTATATAATACAGTATATCTATTGTTTATATTGCTGCATATTAATAGAACTATATATTGTGTAGATCTATCTCATTTTATACTATTTTTACTGTAAATGATGTGCTGTACTTGTGGCCTACTGCACTGTAACTTACCGGATTGTTGTTTTTCTGTACATTGTAGGGAGACAATTCTTCTGGTCGACAAAATAAGTGAAGAGAATGATGAGATGAGTGCCTTAAGGGTCAAATACACTCTGCAGCAAAATCACAATCTCACTGTATTCGAGACCAGCATAAAGAATATTAGACGCAGAATTGGATGGAAATATGAACGTGTGAGGTTAGTGCTGGACAGTACAGGAGGTTAAAGTGTTGTTTAAGAAACTGTACTGTACCTATAAAATGATTCCTTGTCATTACACAGCGTACCCTATGATAAGGGACGTTAACAAGATCAAGAGAGTGGTCCAGGCCCAGGCATGGATCGACAGTGGAGAAACTTTCCAGGATTGCATCTTCACTGATGAGTCTACTGTTTCGCTGGAGAGATTTGCTACCTTTGCATTCCACAAAAAAGGTCGCATATCTAATAAGCCGCGTCCAAAACACTCAGTGAAGATGCATGTGTGGGGTGCCATCTCTAGGCGTGGACCAGGATGCATCGTCATCTTTGAAGGTACAGTAAAATGTATGTCACACGCTTTTGCCTTATACACTGTACTGTACTTGTGTGCAGTTTTTTGAGCACTTTTCTTTTGTTGTTATAGGAATCATGAATAAAGCTTTCTTCCAAGAGAAAATTGTGCCTGAGATTGTGGAATATATCACACGTGAGTTCCTGGATGGTCACTGATTCTACAAGACAACGATCTGAAGCACAACATGTCAACAGTGCATATCCTTGAGTGCAGTATCAACTGGGTGAAGACGCCAGCGGAGTAAGTGCGGTAACCGTGTCTCATTTTTCCAACTGTTTTTACTGTGTACTTTATCTCTTTAACTAATTGTCCTTTTTTCCCCCTCCAATGACAGATCGCCAGACTTCAATCCGATCGAAATGGTCTGACATCAGCTGAAGGACCATATCCAAAAAGTCGTGAAACCTTCAAAAAGGATGAGTTGGCGCAAGACATACTGAGTTTTTGGAACGATGTACTCACCGTGGAACGATGCAATAAATATATTGACCATATTGTGACTGTGTTGCCCATTGTGATCGTGCGTAATGGGCAAGCATCAGAAAGGTAGTATAGTACTGTACTGTAGTATTGTAAGTACAGTATGATACAGGTAAGTATGGCACATATTTTTTTCCCTGAGAGAACAGCACCAGCCGTCTGGTTACTAAGGGGGCTATGCACTAAGCTCCGAGCTTTCACGCTGGCCTGGAAAAAATTAGCACGTCCGATAAAAAATGAAGCCGGCGGCGCGATTCACTAAGGCCCGCAGCCCATTTTGTATCGGACGTGCCCAAAACTGGCTTATCATGCGTGCAATGTATTTCCCCCTGCTAGCGTTCTTAAAGTTCCCATACGCTACCTGATTGAAAAAAAAAAAAAGCTGCACGTTACATTTGCATGGAGAATTGCTATCTCCATGCAAGGCTATTACTGGCGATTGTACACTAAATAAATACATTTTATTTATAGTGTACATGAGCAGGGGGTCTCCGAGTTGAAACGCATTGGTTTCATGTCCGAGGACCCTCTACTTCATGAGAGAGAGAGAGAGAGAGAGAGAGAGAGAGAGAGAGAGATACACACACACCCATATCTACACACACACCCATATACACACACACACACTCTCCCATATACACACACACATTCTCCCATGCCCACACACACTCACTCTCTACACATCTTTTGGAAAGGCCGCGACCAGCACCAGCACCACCACGCTCCCCCTCCCCCTCGCCCATCTCCTGCTCTGCGGGGACATGAGGGGGCATCCCCGCTCCCATCATCCGGCACGCTCCCTGATGCGGGACCGGGTGGAAGCGGGAGGGGTGGAAGCAGGGGGGGACGCGGGGACATGTGGGGGCATCCACCGCTCCCATCACCCGGCGCGCTCCCTGACGTGGGACCGGGGGGAAGCGGGGGGGGGAAGCGGGGACATGAGGGGGCATCCCCCGCTCCCATCACCCGGCGCGCTCCCTGACGTGGGACCGGGGGGAAGCGGGGGGGGGGGAAGCGGAGACATGAGGGGGCATCCCCTGCTCCCATCACCCGGCGCGCTCTCTGACACAGGACCGGGGGGAAGCGCGGGGGGGGGTGAAGCGGGGACATGAGGGGGCACCCCCCGCTCCCATCACCCAGCGCGATCTCTGACATGGGACCGGGGGGAAGCGCCAGGGAGGTGAGGGAGGTGGGGGAAGGCACAGATAATACTCACTGTGTCCTCCATCCTCCATGGGAAAAGAATGGCTGCTCGTTGGGGGATGGCTCATATAGAGCCTGGCCGCGCGCCCACAAAGCCTGGGAGCGCGCGCCAATCAGCAGTCAGGTAGGGGGAGTTTTTTTTTTTTTTCAGCCAGCGCGAGCAGGGAAATTTAGCGCGAGCAGGGAACATTTAAAAAAACAAAACACGTGTGCTGCTTGGGCCAATAGTTACTTGCCCGGGGGTTTAATCCACCCGCCCTGGGCTTGTAAATGTATAGGATTGTCGAACACTATATATATATATATAGATATAGATATAGATATAGATATAGATATAGATATATATATAGAAAAAACAAAACAGAGAGCGCACGCCCCATAGTGTAACACTGTAACATTTAATGTTGGGGAAGGGTGGATGGAGGGATTAAAAACACTCACAAGGTTAAAATCAATATAAAGCAATTTGTGATATATAATCAACACCATGCATGTCCAAACTGCAGCAGGGAGTCCAAAGTTCGCTGGATATAGTCACTCAGACCGCGCTGTCCCTCTGGTTCACTCGAAATCCTCCAAACAGTTTTGGTATCAGAGTTGGCCTTGAAATCACTGCATGTGCTCCCCGGCCGTAAAGGAGCACACTACGTGATGACGTAATGTCATAGGTGACGTCCCTGACGCGTTTCGTCGCAACAAATTCAACTTTATCAAAGGGATTGTCCCTGAACAAGAATAACACTGTTTATGTACTGGATGGTCCCAGATGTGATTGGTAGCTGGTGAAACAGGATGTCCCACCCCCATTTATGATCGTGGCTATGGGCTAATATAGTTTAAATGACCGTGGCTAGGTGATGGTATCTGACAGGTCAGTATTACTAAAAAACATAAATACTAAATACAATACTCCAAGAGATGGATCACCTCAAGTGGATGGGATTTCTAGGTTCATTACTACCTTCAACCAATCCCATAGATCCATACAGGGTATACTAAATACCCACTGGAGCATTTTGAAATTTGACCTCCATTTGGGGAACATTATTCCTAAGAAGATCCCCATTGTATATAGAAAAGCTAAAAATATCAAGAACATTCTAGCTCCAAGCAAACTCAAATCTACGGTTGCAGCTGCCGGTGCCGCCTCTGTGAACCTTATTGGTAATCACAGATGTGGCAGGGGCCGTTGCATCACGTGCAAACATCTTAATACTACTTTGGAGTTTGCCTCCCTTCACAAAGATGAACGACATAATGTGAGGAGCAATATTAATTGTCTCAGCACATTTGTCGTTTATTTAGTACAATGTGGATGCGGCCTCCAATATGTAGGCCGCACCACCCGGCCCCTTAGTACCAGATTCCTGGAACACAGGAGGAAAGTGATAAATGGTGTCAGTACCCATAGTCTACCAAGACATTTTTTCAACATACATAATAAGGATCCTGAATCCTTAAAAATTATGGGTATTGAACACATTCCTCTTAGTGCATCAGGAGGGGACCGTTCTAAATTACTCTGTAGAAGGGAGACTTTTTGGATACACCGATTGGGGACACTAACCCCCGGTGGTCTAAATGAATGTTTAGATACCAGTACGCTGGTATAGGTCTGTATATCCATCTTTGGGTGTAGTTCCTCTGAGTTAATCTCTGCTGCTTCTTTTTGCCGTTCCCATCCTTAGCCCAGTCCATCCATGCAGTCATTCCTTTTGCCCCGCCCCCGCCCCTCCCCCTCCCACCCCCCCCCCCCTGTTCACCTCCTCTCTAACAAATTAGATTAAATTATGTGGACATTTTATAGATATATTTTAATCAATGCATTTGTGTGTCATCACATTAGTATAACTAAAATTGAGAGTTTGGTCTTTCACATTTGAATATTAACTATGTATTTTTAATTCATTGTTTTTGTATAACAGATAAAATTGTTGATTTTTTATAATTAATTATTAGTTAGTAATAATTGATATAATATATTAGAAGTTAAAAGGTTTTTAAGTAAATGAATTAAAGATTGTTGTAGATAAATGACTTTTATTTGTGCGATAAGCATAATTAGTGTAACACATTTTTTAAACATACAGTAATTGTTTTAAAAATAATTGTTTTAAGTTGTTTTGTAAGTATAAATTTTCATGATAATTCATCAATTACCTGTTATATGACATATTCATTAAGACAGAGTGTGATTAATACACCAGCATTTGTGTCTTAGCACTGTTTATAGTACTGGTGAGTCTAGATTATCCCATGACTCAATTAAACTTATAAGAACTACCTAGTTAATAATGAGATAAATCCAAACTTATTTGGGTCATTTAAACTATATTAGCCCATAGCCACGATCATAAATGGGGGTGGGACATCCTGTTTCACCAGCTACCAATCACATCTGAGACCATCCAGTACATAAACAGTGTTATTCTTGTTCAGGGACAATCCCTTTGATAAAGTTGAATTTGTTGCGACGAAACGCGTAGATTCTGCTGTGAGCTGGTTACTCCATGTGAGAGCTGCCGTGGACCCCTGGGATCTGTACATTTGTTCTGGTGCTTTTTGTCAGGACTCTATACAGGTTTTGATCACTGGACTCTTTATTAATTTATTTATATGTTATCTTGTGTTATCCTCAATATTGTTCTAGTTATATGCTGCTTGCTGTACACTATCAATTGTTATATTATTTATATTATAATCATATATACACATTTATTGTCCTATATTAGTATAACAATATTCACCTTTTGGCGCTACTTTTTTCTTTTATATATATATATATATATATATATATATATATATATATATATATATATATATATGCAAATGTAAATACAGCTGTATGCTCATCTGCATGTCTTAGGCAGGTCTGCAACCCCGCCTTTCCCCATTATCACCCAGCACACAGCACTTCCACTGCAGCAAGGGATTCTGGGAAATGACATGCAAATGAGCACACAGTGCCACTTTTTGTTTCAAAAACTATTTATATATATATATATATATATATATATATATATATATATATATATATATTTATATATGAGAGAGATATATTTGTATGGACATGGTACTGTAGGGGTTAAGTGTGACAAGATGAACTCAGTAATTATGTAAGCACATGACACCAATTGTAATCACACTTTGGCGCTACGATCTCTGTGTTTGACACCCTATAAAAACATATATTTTTTTGTTCCAACGTGTGGGTGCACTTGTGAGGAGAGGAGAGATAGAGCGGAGTTGTTGTTGTTGTTGTTGGTGGTGGTAGTAGGAGAGAGTTCTTGATTACTGAGTGAGTTGTATTGTATTTTGTTTATTTTCAAAACATTTTTGTCTTGTTGCTGTGAAAGTTATTTGTCAGTGTGTCCTTTTAGTTTATATTTTTTTTGTGACTGAGTGAAATAGAGAGGATGAGTGGACGTGGGAGTGGATGTGGGAGTGGATGTGGATGTGTGAGTGGTGCGGTGGCTGGTGGCGTGGTGGAGCGTGGGAGTGGAGTGGTGGAGCGTGGGAGTGGAGTGGTGGAGCGTGGGAGTGGAGTGGTGGAGCGTTTGAGTGGAGTGGTGGAGCGTGGGAGTGGAGTGGTGGAGCGTGGGAGTGGAGGTGGTGCGGTGGCTGGTGGGAGTGGGAGAGGAGTGGGACGTACAGGTACGGTTCGTCCTGCCCGGGCAGGTACGTCCCATGATGACACTCCAGGTGGGGGAGTGCAGGTGGGTGAGGGTAGCTGCAGTAGTGGACATGGAGAGGGAGACAATGTTCACCATACAAACAGTGATGAGGATGGAAGTGATGAGGGGCCATCAACAACCCAGGCGCCTACGGAGGGCATCAGAAACCCAAAATGACATCCTTGTTGAAGGTGTCATGTCATCCTATGATCGACTATATGGATCCTTGGCAAGTAAGTATTTTTTATCTAATGTATTATAATATTCAAAGTACAGCTAAACCCCGTTATAACGCGGTCCTCGGGGTCCACCCCGAGACCACCGTGTTAGTAACGGGGTCGCGCTAATTTAAAAAAAAAATGGCCGCCGTGCACCTGATCGGGAGGGAGTGAGGAGGGAAGGAAGGAAGAGGCCTGCACAACATGCGGGCCCGTCTGGCCTCTCTGTGGGGCCCGCAATGACGGGTGCCAGTTAATTAAATAAAATGTTTAAAAAAAACGGCACGATTCATCCCTCCTCCCTCCCTCCCAGTCCCCTCCCTCTCACAGCCCCCTCCCTCTCACAGCCCCCTCCCTCTCCCCTCCCTCTCATAGGCTCCTCTCTCTCAGCCCCCGGCAGCCATGTGTTTTTTTTTTCTTCCGGAGAGGCTTAGTACCGGGGATTTAGTGTGTGTGTGTGTGTGTGTGTGTGTGTGTGTGTGTGTGTGTGTGTGTGTGTGTGTGTGTGTGTGTGTGTGTGTGTGTGTGTGTGTGTGTGTGTGTGTGTGTGTCTGTGTCTGTGTCTGTGTCTGTGTATATCTAGTTGTGCTGCACCGCAGATTTAAGCCTTGATAGAGCTCTTTAAGCCAGCATTAAGAAGATTGGACCTCAATGCAACGTTAAAGTGCTGTGAGGGTTATCAGTACTGGACTGACAGCTCATGTTACAGGGCAGATGTGGCAATGCTATTCATTGGAGTAGTACTAGAGTAGCAAAAGGCAAAGCAGCCGTCTCCTTGAATAGAAGGGCAGCTCTAGGAAGTGGTGACAGAGCTCTGTGCTGTTACTCTACTGCCGCTGCACAACAGCGTTGAGGTGGAGCATCAGACCTTTGCACTGGAATGGGTTGCTGAACATTTGGAAGTGCTGTTTTTTGGAAGCTGTAAAGCGTTCTTGCTGTGCTCGGTCAAACCTGCAGATGTGTTTATTTTCAGGAGGCAGAGTACATAGTAGGTAAACCATTGGGAGGAGCAAAATCCTCCCAGCTTCTTTGCCCTGCCTTTCCTATCTGAGCTTTCAGAGAGCTGTGGATTCCTTAAACAGCCTGTTGAACGAAGCTTGAGACAAGTTGCAGATAAACACGGTAGGGTGGGGATCAAGAGGAGGGGCCTTCATGATTGGGGGGGGGGAGGGGGTTGGTTAAAGGTTACACATTTTTGTGGAAAGACACAGCTGGTAGAAAAAAAAACAGGTCAGTCCTGTGACTACTGAGAAGGCATGCAACTTACTATCCTGTAATGTTTAGCAGTCCCCTATAGTGCATAAACTCATTCTTTATCGGTTTGCAAAGGAGGAATGCATTGGGGGTCCTTCATGCTGTAAAATTCTCGCATTTTTACTTGGTAACAAATATGTATGCAGGATTGTTGTAGGGGTGGATTTAAATACATGGGGTTATTGTACATTACTTAGTCAGTGTGTGCAGTGTGAGCAATGAGCAGTGTGTGCAGTGTGAGCAATGAGCAGTGTGTCAGTGTGTGCAGTGTGAGCAATGTGTGTGTCAGTGTGAGCAGTGTGTGTGCAGTGTGAACAATGAGCAGTGTGTGTGTAGTGTGTGTCAGTGTGAGCAGTGTGTGTGCAGTGTGCAGTGTGTGTCAGTGTGAGCAGTGTGTGCAGTGTGCAGTGTGCAGTGTGCAGTGTGTGTCAGTGTGTGTCAGTGTGAGCAGTGTGTGTGCAGTGTGCAGTGTGTGTCAGTGTGAGCAGTGTGTGTGCAGTGTGCAGTGTGTGTGCAGTGTGTGTGCAGTGTGTGTGCAGTGTGTGTGCAGTGAGTGTGTGCAGTGTGTGTGCAGTGAGTGTGTGCAGTGTGTGCAGTGTGTGCAGCGTGCAAAAAACTTTTTTTTTTTTAAACGGGAGCCACGAGAAAACCGCGTTATAACCGAATCGCGGTATAGCGAGGCGCGTTATAACGGGGTTTACCTGTATGTTGTGTATACCGCAATACCTAATGTATGAACTGTATTTGACATTTGTAATTCTTGTGTGCTGGGGAACAATGAAATAAAATTAACAGGAGGGGGAGGGATGGTGAGGGTAAAGGGGATATGTGTGTGATCCAGGGGGAGCATGGAAGGAAAATGGAAATGAAACACAATTTAAGTGTAGACTGTTTGATAACGGATGGGTTAATACAATAGTGTATCTTGGCTCCTATGTGTTGCCTACTCACAGGATTCAGACAAAAAACAGGCAGTGTGACACAATGTTATTGGCAGAGTGGATCTGTGGAATCTTGATATGGTGTGGACCCCCAATCTCAGCAGGACAGCATGTTACATGTGGAAGAAAGAGTAGCCATAGATGGACTTTATAAAACTTAAAAATGCACACTTACAATAAAAACAATATATTCAAGCAATGATCACATGTATGTGATGGAAGAGAGCAGACTGTGGATATTTTGGGCTCACCCACCACCTCCGGTGCGCACGCGATGCGTGGGATACTGCTACGCTGGACGTTGCCTCCTCACAATCCCCTCCGGGGTGCTTTGGCGTCGGACGCTTCTGTCCCTGTGCTGCACGATGGTATCCGTGTGTATCTCCAGCTCCCTCAGATGCGCGCCGTCAAGTCCCATCCGGTGGACTGCAATGCGTCACTTCCGGTCCAGTCGCGATACGTCACTTCCGGTGGAGGGCTCCCAATCTTCGTCCCTGCTTCTCTCTCCCAATAGGCGGGTACCACTCTACGCGTTTTGCCAATCGGTAAGTGGCTTCGTCAGCACGTTTCAAAGGGGATATGTGACATCACTAAAGTGAGGGATATTATAACCTAATCACTAACATGGAAGGAAGTTGTGGTGATGAGAAGCAGGGTTAATGTTACGTTTCGTGCTCACTTACCCCTTCTACAGGCCCATTCTCATTCACCACAAAGTGGGACTATGGTACTTTACGACTCACTCACACTAAATTAATCCCATTCTTGAAACAAATGCAACAAATATGACAACCATGTTTAATCAATACATGAGTAACGTAATACTGAGCTTGTCAACATGTCTGCTATCACGGATGTGTGCTGATGATTGGGCACATGTAATGTGTCACTAATGTGCGCATTACATAGCCTAATTGGTGTCCTTAATTATATGTACATGTTCACAAACAGTTTCAGATATTACCATACAGCAGGCGTGCTCAACTCCAGTCCTGGAGGGCCACAAACAAGCCAGGTTTTCAGGATATCCCTACTTCAGCACAGATGGCTTAATTAGTGGCTCAGTATGACTGAGCCATTAATTGAGAGATAATAGATATAAATCCAATGTGAATGGATCAAAAGAATAAATATTCCTAGATTAATCGGTGCAGGGGTGGTGGTATATAAAATAAAATAATAATTTAAACACTTACACGGCCTTGTGTAAGTACTGTCCCGTAAATGTCTCTTTCCTTGTCTCCTTCTTTCTTCTTCCTTCTCTTATGGTTGTTCTTCTGCTTCCATCCAAATGCACGTCCCTTCAATCTCTCAGTGAGGTTCAATCATATGGTGTCACCCTCGGAGCAAGAAATAAATAAAGATTGAGGGACAGATAATACACTGATACAACAGGTACTGTTCAAATGGTTATACACAATATATGCAGCAAATCCTGCAAGCACTCACACGGGCAAGTGTGAGTGCTATCGTTGGGGGGGTATCTTTAACCTCCTCCTACGTAGGGGTTCACACGGAACTCTAATCCTACACACAATAAGTCAATGGATGGGGGAAGGGGAAGAAATATAAATCAAAGCTAAAATAAAGATACTCACACGGCCACGTGTGAGCTCGCACCGTGAATGGGTATCTTTGGTACTCCTGCTTCAGAATCCAACGCTGCTGCCAAGCATAAAACAGCCAGAAACAAAGTACTGTAAACTACATGATACTTTAATGGACATAAGCATATTAAAAAGTCTAAAAACACTCGGTTTACACAACCAAATGTAGCACAGAGGTCAGTCCTTGCAGGAACTTGCGCAGGTAGTTAGGGTCTCAGCTGACTTCCCGCGTCCGGGCGTTGAGCTGTGATCCTGCTTCCTACTCCTGACGGTGGCCGCAAACATCCAAAAGGCTCTAGGGTTTTGAGCTACGCGTTTCGCCCTCGTTTGGGCTTCCTCAGGCTCCGTAGTTAGGTTTGACTGGGACTCCCTAATATATATAGTCCCTCAGTGAGCAATCCTACCGTCTCCCTAAAGCCACCTCCCTTATCACTTCGTTTTCCGTACCTCACATGTCTTTCCGTTAATAGGCTCCAAAAATGGCTATTAATAACTGACATTTGCACCAAACATAATGGGGTTATAGACCTTAAAGTCTGCCTATGGTTCATACAAATTGGTTAACGAACTCATTTGTTACAGGCTCGATTCATATAATATTTGCTCGAACATACAATAAATCCTAAGGTTAAAAACATTTCATGTGCTTGTTAACTCTTCATGAAAAGATGGAGTTCGTATCTTTATGAACTGTTATTGTGTCCTGTGATATAAAGGGTTGCTACTTTAAAATGTGTAAGATACACCTGCAGTTAGTGCCCTATGTCTCAGGATATATTTAAAATCCTGTATGGTAAAGTTCTTGTCTGGTTAACTGGAATCACATCAAATTCTACTCATTGGTGCTATTTCCTAAAGTACTAGTCAATTACAATGTCTAATCTTTGTTCATTTGATTGGACTTAGGGTAAATCCTAAAATTAAAAACATTTTGTGTACCCTTTATAGAAGGTTTGAGTGTTTGTGCCTTTTGAAGCTCATGTTTTGTAGTATAGTGCAAATCATTGTTGCTTTATGAGACACGGACAAAACCGTGCTGCATAAATATGTATAATCTAATGCGAAATGAATAATTTAAAATACTATAAGGTTTCTTTCATGTAGGGGTAATTAAAAATACATCAATTTCTACTCATTAATAAAATTTCTTAAAGTGCATTTCTAAAACCAAAAAATGCGAGTTTAATCTGCTCTCAGCACTTTAAATAAATAACTTAAATATTATAAAATCTTAAAAAATCTTACACAATCTTGAAAAGCCTTTTAGCCACAAAAATAGTTACGCAAAATGTCCAATAAAAAAAACTCTGAATACATTCCAATGAAAAACCAACTAGAAAGGTACTTGGGGTAAAAGTCTTGTTTGAAAATGTCTTTTTTGACAATGTCTTGTTTAACAATACACAGTGCTCCAGAAGAATCGTTAAAAGTTTGATTGCGTCTGGACTAGATCATAAAAATATGTCAGTAAGCATGAAACATAAATCCACTCATAGTGTGCCTAAAATGTATTTGCTGCATCCGCTCTTGTTTAAGCACTTGATATAATGCCTAATGATTTTATCCTATGGGCTCTACGTTAAAATGAAATGGAGGTCCTATGATTACTATACCGAATATAGAGTATAGAGCATACGCCCTATTCTATACAGAGGTGGGACTGAATACTAGATGAAGGCCCCAAGATCTATATCTATGTTCAGACCTCTAGGGGTTAGAGTCTTCAGTCTATAGATCCAGTATGTCTCCCGTTGACAAAGCTTCTGGAGTCTATCTCCCCCTCACATTTGTTTATATAATTTTTGAGCGCCACTTTTTGATATATTTGTTTTTCACTTGTACTCTGTTCTCACCAATATCAAGGCTGCCTGAATTATATCACGTGTTTAAGAGTGAGTGTACTATGACTAACTCTAATGTGTTCCAAAATAGGACTAATAGAAATTTGAACTTGGACACATATTTCAAAGACACCAATTTGTCTTTTAAAGATGACCAAGAACAAATCAATGCCACCTGTATTAAACTGGAGCGTACTCTAATAAGAGATACTAAAAAATGGCTAGATTTATTATTCTTGCGGAAATATGTGGAATATAAAATTATTCCTAGAGGGCTGAGAGTCCAAAAAAATCCATCTATGGATTTAAGTGACGAAGAATTTATAACTAAATGGAATAGTGCACAAGATGAGTGTTCTTTTAACTTAATTAGATTAATTATGTCTCAACAAGAGAAACACCTTGCAACACTAGACAAAGAAATAGAGGACTTAAGACTTGAATTGGGGTCTTTAGAAAACATTAAAGACTACAATGAGAGAGATGCTAAAATACAGAAGAATATAGATGTTTTCAAAAAAGAAGTAATAGAGATTAAATTGCACAAATTCAGAAGGGATCAGGATGACTATGCTAAAGGAATGTGGAACAAAAATTCCAAAAAGGGCCAAAAAGCACAGTCTAATCCTGATCCCTCTGAGAATAGCCCAGTGTCCACATCTAATATGGACACTTCATTTAGAGGCAAATTTGCAGACAATTACCCTAAACATCATGCAGGATTTCTTCCTCAGGTGTTGGTAAAAAAGATAGACAAAAAAACAGACACTAAAATATCTAATGTAGGAGGCAAAGTCAAAGAAAAAACCAAACACATAGAAATTAGTGACATTATGGACACTTCAAAAAAGGGAAAGCTGGCATATAATGATGAGGCAACACCCAAAGAGACTTCGAGGGAATTGCCCTCTTCTTCTTTTTTGGAGCACAGGGGGTGTATGAGTTCATGGGAAAACAGGAACCCATTTCACCCCCTGGTAACGCCCACCACCTCTGGCAAGCCCAAAAACAAAAGACGCATGTCAGAGGGCGACGAGGGGGCAGAGCACGGAAAAACAAGAAAGTTAAACTAGAACCTAAAAACATTTTTAACCTTAGTTGTAAAACTCTCACAGAATCCCAGAGAGGAGTAATTAGCAAAGGCCTTACATTTGCCCCAACTGTAGGACCAAATAAATTTGGTCTATATTTGGATGCCCACAGATTTTTAAGGTCACTGACCCTTAAGAGGCTCTTCATAAATAAGGATGTTAAAACTAAAAACTGGACTGACACTAAAATTAATAAAGTTGCAGATGTATCCACAATGGACACTGATACAGTGGATTATGTCCATTCTAAATTTAAACCAAAATCTCAATTTTTCCCAAAGTTTGCAAAAGGCAACCATTTGGAAGTATTTTTCCAATTAATCACCAAGGATTTGGAAGCCCTGTCTAATAATAACAATAAGAAATACCATTCTAATCTAAAAAAATCAGAAAAATTGGCACTAGAGGAACTCTCAGCAGATAAGACCATTGTAATAAAGCCAGCGGACAAGGGAGGGGGAGTAGTGATATTAGATCACGACTACTACATGTCTGAAGCGAATAAGATACTGGGTGATACTACTACATACCAGAAACTTGTATCTAACCCTTCTGCCCTGTATAAAAAAGAACTACAAACTCTTTTGGGGGGCGGAAGAGAGCGGGGAGTATTGGAGGAACACGAATTAAAGTTCCTAAATGTGGAGGATCCAATATTCCCCGTTTTCTACTTCCTACCAAAGATACATAAAAATCGCGCACACCCCCCAGGACGGCCTATAATTTCTGGCATTGGGTCTTTGACGGCCAACCTGTCAGAGTTTGTGGATAGCTATTTACAGGGAATAGTTAAAAAACAGAAATCCTATTTGAAAGATACGAATGATGTAATTCTGATGCTGAGAGAGATAGAATGGCAGGACAACTTCATATTGGTGACAACAGATGTGACGGCTCTGTACACATCTATCAAACATGACGATGGATGTAGAGCCGCCAGGCATTTTTTGGAAAAAGAAGGGATATTTCCCACAATACAAGTGGATTTTTTAGTGGACTGCATAAAGTTTATCCTAAGTAAGAACTTCTTTTGGTTCAATGAGGTTTTTTATTTGCAACTCTGTGGGACCGCCATGGGGACCAAATTTGCGCCCAGCTATGCCAATCTATTGATGGCCATGTGGGAGGATCAATTCATATGGTCTTGGCCGGGGCTGGATGCAAATTTGGTCACATGGCGGAGATACATAGATGATATCATCTTTGTATGGAAGGGCACTGTAAAAGATTTGGATGTGTTCCTCTTGTATTTAGATGACAATGAGTATAATCTGAGATTTACATCCACAATTAGTAGTACCTCTGTCTACTTCCTAGACCTTTGTATTTATTTGGAAAATGGTCTTATTAAGACAAAAAACTATTTCAAAGAGGTGGACGCAAATAATTATATTTTACAATCAAGCTGCCACCTCAATAAGTGGATTGAAAATATCCCATACGGGCAGTATCGCAGACTCAAGCGTAACTGCACAGACAATCATATATTTGAGGAGCAATCCACAGTTCTATCTAAAAGGTTTAGAGAGAGACATTATAAGAGGGATGTAGTCGATCGAGCACTAGCTAGAACTAAAAATACCCAGAGGGAATCCATGCTCATACCTTCCCCAAAAAAACTTGTAGAGAATGACACTATACAAGTGCCTTTTATTACCCAATACAATAAGGATGCCAGTAAGATTAATAAAATTCTTAACAACCATTGGCCGATACTTAGAAATGATCCCATTTTGGGGGAACATTTGGCGGACAAAGTAAAAATGATTTATAGGAGAGCACCAAATATTAAAAATTTCCTGTCCCCGAGTGCCCTAAGAAATACTAAAGCCAAAAAGCACACGTGGCTAGATCCCCCCAAAGGATTCTATGAATGTAAATTGTGCACTGCCTGCCAGCATAGTTCCAAAGAAGCACACAGTTTCAAATCTAATGTAACACAAAAATCTTATAACATTAAACAGCACTTGAACTGTAGATCCAGTTATGTCATTTACCTTGCGGAATGTGAGTGTGGCTTACAATATGTTGGTAAGACCATACGCCCGCTCAGAACGCGTATATTAGAACATCTGGGTAATATAAAACGCAAACTCACAACCCATAGTGTTTCAAATCACTTTTTATTGACACACAGCTCCAATCCTGCTAGCTTCTCATTTAAAGCCATAGAGCAGGTTTTGCCCAATTGGAGGGGGGGCAATAGAGACTTGAATTTAATTAAGAGGGAATCATTCTGGATGTTCGAGCTTAAAACCGTTTCCCCCCAGGGTTTAAACCTTGAGTTCGATATAAAACCTTTCTTGTAAATGATTCTAACATGCCTCTCTTTTTCTCCACTAGATAAACTGCATTACTGTGTCTTTTAAGATATGTGATTAGCTAAGTTTATTTAGGGGTTAATCTTGTTGTAACGGTTAATTTGATTCATTTTAATTATTTTAACTATTTTATGTATATCACTTAATTTTAAAAGATTATTATATTAAAATCAGTTTTTGGAAGACTCATGTATGTCTGACATGAGTCTTATAACTATTGTCTGTTCACATCTGTAGTCTCTTTTTTAATTACGCATCACGATTACCATATTTAATTGTAAACCAATGGGATTCGAGCGTAGCGTATATAATCCTCTTAGAACCTGTCAGCCATACACTCCTGAAGAAACCACAATACGGAGAAACGCGTAGAGTGAGGCTGACGAGAGAAAACTCTCACAGGATCGGAGTCCCCCAAAGCAGATGACGTCACTTCCGGTTTCCGGTTTGGGTGAGACGCACCGGTGACACGCACGCCCGCCGAGGCAGAGGGGGGACTAAGAGAGCAGCTTATACTTTGCTGAGATCCGACCTGTGTGATCTAAACGCTTATTACCTTTTTATACCATGTGAGTGCATTGCACATACACTTACTTTTAAAGAGATTTTTGTACAGTCTGCACTATGTCCGTGTTTATGTTATTCATTTAAGGTCTCCAGCACTTACTATTCCACTTACCTGTCTGACGGTCCAACGGGCTGCCACTCAAAAAGAAACCTTTATGGGAACATTGCTCACTCTACACTTGTGAGTATTTAGCACACTGCACCTTGATATTTATTTTTATATCAATCACAATACTGCACCATCAGGGAATTTTCTTCTGTTTTACATGATTTTGCGCTTCCCGATGATCTTCACCCTTGATTGAAAGGTGGAATGTGACTTTGCTAGGGTGAATTTTAACTCTTAATGGGGTTTTGTATTGAGTTTAGATTTGTTTATTAATCATTCTCAGGGGGTAGGTGAAGGAAATGTAATAACAACAGATTATGAGAGAGGTGAGAAGTGGTTTACATATGATGAACAAGATACGAATGTGAGAGGTGAATAATTGGGTTAAGAAGGGGGGATAGGCTGACCCTTACTTAGTACAGATAGACAGGATGCTCATTAAAGATTGCCTTTTTAGGATATATAAATCTGGAAATATATGTATCCTCTAGACCCAAATAATGAGTAGCATTGGCTCCACTGGTGTATTTTGATTTGAAAAAAGGAAGAATGTGCTTGGACAGCTCTCATTTTTTTATTTTTTTAAATCATACATCATCAATTACCAATATCTTCTTACCCACATTGAGACACCTATTGAATTTGACTGCTTTACATGCACTCCAATGTAAGCCAAATAGCAAAATGCGGAAATTTTGTTTTTAATGTAAAAGATTACATTTTGCAATTTACATCCATCGGCCTTTTATTTAACATTGTATACATTCAAACACTGCTATTGGTTGATGAAACAAAAAAAGGGTTTGCTTTAGGTGAGGTTTGAACTCACAACCTCGGCATAGCTTAGTTGACATATAAGTACCGTGCGCTAACCGATTACGCCACTGGAGCATGTTCCTGTAATGATCCATGTTCTTCTTGCCCCAATTACCCTCCAACTCTGCTCTTTTAATCTCTGACATCCAAGTTAGATCATTGTCCCATTACTCCTTTTAACCCCTTTTCTTGTTTTCTGCCTCAGATCTTTTTCATATTGTACATTGATTGTTGTTAACAAAAAGTATTTCTCGTCATTGTTCAAAAACCCAATAGAAGCAACATTTTGCAAAGATAATGTTGTTTAAACAATGTGTACAAACAAGTCATGTATTTCTCTTTATGAAAATGTTCTCATGGTTATTTAGTTCATATTGGTCATCATTCATTAGTGAGTGTTACCCATATCCGCTCAAGAGCTATCTGTGTGACTGTATTCAGTACTACCAGCTATGTAGTCATGGCCGAGTGGTTAAGGCGATGGACTTGAAATCCATTGGGGTTTCCCCGCGCAGGTTCAAATCCTGCTGACTACGTTGACTTTTTCAGTGGTAACGTGTTATTAAAAACTTCACTGCACTTTGCATTTTGTTTGTATCTGCTTGGCAAAGCAATCTTTACTTATTGGAATATGTGGCACACTAAAGAAGAAAACACTCTGAATTCTTCAAACATTTTCTAAGTTATACATTTTAGGGTGCTGCTGGCTGTAAAACATTTAATAAAGAACTCCATTTCAATAAATGCATTGTCTTCTATTGATAAGTATCTCTATGCTGCAACATAGTGCTAAGAGGTCATTTGTGTGCAATACTTTGCACAACATAAAATAGAGGAGAAACGGCTTACCCCTACAGAAATAACTTAAGGTGACCAAGGATAATGAGCACTTTAGTGTGAGAGTGAGGGAATTCTTCCACTTTATAATTACAGATAATATTTGAATTCTTCTTAAGGACTGTGCTAAGTACTGCATGTATTGAGATGTGTACATTCTTTACAGTCTGCCAAAACTATATTGTTTAAATATAATGGGAATAATCAATGTTATAGTTCAACTGCTTATCACACTTCAGCACAAATAGCTTTTTGTTATGAAAAAGCATTTGTAATGTTTTATTGTTATCATTCACAAAAGCTAAGCAGGGCTTTCTAAACCTGTTGAAGAAATAAACAACTTAGCTTGAATTTTACTGAAAAATGGTCATTAATGTACTGTAATAATTGTACTGTAACTTCCTGAAGTTTACAGAAATTAATCAAATGTAAACTTTAAGGACTCTTTTGTGAAACAGAATGATTCTCATTAAGAACAAATGTGCTTTGTACTTTGATATTAAATTCAGAGACAGAACTGTCAGGAATCGGCGTTCTCCACGCTCCACCCACAAATCACCCCCTTCCCGCAGGGAGTCCCTGGACACACAAAACAAACCTGCCTTACCGGCCTCCACGGCTCCTCGCCCCTGCCGCCGTCGCGGGATCACTCCCCTCGGCGATTCCTCTGCTCAGTGCCGGGCGCGCCCACGCCCCCTTCACGCACACCTGCACGCACACCTGCACCATCCACTGGCTCGGTTCACGCGCGCACACGAGTTACGGAGCACGCTCAGTCTGCACACTCTTCTTCCCGTCCCCCGGACCTCAGGCTCCGCCCCTGCACACCCCTACTCAGGTTACCAACAAGACTCACCTGGCCTGTTATGCCTGCACCAATCTGCAGTGTCTCCCGTTAGCTCTTCCTGTCCCACCTCCGTTCCTAATTGGACCTTCCTGCTTTATCTAGCTCCTCTCTGCTCTCAGTCTTTGCTCGACATAATCTCTGTATGGAAGTACTTCTGGATTCTCTCAGTCTTTTCACAGGTTCTGATGCGGCTTGTACGACTACCCTCTCTGGCTCTCGATCTTGGCACTCCTTGGACAACGCTCACTCTGGTAACCTCTTGAAGCAGATCCCATCAAGGATGAACTCTCTCGCCAATCCAGGCCAGATCAATTGGAGGTCCTCATTGATTTGGCTGTCCGAGTGGATCAACGTAAACAGGTACGCCGCTCTGAGCGTCAGCGCACTCGCTTCCATAACTTTCAAGTTCCGTTCTCCAGTACTCCCAGCAACATTCCTGCTCCCCCAAGTGCTACCATACCTATTAGTCCTGCACTGGAGTTGCCAGAGCCAATGCAATTGGGGGTACAACGCATCCGCACACAGATACGGCAGTTCCGCCACGCTGGGGGATTGTGTTTCTACTGCGGATCCATGGAACATCTGATTCGGGAGTGTCCACTGCGTCCAGGAAACGGGAACACCCAGTGAGTACAGAGGGGCTCTCTCTGGGTGTAATGTCTCCACGTCCCCTTTCTAAAGGTGAACTCCCTAAGAAACTTACAATTCCAGTCTCCCTTTCAGGCGATAAGTTCAAGACTTCTACCGCCGCTTTCATTGACTCAGGAGCTGGTGGAAACTTCGTGTATCTTGAATTCGCCAGGTTAAACCGCATACCACTCGTGAGAAAGAAGGTTCCCATCACACTCGTCGGTATCAATGGACGTCCTCTTACCCCGGCCCACATCTCCTTAGAGACAGCTCCCTTGCTTCTGTCCTCACATCTGCACAAGGAGATCTTAGTTCTTGATGCCATTCACGCTCCTGGGATACCCATCACCCTTGGTCTTCCTTGGCTACAGCTTAACAATCCTCTCATTGAGTGGACTTCCTCTGCTCCCATTTCCTGGAGGCCGAGGTCAGGCGAGACTCATCAACTGCTGGCCAATACCTCTGTTCCCAAAGTTATTCTACCTTCCGTTTACCATCAATTCCAGGACGTTTTCAATAAGGTACAGTCAGACCTCTTGCCGCCACACAGGACATACGATTGTCCGATCGACCTAGTTCCAGGTTGCACCACACACCACCTGTCTTCAGGAGGATAGTACCCATTATATGACACAATAGGTACTATATCAATTGTTAGTACCCTGGTACAGTGGTCTGGCTTATTATCATTTTGAGATATACCTGCATTTGAGCGCTTCAGCTATTTTCCATACTCCCTACCCAAGTCCAAGACCTACCCCTTGTCGTTACCAGAATCTCACACTATGGATGAATATATTCAGGAGAATCTCAAGAAAGGCTTTATTCATCACTCCAATTCCCCAGCAGGGGCTGGGTTTTTCTTCGTCAAGAAAAAGGACGGGTCGTTGAGGCCTTGCATCGACTACAGGGGTTTAAACCACATAACTATTAAAAATCGTTACCTCCTTCCCCTTATTACCGAACTGTACGATAAATTACAGGGGGCCAAGATTTTTTCCAAGTTGGATCTACGTGGTGCCTATAACTTGGTGCGCATCAGGAAGGGGGATGAATGGAAGACGGCCTTCAACACGCGTAGTGGACACTACGAATATCTGGTAATGCCTTTCGGCTTATGTAATGCTCCCGCTGTCTTCCAGGATTTCATCAACGACGTCTTTCGGAAGGTACTCAATATTTTTGTTATTGTATACTTGGATGATATCCTGATTTTTTCCAAAGATCTCCAGGACCATATACGCCACACCTCCTACGTCCTTTCCCGTCTCAGTGAACACCATTTGTACGCCAAACTGGAGAAGTGCACCTTTCATCAGACCTCTACTCCGTTCCTGGGGTACATCATTTCCGATGAGGACTTTATGATGGATTCCGGTAAACTTCAAGCAGTCACTGAATGGCCAAGACCCAACTCTCTCAAGGCCATACAACGTTTTTTAGGGTTCGCTAATTATTATCGTAGGTTTATAAGGAGTTTTTCCACCATTGTGGCACCCCTTACTGCGCTCACCAAAAAAGGAGCTGATCCTTCTGCTTGGTCATCCGAGGCCATCTCCACCTTCGAGACACTCAAGGAAGCCTTTATATCCGCACCTATTCTCCGTCATCCCAACATTGAACTTCCCTTCGTCTTGGAGGTCGACGCTTCTGATTGCGGTGCTGGTGCCGTTCTTTCTCAGAGACCCACACCCCAAGATAAGTTACATCCCTGTTCATATTTTTCCAAAAAATTCTCGTCTGCCGAGAGGAACTATGACGTGGGTAACAGGGAACTTCTGGCCGTGAAGATGGCTCTTCAAGAGTGGAGACACCTGCTGGAGGGGTCGAAAGAGCCGTTTACTATTCTCACGGACCACAAGAACCTTCTTTACATAGAGAACGCTCGACGCCTTGGTCCACGACAGGCTCGTTGGGCTCTTTTTTTTTCTCGATTCGATTTTCACCTTTCCTATATCCCCGGGACCAAGAACGTAAAGGTAGACGCACTCTCCCGTATACATTCTTCTGAAGAGAGGCCAGAGGAATCTTTGGAGACTATCCTTCCGCATGAGAGGATTCTCGCCACGTCTTCTTTCAAGAATCTTGACAAGATTTTGCACTCCCAGAGACGCATTCCCAAGGACTTGGTCGTTCCCGACAACAAACACTTTGTACCTTCCAAATTTGTTCCAGAGGTCTTGTCTTGGGGTCACTCCTCTAAATCTGCAGGTCATCCAGGTTTTAAGAAGACTACTGATCTCATTCGTTGGAATTTCTGGTGGCCAAGGATGTCTCAAGATATTCTGGAGTTCACCGGCGCCTTCCCCACGTGTGCTCAAAGCAAGACTCTCCGTCAAAAGCCTCAGGGTTTTCTGTTACCCCTTCCAGTTCTCGACCACCCCTGGTCCCACATTTCGATGGACTTCATCGTGGAGTTGCCCAGGTCCAGAGGAATGAACACTATCTTGGTGGTCATGGACAGGTTC
The DNA here is from genome assembly GCF_040206685.1 of Ascaphus truei. NCBI lineage: Eukaryota > Metazoa > Chordata > Amphibia > Anura > Ascaphidae > Ascaphus > Ascaphus truei. The sequence goes on along the minus strand of NW_027453837.1, from coordinate 994,504 downwards.
TCGAAGATGTCCCATTTCATTCCACTTAAAGGATTACCCACCTCCCCCGCCCTTGCTGATATCTTTACGGAGCAGATTTTCCGGATTCATGGGATCCCTTCGTCCATTGTTTCTGACAGAGGTTCTCAGTTTGTATCCAAATTTTGTTGAGCTTTCACGAAGAGATTGGGCATCTCTTCTTCTTTCTCTTCCGCCTATCATCCTCAGTCCAATGGACAAACGGAGAGAATCAATCAATCCCTGGAGAAGTACCTGAGATGTTTCATATCCGATTTCCAGGATGATTGGGCTCAACTCCTCTCTTGGGCAGAGTATGCCGCAAATTCTGACAAAAACGAGTCCACCCGGGAGTCGCCCTTCTTTATAAATTATGGGTTCCATCCTCCCTGTCTTCCCATCCCCAACATCCCTTCTGGAGTACCAGCCGTAGATGAACGCATTTCTTCCCTCCAAACCGCATGGTCCAGGATTCAGTCTACCCTTCTCAACTCCTCCCGCAGATCGAAACTACAGGCCGATCGTCGTCGTCGTTCGGCGCCCAGTTACAAATCAGGGGATTTGGTATGGCTCTCCTCTAAGAATATCCACCTCAAGGTACCATCTCCTAAACTGGCACCTAAGATCCTGGGTCCCTTCCCTATTTGCGAACAAATCAATCCCGTGGCATACCGGCTCCAACTACCACCCAGTATGAAGATTCCCAATGTCTTTCATGTGTCCCTCTTAAAACCATTTATCTCCAGTCACTTCTTTCCGGATCAGACTCGTAAACCGGATCCCATTACTGTACAAAATAACGAGGAATATGAAGTTCACTCTCTTTTGGATTCTCGCCTATCCAGGGGTCAGCTCCAGTTCTTGGTGCAATGGAAGGGCTTTGGCCCTGAAGAGAGATCCTGGGTACCTTCAAAGGACATTCATGCCCCGGAACTTCTTAAGTCCTTCAGGAAAAAGTTTCCAGAGAAACCGTTCTTGGATCGTCCTGGGGCCGTTCCTGAAAAGGGGGGTACTGTCAGGAATCGGCGTTCTCCACGCTCCACACACAAAGCACCCCCTTCCCGCAGGGAGTCCCTGGACACACAAAACAAACCTGCCTTACCGGCCTCCACGACCCCTCGCCCCTGCCGCCGTCGCGGGATCACTCCCCTCGGCGATTCCTCTGCTCAGTGCCGGGCGCGCCCACGCCCCCCTGCACGCACACCTGCACGCACACCTGCACCATCCACTGGCTCGGTTCACGCGCGTACACGAGTTACGGAGCACGCTCAGTCTGCACACTCTTCTTCCCGTTCCCCGGACCTCAGGCTCCGCCCCCGCACACTGCACGGGCATACTCAGGTTACCAACAAGACTCACCTGGCCTGTTATGCCTGCACCAATCTGCAGTGACACACTGTAGCTCTTCCTGTCCCGCCTCCGTTCCTAATTGGACCTTCCTGCTTTATCTAGCTCCTCTCTGCACTCAGTCTTTGCTCGACATAGTCTCTGTATGGAAGTACTTCTGGATTCTCTCAGTTTTTTCACAGGTTCTGATGCGGCTTGTACGACTACCCCCTCTGGCTCTCGATCTCGGTACTCCTTGGACAACCCTCACTCTGGTAACCTCTTGAACATGGCTTGGACAATGACCTATCTCCGCTCTCCACTCCCTGACTTCGGCGAGGCATCCTTCACTCTATCTCTACAACCGGTACCGGCAAGTATTGTCTACCTTACTACACCTGGCCTGGCAACGCTTCATACCACACTCCGGACACGCTCCCTTTGCTGCGGGTGCGTGTATTACCACTTCGCCCTTCAGCTCAGGGGACGGGTCTGGTCTGCGGGAAGCACCGGCGTAACAAGAACATTTTATATTAAAATCAGATTTATTTTTTGGGGGGTTCAATTTGATCTTATAGGGGTTCTGTATGTTTTTGTCTTGCAGATTAACAATATTGAATACCTAATGCTGGGACATGTTTATTTTGTTGATACTTTTGCCATAGTCTGCATATTGATAGTTCCCTCTAGATACCCAAGAGATCAATGTTGGTATCCCTCCACCCTTTGTATGTCAAAATTGATCAAAAGCAGAAAAAAACAAGATAAATGCTGCACACCAAAATCTGAAAACTCTAACTGATACTTGCTGTTACTGGTGCTCCTGATCCAGGGGAGTCCCTGTGAATGACAGACTCCAAAGTCAGCAAAAAAAACGAAGGATTTAAAGAATTTATTATATCAAATGCACAACGTTTCAACCATCAAAAAGTGGTCTTTCTCAAGTGAGAACCCTCTGTTTAAAATTGATCAAAAGACATGATTTTTTGAGTGAGTTGCAAAGTTCAAATGTGTTGGAATATTTTATTCTATGCTTAAGGCATTTAAAATATCTTTAATATTAACATCAAGCCTTGTTCCTTCATATTTACTTTAACTGTGTTACTCAAATCTTCAATGTGGTTTTAGCATGTTTTCCTTTAGCTTGCTATGCAATTGGCAAAAAAAGAAGATTCTTTATTCCTCTTCTATGTTGTCATGTATGATTGCCCACTCTGATAAAGCATAAAGCATAAAGCAAGTAAAACTGAAAGAAAAGGTGGTCGTACATGCAAAACTTCTTTAAGCACTCTTGGTTTCTACCACATACAAGATCCACTCGCCTATTGCAATAAGAGAGTTTATTCAATTGAAGACTCTGGTGAAATAGCATGGGGTTGTGCTACAGTGAGGATTAACTCTTAAGAGGGATTTATACTTGTTTGGATGTAAAAACAAAACATAGAAAGCTTTTGTTCCACCGCCGCCATTCAGGTGCAAATTGTGTTTGAAAAAATATTTCAGGCTTGATTGAAAGGTAGAATGTGGCTTTGCTAGGGTGAATTTTAATTCTTAATGGGGTTTTGTATTGAGTTTAGATTTGTTTTGTTAATCATTCTCAGGGGGTAGGTGGAGGAAATGTAATAACAACAGATTACGAGAGAGGTGAGAAGTGGTTTACATATGGTGAGCAAGATACGAATGTGAGAGGTGAATAGTTGGATTACGAAGGGGGGATAGGCTGACCCTTACTTAGTACAGATAGACAGGATGCTCATTAAAGATTGCCTTTTTAGGATACAGGAATCTGAAAATATATGTATCCTCTTGACCCAAATAATGAGTCGCATTGGCTCCACTGGTGTATTTTGGTTTGAAAAAAGGAAGAATGTGCTTGGACAGCTCTCATTTTTTTATTTTTTTAAATCATACATCATCAATTACCAATATCTTCTTGTCCACATTGAGACACCTATTGAATTTGACTGCTTTACATGCGCTCCAATGTAAGCCAAATAGCAAAATGCGGAAATGTTGTTTTTAATGTAAAAGATTACATTTTACAATTTACATCCATAGGCCTTTTATTTAACATTGTATACATTCAAACAATGCTATTGGTTGATGAAACAAAAAAAGGGTTTGCTTCAGGTGAGGCTTGAACTCACAACCTCAGCATAGCTTAGCATATACTGACATATAAGTACCATGCGCTAACCAATTACACCACTGGAGCATGTTCCTGTAATGATCCATGTTCTTCTTGCCCCAATTGCCCTCCAACTCTGCTCTTTTAATCTCTGACATCCAAGTTAGATCATTTTCCCATTACTCCTTTTAACCCCTTTTCTTTTTTTTCTGCCTCAGATCTGTTTCATACTGTACATTGAATGTGGTTAACAAAAAGTATTTCTCGTCATTGTTCAAAAACCCAATAGAAGCAACATTTTACAAAGATAATGTTGTTTAAACAATGTGTACAAAAAAGTCATGTATTTCTCTTTATGAAAATGTTCTCATGGTTATTTAGTTCATATTGGTCATCATTCATTAGTGAGTGTTACCCATATCCGCTCAAGAGCCATCTGTGTGACTGTATTCAGTACTACCAGCTATGTAGTCATGGCTGAGTGGTTAAGGCGATGGACTAGAAATCCCTTGGGGTTTCCCCGCGCAGGTTCAAATCCTGCTGACTACGTTGACTTTTTCAGTGGTAACGTGTTATTAAAAACTTCACTGCACTTTGCATTTTGTTTGTATCTGCTTGGCAAAGCAATCTTTACTTACTGGAATATGTGGCACACTAAAGAAGAAAACACTCTGAATTCTTCAAACATTTTCCAAGTTATACATTTTAGGGTGCTGCTGGCTGTAAAACATTTAATAAAGAACTCCATTTCAATAAATGCATTGTCTTCTATTGATAAGTATTTCTATGCTGCAACATAGCGCTAAGAGGTCATTTGTGTGCAATACTTTGCACAACATAAAATAGAGGAGAAACGGCTTACCCCTACAGAAATAACTTAAGGTGACAAAGGATAATGAGCACTTTAGTGTGAGAGTGAGGGAATTCTTCCACTTTATAATTACAGATAATATTTGAATTCTTCTTAAGGACTGTGCTAAGTACTGCATGTATTGAGATGTGTACATTCTTTACATTCTGCCAAAACTATATTGTTTAAATATAATGGGAATAATCAATGTTATAGTTCAACTGCTTATCACACTTCAGCACAAATAGCTTTTTGTTATGAAAAAGCATTTGTAATGTTTTATTGTTATCATTCACAAATGATAAGCAGGGCTTTCTAAACCTGTTGAAGAAATAAACAACTTAGCTTGAATTTTACTGAAAAATGGTCATTAATGTACTGTAATAATTGTACTGTAACTTCCTGAAGTTTACAGAAAATTAAGAAATTAATCAAATGTAAACTTTATGGAATCTTTTGTGAAACAGAATGATTCTCATTAAGAACAAATGTACTTTGTACTTTGATATTAAATTCAGAGACAGAACATGTTATATTAAAATCAGATTTATTTTTTGGGGGGGTTCAATATGATCTTATAGGGGTTCTGTATGTTTTTGTCTTGCAGATTAACAATATTGAATACCTAATTCGTGGACATGTTTATTTTGTTGATACTTTTGCCATAGTTTGCATATTGATAGTTCCCTCTAGATACCCAAGAGATCAATGTTGGTATCCCTCCACCCTTTGTATGTCAAAATTGATCAAAAGCCAAAAAAAACAAGATAAATGCTTCACACCAAAAACTGAAAACTCTAACTGATACTTGCTGTTACTGGTGCTCCTGATCCAGGGGAGTCCCTGTGAATGATAAACTCCAAAGTCAGCAAAAGAAACGGAGGATTCAGGGCTCTACGGATTTAAAGAATTTATTATATCAAATGCACAACGTTTCAACCATCAAAAAGTGGTCTTTCTCAAGTGAGAACCCTCTGTTTAAAATTGATCAAAAGACATGATTTTTTGAGTGAGTTGCAAAGTTCAAATGTGTTGGAATATTTTATTCTATGCTTAAGGCATTCAAAATATCTTTAATATTAACATCAAGCCTTGTTCCTTCATATTTACTTTAACTGTGTTACTCAAATCTTCAGTGTTGTTTTAGCATGTTTTCCTTTAGCTTGCCATGTAATTGGCAAAAAAAGAAGATTCTTTATTCCTCTTCAATGTTGTCATTTATGATTGCCCACTCTGATAAAGCATAAAGCATAAAGCAAGTAAAACTGAAAGAAAAGGTGGTCGTACATGCAAAACTTCTTTCAGCACTCTTGGTTTCTACCACATACAAGATCCACTCGCCTATAGCAATAAGAGAATTTATTCAATTGAAGACTCTGGTGAAATAGCATGGGGTTGTGCTACAGTGAGGATTAACACTTAAGAGGGATTTATACTTGTTTGGATTTAAAAGCAAAACATAGAAAGCTTTTGTTCCACCACCGCCATTCAGGTGCAAATTGTGTTTTAAAAAATATTTAAAGCTTGATTGAAAGGTAGAATGTGGCTTTGCTAGGGTGAATTTTAACTCTTAATGGGGTTTTGTATTGAGTTTAGATTTGTTTATTAATCATTCTCAGGAGGTAGGTGGAGGTAATGTAATAACAACCGATTATGAGAGAGTTGACATGTGGTTTACATATGATGAGCAAGATACGAATGTGAGAGGTGAATAGTTGGGTTAAGAAGGGGGGATATGCTGACCCTTACATAGTACAGATTGACAGGATGCTCATTAAAGTTTGCCTTTTTAGGATATATAAATCTGGAAATATATGTATCCTCTAGACCCAAGTAATGAGTAGCATTGGCTCCACTGGTGTATTTTGGTTTGAAAAAAGGAAAAATGTGCTTGGACAGCTCTCATTTTTTTATTTTTTTAAATCATACATCATCAATTACCAATATCTTCTTGCCCACATTGAGACACCTATTGAATTTGACTGCTTTACATGCGCTCCAATGTAAGCCAAATAGCAAAATGCGGAAATGTTGTTTTTAATGTAAAAGATTACATTTTACAATTTACATCCATAGGCCTTTTATTTAACATTGTATACATTCAAACAATGCTATTGGTTGATGAAACAAAAAAGGGTTTGCTTCAGGTGAGGCTTGAACTCACAACCTCGGCATAGCTTAGCATATACTGACATATAAGTACCGTGCGCTAACCGATTACGCCACTGGAGCAGGTTCCTGTAATGATCCATGTTCTTCTTGCCCCAATTGTCCTCCAACTCTGCTCTTTTAATCTCTGACATCCAAGTTAGATCATTTTCCCATTACTCCTTTTAACACCTTTTCTTTTTTTCTGCCTCAGATCTGTTTCATACTGTACATTGAATGTGGTTAACAAAAAGTATTTCTCGTCATTGTTCAAAAACCCAATAGAAGCAACATTTTACAAAGATAATGTTGTTTAAACATTGTGTACAAACAAGTCATGTATTTCTCTTTATGAAAATGTTCTCATGGTTATTTAGTTCATATTGGTCATCATTCATTAGTGAGTGTTACCCATATCCGCTCAAGAGCTATCTGTGTGACTGTATTCAGTACTACCAGCTATGTAGTCATGGCCGAGTGGTTAAGGCGATGGACTTGAAATCCATTGGGGTTTCCCCGCGCAGGTTCGAATCCTGCTGACTATGTTGACTTTTTCAGTGGTAACGTGTTATTAAAAACTTCACTGCACTTTGCATTTTGTTTGTATCTGCTTGGCAAAGCAATCTTTACTTACTGGAATATGTGGCACACTAAAGAAGAAAACACTCTGAATTCTTCAAACATTTTCCAAGTTATACATTATAGGGTGCTGCTGGCTGTAAAACATTTAATAAAGAACTCCATTTCAATAAATGCATTGTCTTCTATTGATAAGTATCTCTATGCTGCAACATAGTGATAAGAGGTCATTTGTGTGCAATACTTTGCACAACATAAAATAGACGAGAAACGGCTTACCCCTACAGAAATAACTTAAGGTGACAAAGGATAATGAGCACTTTAGTGTGAGAGTGAGGGAATTCTTCCACTTTATAATTACAGATAATATTTGAATTCTTCTTAAGGACTGTGCTAAGTACTGCATGTATTGAGATGTGTACATTCTTTACATTCTGCCAAAACTATATTGTTTAAATATAATGGGAATAATCAATGTTATAGTTCAACTGCTTATCACACTTCAGCACAAATAGCTTTTTGTTATGAAAAAGCATTTGTAATGTTTTATTGTTATCATTCACAAATGATAAGCAGGGCTTTCTAAACCTGTTGAAGAAATAAACAACTTAGCTTGAATTTTACTGAAAAATGGTCATTAATGTACTGTAATAATTGTACTGTAACTTCCTGAAGTTTACAGAAAATTAAGAAATTAATCAAATGTAAACTTTATGGAATCTTTTGTGAAACAGAATGATTCTCATTAAGAACAAATGTACTTTGTACTTTGATATTAAATTCAGAGACAGAACATGTTATATTAAAATCAGATTTATTTTTTGGGGGGGTTCAATATGATCTTATAGGGGTTCTGTATGATTTTGTCTTGCAGATTAACAATATTGAATACCTAATTCGTGGACATGTTTATTTTGTTGATACTTTTGCCATAGTTTGCATATTGATAGTTCCCTCTAGATACCCAAGAGATCAATGTTGGTATCCCTCCACCCTTTGTATGTCAAAATTGATCAAAAGCCAAAAAAAACAAGATAAATGCTTCACACCAAAAACTGAAAACTCTAACTGATACTTGCTGTTACTGGTGCTCCTGATCCAGGGGAGTCCCTGTGAATGACAGACTCCAAAGTCAGCAAAAGAAACGGAGGATTCAGGGCTCTACGGATTTAAAGAATTTATTATATCAAATGCACAACGTTTCAACCATCAAAAAGTGGTCTTTCTCAAGTGAGAACCCTCTGTTTAAAATTGATCAAAAGACATGATTTTTTGAGTGAGTTGCAAAGTTCAAATGTGTTGGAATATTTTATTCTATGCTTAAGGCATTCAAAATATCTTTAATATTAACATCAAGCCTTGTTCCTTCATATTTACTTTAACTGTGTTACTCAAATCTTCAGTGTTGTTTTAGCATGTTTTCCTTTAGCTTGCCATGTAATTGGCAAAAAAAGAAGATTCTTTATTCCTCTTCAATGTTGTCATTTATGATTGCCCACTCTGATAAAGCATAAAGCATAAAGCAAGTAAAACTGAAAGAAAAGGTGGTCGTACATGCAAAACTTCTTTCAGCACTCTTGGTTTCTACCACATACAAGATCCACTCGCCTATAGCAATAAGAGAATTTATTCAATTGAAGACTCTGGTGAAATAGCATGGGGTTGTGCTACAGTGAGGATTAACACTTAAGAGGGATTTATACTTGTTTGGATTTAAAAGCAAAACATAGAAAGCTTTTGTTCCACCACCGCCATTCAGGTGCAAATTGTGTTTTAAAAAATATTTAAAGCTTGATTGAAAGGTAGAATGTGGCTTTGCTAGGGTGAATTTTAACTCTTAATGGGGTTTTGTATTGAGTTTAGATTTGTTTATTAATCATTCTCAGGAGGTAGGTGGAGGTAATGTAATAACAACCGATTATGAGAGAGTTGACATGTGGTTTACATATGATGAGCAAGATACGAATGTGAGAGGTGAATAGTTGGGTTAAGAAGGGGGGATATGCTGACCCTTACATAGTACAGATTGACAGGATGCTCATTAAAGTTTGCCTTTTTAGGATATATAAATCTGGAAATATATGTATCCTCTAGACCCAAGTAATGAGTAGCATTGGCTCCACTGGTGTATTTTGGTTTGAAAAAAGGAAAAATGTGCTTGGACAGCTCTCATTTTTTTATTTTTTTAAATCATACATCATCAATTACCAATATCTTCTTGCCCACATTGAGACACCTATTGAATTTGACTGCTTTACATGCGCTCCAATGTAAGCCAAATAGCAAAATGCGGAAATGTTGTTTTTAATGTAAAAGATTACATTTTACAATTTACATCCATAGGCCTTTTATTTAACATTGTATACATTCAAACAATGCTATTGGTTGATGAAACAAAAAAGGGTTTGCTTCAGGTGAGGCTTGCACTCACAACCTCGGCATAGCTTAGCATATACTGACATATAAGTACCGTGCGCTAACCGATTACGCCACTGGAGCAGGTTCCTGTAATGACCCATGTTCTTCTTGCCCCAATTGTCCTCCAACTCTGCTCTTTTAATCTCTGACATCCAAGTTAGATCATTTTCCCATTACTCCTTTTAACACCTTTTCTTTTTTTCTGCCTCAGATCTGTTTCATACTGTACATTGAATGTGGTTAACAAAAAGTATTTCTCGTCATTGTTCAAAAACCCAATAGAAGCAACATTTTACAAAGATAATGTTGTTTAAACAATGTGTACAAACAAGTCATGTATTTCTCTTTATGAAAATGTTCTCATGGTTATTTAGTTCATATTGGTCATCATTCATTAGTGAGTGTTACCCATATCCGCTCAAGAGCTATCTGTGTGACTGTATTCAGTACTACCAGCTATGTAGTCATGGCCGAGTGGTTAAGGCGATGGACTTGAAATCCATTGGGGTTTCCCCGCGCAGGTTCGAATCCTGCTGACTACGTTGACTTTTTCAGTGGTAACGTGTTATTAAAAACTTCACTGCACTTTGCATTTTGTTTGTATCTGCTTGGCAAAGCAATCTTTACTTACTGGAATATGTGGCACACTAAAGAAGAAAACACTCTGAATTCTTCAAACATTTTCCAAGTTATACATTATAGGGTGCTGCTGGCTGTAAAACATTTAATAAAGAACTCCATTTCAATAAATGCATTGTCTTCTATTGATAAGTATCTCTATGCTGCAACATAGTGATAAGAGGTCATTTGTGTGCAATACTTTGCACAACATAAAATAGACGAGAAACGGCTTACCCCTACAGAAATAACTTAAGGTGACAAAGGATAATGAGCACTTTAGTGTGAGAGTGAGGGAATTCTTCCACTTTATAATTACAGATAATATTTGAATTCTTCTTAAGGACTGTGCTAAGTACTGCATGTATTGAGATGTGTACATTCTTTACATTCTGCCAAAACTATATTGTTTAAATATAATGGGAATAATCAATGTTATAGTTCAACTGCTTATCACACTTCAGCACAAATAGCTTTTTGTTATGAAAAAGCATTTGTAATGTTTTATTGTTATCATTCACAAAAGATAAGCAGGGCTTTCTAAACCTGTTGAAGAAATAACCAACTTAGCATGAATTTTACTGAAAAATGGTCATTAATGTACTGTAATAATTGTACTGTAACTTCCTGTAGTTTACAGAAAATTAAGAAATTAATCAAATGTAAACTTTATGGAATCTTTTGTGAAACAGAATGATTCTCATTAAGAACAAATGTACTTTGTACTTTGATATTAAATTCAGAGACAGAACATTTTATATTAAAATCAGATTTATTTTTTTGGGGGGTTCAATATGATCTTATAGGGGTTCTGTATGTTTTTGTCTTGCAGATTAACAATATTGAATACCTAATTCTTGGACATGTTTATTTTGTTGATACTTTTGCCATAGTCTGCATATTGATAGTCCCTCTAGATACCCAAGAGATCAATGTTGGTATCACTCCAACCTTTGTATGTCAAAATTGATCAAAAGCAGAAAAAAACAAGATAAATGCTGCACACCAAAAACTGAAAACTCTAACTGATACTTGCTGTTACTGGTGCTCCTGATCCAGGGGAGTCCCTGTGAATGACAGACTCCAAAGTCAGCAAAAGAAACGGAGGATTCAGAGCTCTACGGATTTAAAGATTTTATTATATCAAATGCACAACGTTTCAACCATCAAAAAGTGGTCTTTCTCAAGTGAGAACCCTCTGTTTAAAATTGATCAAAAGACATGATTTTTTGAGTGAGTTGCAAAGTTCAAATGTGTTGGAATATTTTATTCTATGCTTAAGGCATTTAAAATCTCTTTAATATTAACATCAAACTTTGTTCCTTCATATTTACTTTAACTGTGTTACTCAAATCTTCAATGTGGTTTTAGCATGTTTTCCTTTAGCTTGCTATGTAATTGGCAAAAAAAGAAGATTCTTTATTCCTCTTCTATGTTGTCATTTATGATTGCCCACTCTGATAAAGCATAAAGCATAAAGCAAGTAAAACTGAAAGAAAAGGTGGTCGTACATGCAAAACTTCTTTCAGCACTCTTGGTTTCTACCACATACAAGATCCACTCGCCTATAGCAATAAGAGAATTTATTCAATTGAAGACTCTGGTGAAATAGCATGGGGTTGTGCTACAGTGAGGATTAACTCTTAAGAGGGATTTATACTAGTTTGGATTTAAAAACAAAACGTAGAAAGCTTTTGTTCCACCACCGCCATTCAGGTGCAAATTGTGTTTGAAAAAATATTTCAGGCTTGATTGAAAGGTAGAATGTTACTTTGCTAGGGTGAATTTTAACTCTTAATGGGGTTTTGTATTGAGTTTAGATTTGTTTATTAATCATTCTCAGGGGGTAGGAGGAGGAAATGTAATAACAACAGATTATGAGAGAGGTGAGAAGTGGTTTACATATGATGAACAAGATACGAATGTGAGAGGTGAATAATTGGGTTAAGAAGGGGGGATAGGCTGACCCTTACTTAGTACAGATAGACAGGATGCTCATTAAAGATTGCCTTTTTAGGATATATAAATCTGGAAATATATGTATCCTCTAGACCCAAATAATGAGTAGCATTGGCTCCACTGGTGTATTTTGATTTGAAAAAAGGAAGAATGTGCTTGGACAGCTCTCATTTTTTTATTTTTTTTGTATCTGCTTGGCAAAGCAATCTTTACTTACTGGAATATGTGGCACACTAAAGAAGAAAACACTCTGAATTCTTCAAACATTTTCCAAGTTATACATTTTAGGGTGCTGCTGGCTATAAAACATTTAATAAAGAACTCCATTTCAATAAATGCATTGTCTTCTATTGATAAGTATCTCTATGCTGCAACATAGTGCTAAGAGGTCGTTTGTGTGCAATACTTTGCACAACATAAAATAGAGGAGAAACGGCTTACCCCTACAGAAATAACTTAAGGTGACAAAGGATAATGAGCACTTTAGTGTGAGAGTGAGGGAATTCTTCCACTTTATAATTACAGATAATATTTGAATTCTTCTTAAGGACTGTGCTAAGTACTGCATGTATTGAGATGTGTACATTCTTTACATTCTGCCAAAACTATATTGTTTAAATATAATGGGAATAATCAATGTTATAGTTCAACTGCTTATCACACTTCAGCACAAATAGCTTTTTGTTATGAAAAAGCATTTGTAATGTTTTATTGTTATCATTCACAAATGATAAGCAGGGCTTTCTAAACCTGTTGAAGAAATAAACAACTTAGCTTGAATTTTACTGAAAAATGGTCATTAATGTACTGTAATAATTGTACTGTAACTTCCTGAAGTTTACAGAAAATTAAGAAATTAATCAAATGTAAACTTTATGGAATCTTTTGTGAAACAGAATGATTCTCATTAAGAACAAATGTACTTTGTACTTTGATATTAAATTCAGAGACAGAACATGTTATATTAAAATCAGATTTATTTTTTGGGGGGGTTCAATATGATCTTATAGGGGTTCTGTATGTTTTTGTCTTGCAGATTAACAATATTGAATACCTAATTCGTGGACATGTTTATTTTGTTGATACTTTTGCCATAGTTTGCATATTGATAGTTCCCTCTAGATACCCAAGAGATCAATGTTGGTATCCCTCCACCCTTTGTATGTCAAAATTGATCAAAAGCAGAAAAAAACAAGATAAATGCTGCACACCAAAAACTGAAAACTCTAACTGATACTTGCTGTTACTGGTGCTCCTGATCCAGGGGAGTCCCTGTGAATGACAGACTCCAAAGTCAGCAAAAGAAACGGAGGATTCAGGGCTCTACGGATTTAAAGAATTTATTATATCAAATGCACAACGTTTCAACCATCAAAAAGTGGTCTTTCTCAAGTGAGAACCCTCTGTTTAAAATTGATCAAAAGACATGATTTTTTGAGTGAGTTGCAAAGTTCAAATGTGTTGGAATATTTTATTCTATGCTTAAGGCATTCAAAATATCTTTAATATTAACATCAAGCCTTGTTCCTTCATATTTACTTTAACTGTGTTACTCAAATCTTCAGTGTTGTTTTAGCATGTTTTCCTTTAGCTTGCCATGTAATTGGCAAAAAAAGAAGATTCTTTATTCCTCTTCAATGTTGTCATTTATGATTGCCCACTCTGATAAAGCATAAAGCATAAAGCAAGTAAAACTGAAAGAAAAGGTGGTCGTACATGCAAAACTTCTTTCAGCACTCTTGGTTTCTACCACATACAAGATCCACTCGCCTATAGCAATAAGAGAATTTATTCAATTGAAGACTCTGGTGAAATAGCATGGGGTTGTGCTACAGTGAGGATTAACACTTAAGAGGGATTTATACTTGTTTGGATTTAAAAGCAAAACATAGAAAGCTTTTGTTCCACCACCGCCATTCAGGTGCAAATTGTGTTTTAAAAAATATTTAAAGCTTGATTGAAAGGTAGAATGTGGCTTTGCTAGGGTGAATTTTAACTCTTAATGGGGTTTTGTATTGAGTTTAGATTTGTTTATTAATCATTCTCAGGAGGTAGGTGGAGGTAATGTAATAACAACCGATTATGAGAGAGTTGACATGTGGTTTACATATGATGAGCAAGATACGAATGTGAGAGGTGAATAGTTGGGTTAAGAAGGGGGGATATGCTGACCCTTACATAGTACAGATTGACAGGATGCTCATTAAAGTTTGCCTTTTTAGGATATATAAATCTGGAAATATATGTATCCTCTAGACCCAAGTAATGAGTAGCATTGGCTCCACTGGTGTATTTTGGTTTGAAAAAAGGAAAAATGTGCTTGGACAGCTCTCATTTTTTTATTTTTTTAAATCATACATCATCAATTACCAATATCTTCTTGCCCACATTGAGACACCTATTGAATTTGACTGCTTTACATGCGCTCCAATGTAAGCCAAATAGCAAAATGCGGAAATGTTGTTTTTAATGTAAAAGATTACATTTTACAATTTACATCCATAGGCCTTTTATTTAACATTGTATACATTCAAACAATGCTATTGGTTGATGAAACAAAAAAGGGTTTGCTTCAGGTGAGGCTTGAACTCACAACCTCGGCATAGCTTAGCATATACTGACATATAAGTACCGTGCGCTAACCGATTACGCCACTGGAGCAGGTTCCTGTAATGACCCATGTTCTTCTTGCCCCAATTGTCCTCCAACTCTGCTCTTTTAATCTCTGACATCCAAGTTAGATCATTTTCCCATTACTCCTTTTAACACCTTTTCTTTTTTTCTGCCTCAGATCTGTTTCATACTGTACATTGAATGTGGTTAACAAAAAGTATTTCTCGTCATTGTTCAAAAACCCAATAGAAGCAACATTTTACAAAGATAATGTTGTTTAAACAATGTGTACAAACAAGTCATGTATTTCTCTTTATGAAAATGTTCTCATGGTTATTTAGTTCATATTGGTCATCATTCATTAGTGAGTGTTACCCATATCCGCTCAAGAGCTATCTGTGTGACTGTATTCAGTACTACCAGCTATGTAGTCATGGCCGAGAGTTTAAGGCGATGGACTTGAAATCCATTGGGGTTTCCCCGCGCAGGTTCGAATCCTGCTGACTACGTTGACTTTTTCAGTGGTAACGTGTTATTAAAAACTTCACTGCACTTTGCATTTTGTTTGTATCTGCTTGGCAAAGCAATCTTTACTTACTGGAATATGTGGCACACTAAAGAAGAAAACACTCTGAATTCTTCAAACATTTTCCAAGTTATACATTATAGGGTGCTGCTGGCTGTAAAACATTTAATAAAGAACTCCATTTCAATAAATGCATTGTCTTCTATTGATAAGTATCTCTATGCTGCAACATAGTGATAAGAGGTCATTTGTGTGCAATACTTTGCACAACATAAAATAGACGAGAAACGGCTTACCCCTACAGAAATAACTTAAGGTGACAAAGGATAATGAGCACTTTAGTGTGAGAGTGAGGGAATTCTTCCACTTTATAATTACAGATAATATTTGAATTCTTCTTAAGGACTGTGCTAAGTACTGCATGTATTGAGATGTGTACATTCTTTACATTCTGCCAAAACTATATTGTTTAAATATAATGGGAATAATCAATGTTATAGTTCAACTGCTTATCACACTTCAGCACAAATAGCTTTTTGTTATGAAAAAGCATTTGTAATGTTTTATTGTTATCATTCACAAAAGATAAGCAGGGCTTTCTAAACCTGTTGAAGAAATAACCAACTTAGCATGAATTTTACTGAAAAATGGTCATTAATGTACTGTAATAATTGTACTGTAACTTCCTGTAGTTTACAGAAAATTAAGAAATTAAGCAAATGTAAACTTTATGGAATCTTTTGTGAAACAGAATGATTCTCATTAAGAACAAATGTACTTTGTACTTTGATATTAAATTCAGAGACAGAACATTTTATATTAAAATCAGATTTATTTTTTTGGGGGGTTCAATATGATCTTATAGGGGTTCTGTATGTTTTTGTCTTGCAGATTAACAATATTGAATACCTAATTCTTGGACATGTTTATTTTGTTGATACTTTTGCCATAGTCTGCATATTGATAGTCCCTCTAGATACCCAAGAGATCAATGTTGGTATCCCTCCAACCTTTGTATGTCAAAATTGATCAAAAGCAGAAAAAAACAAGATAAATGCTGCACACCAAAAACTGAAAACTCTAACTGATACTTGCTGTTACTGGTGCTCCTGATCCAGGGGAGTCCCTGTGAATGACAGACTCCAAAGTCAGCAAAAGAAACGGAGGATTCAGGGCTCTACGGATTTAAAGATTTTATTATATCAAATGCACAACGTTTCAACCATCAAAAAGTGGTCTTTCTCAAGTGAGAACCCTCTGTTTAAAATTGATCAAAAGACATGATTTTTTGAGTGAGTTGCAAAGTTCAAATGTGTTGGAATATTTTATTCTATGCTTAAGGCATTTAAAATCTCTTTAATATTAACATCAAACTTTGTTCCTTCATATTTACTTTAACTGTGTTACTCAAATCTTCAATGTGGTTTTAGCATGTTTTCCTTTAGCTTGCTATGTAATTGGCAAAAAAAGAAGATTCTTTATTCCTCTTCTATGTTGTCATTTATGATTGCCCACTCTGATAAAGCATAAAGCATAAAGCAAGTAAAACTGAAAGAAAAGGTGGTCGTACATGCAAAACTTCTTTCAGCACTCTTGGTTTCTACCACATACAAGATCCACTCGCCTATAGCAATAAGAGAATTTATTCAATTGAAGACTCTGGTGAAATAGCATGGGGTTGTGCTACAGTGAGGATTAACTCTTAAGAGGGATTTATACTAGTTTGGATTTAAAAACAAAACGTAGAAAGCTTTTGTTCCACCACCGCCATTCAGGTGCAAATTGTGTTTGAAAAAATATTTCAGGCTTGATTGAAAGGTAGAATGTTACTTTGCTAGGGTGAATTTTAACTCTTAATGGGGTTTTGTATTGAGTTTAGATTTGTTTATTAATCATTCTCAGGGGGTAGGAGGAGGAAATGTAATAACAACAGATTATGAGAGAGGTGAGAAGTGGTTTACATATGATGAACAAGATACGAATGTGAGAGGTGAATAATTGGGTTAAGAAGGGGGGATAGGCTGACCCTTACTTAGTACAGATAGACAGGATGCTCATTAAAGATTGCCTTTTTAGGATATATAAATCTGGAAATATATGTATCCTCTAGACCCAAATAATGAGTAGCATTGGCTCCACTGGTGTATTTTGATTTGAAAAAAGGAAGAATGTGCTTGGACAGCTCTCATTTTTTAATTTTTTTAAATCATACATCATCAATTACCAATATCTTCTTGCCCACATTGAGACACCTATTGAATTTGACTGCTTTACATGCGCTCCAATGTAAGCCAAATAGCAAAATGCGGAAATGTTGTTTTTAATGTAAAAGATTACATTTTACAATTTACATCCATAGGCCTTTTATTTAACATTGTATACATTCAAACAATGCTATTGGTTGATGAAACAAAAAAAAGGGTTTGCTTCAGGTGAGGCTTGAACTCACAACCTCGGCATAGCTTAGCATATACTGACATATAAGTACCGTGCGCTAACCGATTACGCCACTGGAGCAGGTTCCTGTAATGATCCATGTTCTTCTTGCCCCAATGGCCCTCCAACTCTGCTCTTTTAATCTCTGACATCCAAGTTAGATCATTTTCCCATTACTCGTTTTAACACCTTTTCTTTTTTTTCTGCCTCAGATCTGTTTCATACTGTACATTGAATGTGGTTAACAAAAAGTATTTCTCGTCATTGTTCAAAAACCCAATAGAAGCAACATTTTACAAAGATAATGTTGTTTAAACAATGTGTACAAACAAGTCATGTATTTCTCTTTATGAAAATGTTCTCATGGTTATTTAGTTCATATTGGTCATCATTCATTAGTGAGTGTTACCCATATCCGCTCAAGAGCTATCTGTGTGACTGTATTCAGTACTACCAGCTATGTAGTCATGGCCGAGTGGTTAAGGCGATGGACTTGAAATCCATTGGGGTTTCCCC
Source organism: Ascaphus truei (assembly GCF_040206685.1). Classification (NCBI taxonomy): domain Eukaryota; kingdom Metazoa; phylum Chordata; class Amphibia; order Anura; family Ascaphidae; genus Ascaphus; species Ascaphus truei. Next base: position 976,390 of record NW_027453837.1, on the reverse strand, counting down.
GCGCAGGTTCAAATCCTCCTGACTACGTTGACTTTTTCAGTGGTAACGTGTTATTTAAAACTTCACTGCACTTTGCATTTTGTTTGTATCTGCTTGGCAAAGCAATCTTTACTTACTGGAATATGTGGCACACTAAAGAAGAAAACACTCTGAATTCTTCAAACATTTTCCAAGTTATACATTTTAGGGTGCTGCTGGCTGTAAAACATTTAATAAAGAACTCCATTTCAATAAATGCATTGTCTTCTATTGATAAGTATCTCTATGCTGCAACATAGTGCTAAGAGGTCATTTGTGTGCAATACTTTGCACAATATAAAATAGAGGAGAAACGGCTTACCCCTACAGAAATAACTTAAGGTGACAAAGGATAATGAGCACTTTAGTGTGAGAGTGAGGGAATTCTTCCACTTTATAATTACAGATAATATTTGAATTCTTCTTAAGGACTGTGCTAAGTACTGCATGTATTGAGATGTGTACATTCTTTACAGGTGCCAAAACTATATTGTTTAAATATAATGGGAATAATCAATGTTATAGTTCAACTGCTTATCACACTTCAGCACAAATAGCTTTTTGTTATGAAAAAGCATTTGTAATGTTTTATTGTTATCATTCACAAAAGCTAAGCATGGCTTTCTAAACCTGTTGAAGAAATAAACAACTTAGCTTGAATTTTACTGAAAAATGGTCATTAATGTACTGTAATAATTGTACTGTAACTTCCTGAAGTTTACAGAAAATTAAGAAATTAATCAAATGTAAACTTTAAGGACTCTTTTGTGAAACAGAATGATTCTCTTTAAGAACAAATGTGCTTTGTACTTTGATATTAAATTCAGAGACAGAACTGTCAGGAATCGGCGTTCTCCACGCTCTACCCACAAATCACCCCCTTCCCGCAGGGAGTCCCTGGACATACAAAACAAACCTGCCTTACCGGCCTCCACGGCTCCTCGCCCCTGCCGCCGTCGCGGGATCACTCCCCTCGGCGATTCCTCGACTCAGTGCCGGGCGCGCCCACGCCCCTCTGCACGCACACCTGCACCATCCACTGGCTCGGTTCACTCGCGCACACGAGTTACGAAGAACGCTCAGTCTGCACACTCTTCTTCCCATCCCCCGGACCTCAGGCTCCGCCCCTGCACACTGCACGGGCATACTCAGGTTACCAACAAGACTCACCTGGCCTGTTATGCCTGCACAAATCTGCAGTGTCTCCCGTTAGCTCTTCCTGTCCCGCCTCCGTTCCTAATTGGACCTTCCTGCTTTATCTAGCTCCTCTCTGCACTCAGTCTTTGCTCGACATAGTCTCTGTATGGAAGTACTTCTGGATTCTCTCAGTTTTTTCACAGGTTCTGATGCGGCTTGTACGACTACCCCCTCTGGCTCTCGATCTCGGTACTCCTTGGACAACCCTCACTCTGGTAACCTCTTGAACACAGCTTGGACAATGACCTATCTCCGCTCTCCACTCCCTGACTTCGGCGAGGCATCCTTCACTCTATCTCTACAACCGGTACCGGCAAGTTTTGTCTACCTTACTACACCTGGCCTGGCAACGCTTCATACCACACTCCGGACACGCTCCCTTTGCTGCGGGTGCATGTATTACCACTTCCCCCTTCAGCTCAGGGGACGGGTCTGGTCTGCGGGCATCACCGGCGTAACATTATGTCGAGCCCACAAGATGCAGACCAGACCGAACTTCAACAGTTTCTCTCCAATCTGCTTCAGCAAATCCAGGCCATGGCGGATCAAATTGTGGCACTTACACCAGGTTGCTGTACTCTCAGACAGGGTACCGACCGCGACCCCGCCAGATGTAAGCCCACACTCCACAAGCGCAGTTAGCAGCTCAGATTTAAGGACTCCTCCCCCCAAGCCTTATGCAGGTGAACTGCAAGATTGTAGGGGTTTCGTAAACCAGTGTGAGGTGCAGTTTGAAATTGCCCCCCATCTCTACAATACTGATCGCAAGAAGGTAGCCTACATTTATAACCTCCTCACTGCCAGCGCACTGGCTTGGGCTTCCCCGGTTTGGGAGCGATGTTCTGACCTTACCCAAGATTACCCGGCATTTAAAGCCGAGTTTCAACGAGTATTCGATTCTCCCGCTCGTCGTGAGATGGCATCTGTTTCTCTCCTCCAGATCACTCAGGGACGGCAAATGGTGACACATTTTGCTGTGGAATTCCGGACTCTAGCAGCCGAGACTAACTGGGGACAAGAGGCTCTCGTCTCCGTATTCTGGCAAGGCCTGGCAGATCCCATCAAGGACGAACTCTCTCACCAATCCAGGCCGGATCAATTGGAGGTCCTCATTGATTTGGCTGTCCGAGTGGATCAACGTATACAGGTACGCCGCTCTGAGCGTCAGCGCACTCGCTTCCATAACTTTCAAGTTCCGTTCTCCAGTACTCCCAGCAACATTCCTGCTCCCCCAAGTGCTACCATGCCTCTTAGTCCTGCACTGGAGTTGCCAGAGCCAATGCAATTGGGGGTACAATGCATCCGCACACAGATACGGCAGTTCCGCCACGCTGGGGGATTGTGTTTCTACTGCGGATCCATGGAACATCTGATTCGGGAGTGTCCACTGCGTCCGGGAAACGGGAACACCCAGTGAGTACAGAGGGGCTCTCTCTGGGTGTAATGTCTCCACGTCCCCTTTCTAAAGGTGAACTCCCTAAGAAACTTACATTTCCAGTCTCCCTTTCAGGCGATAAGTTCAAGACTTCTACCGCCGCTTTCATTGACTCAGGAGCTGGTGGAAACTTCGTGTATCTTGAATTCGCCAGGTTAAACCGCATACCACTTGTGAGAAAGAAGGTTCTCATCACACTCGTCGGTATCAATGGACGTCCTCTTACCCCGGCCCACATCTCCTTAGAGACAGCTCCCTTGCTTCTGTCCTCACATCTGCACAAGGAGATCATTGTTCTCTATGCAATTCACGCTCCTGGGATACCCATCACCCTTGGTCTTCCTTGGCTACAGCTTAACAATCCTCTCATTGAGTGGACTTCCTCTTCTCCCATTTCCTGGAGGCCGAGGTCAGGCGAGACTCATCAACTGCTGGCCAATACCTCTGTTCCCGAAGTTATTCTATCTTCCATTTACCATCAATTCCAGGACGTTTTCAATAAGGTACAGTCAGACATCTTGCCGCCACACAGGACATACGATTGTCCGATCGATCTAGTTCCAGGTTACTCCCTACCCAAGTCCAAGACCTACCCCTTGTCGTTACTAGAATCTCACACTATGGATGAATATTTCCAGGAGAATCTCAAGAAAGGCTTTATTCATCACTCCAATTCCCCAGCAGGGGCTGGGTTTTTCTTCGTCAAGAAAAAGGACGGGTCGTTGAGGCCTTGCATCGACTACAGGGGTTTAAAACACATAACTATTAAAAATCGTTACCCCCTTCCCCTTATTACCAAACTGTACGATAAATTACAGGGGGCCAAGATATTTTCCAAGTTGGATCTACGTGGTGCCTATAACTTGGTGCGCATCAGGAAGGGGGATGAATGGAAGACGGCCTTCAACACGCGTAGTGGACACTACGAATATCTGGTAATGCCTTTCGGCTTATGTAATGCTCCCGCTGTCTTCCAGGATTTCATCAACGACGTCTTTCGGAAGGTACTCAATATTTTTGTTATTGTATACTTGGATAATATCCTGATTTTTTCCAAAGATCTCCAGGACCATATACGCCACACCCCCTACGTCCTTTCCCGTCTCCGTGAACACCATTTGTACGCCAAACTGGAGAAGTGCACCTTTCATCAGACCTCTTCTCCGTTCCTGGGGTACATCATTTCCGATGAGGGCTTAATGATGGATTCCGGTAAACTTCAAGCAGTCACTGAATGGCCAAGACCCAACTCTCTCAAGGCCATACAACGTTTTTTAGGGTTCGCTAATTATTATCGTAGGTTTATAAGGAGTTTTTCCACCATTGTGGCACCCCTTACTGCGCTCACCAAAAAAGGAGCTGATCCTTCTGCTTGGTCATCCGAGGCCATCTCCGCCTTCGAGACACTCAAGGAAGCCTTTATATCCACACCTATTCTCCGTCATCCCAACATTGAACTTCCCTTCGTCCTGGAGGTCGACGCTTCTGATTGCGGCACTGGTGCCGTTCTTTCTCAGAGACCCACGCCCCAAGATAAGTTACATCCCTGTGCATATTTTTCCAATAAATTCTCGTCTGCCGAGAGGAACTATGACGTGGGTAACAGGGAACTTCTGGCCGTGAAGATGGCTCTTCAAGAGTGGAGACACCTGCTGGAGGGGTCGAAAGAGCCGTTTACTATTCTCACGGACCACAAGAACCTTCTTTACATAGAGAACGCTCGACGCCTTGGTCCACAACAGGCTCGTTGGGCTCTTTTTTTTTCTCGATTCGATTTTCACCTTTCCTATATCCCCGGGACCAAGAATGTAATGGCAGACGCACTCTCCCGTATACATTTTTCTGAAGAGAGGCCAGAGGAATATTTGGAGACTATCCTTCCGCATGAGAGGATTCTCGCCACGTCTTCTTTCAAGAATCTTGACAAGATTTTGCACTCCCAGAGACGCATTCCCAAAGAACTTGGTCGTTCCCGACAACAAACACTTTGTACCTTCCAAATTTGTTCCAGAGGTCTTGTCTTGGGGTCACTCCTCTAAATCTGCAGGTCATCCAGGTTTTAAGAAGACTACTGATCTCATTTGTCGGAATTTCTGGTGGCCAAGGATGTCTCAAGATATTCTGGAGTTTACCTGCGCCTGCCTCACGTGTGCTCAAAGCAAGACTCTCCGTCAGAAGCCTCAGGGTTTTCTGTTACCCCTTCCAGTTCCCGACCACCCCTGGTCCCACATTTCAATGGACTTCATCGTGGAGTTGCCCAGGTCAGAGGAATGAACACTATCTTGGTGGTCATGGACAGGTTCTCGAAGATGTCCCATTTCATTCCACTTAAAGGATTACCCACCTCCCCCGCCCTTGCTGATATCTTTACGGAGCAGATTTTCCAGATTCATGGGATCCCTTCGTCCATTGTTTCTGACAGAGGTTCTCAGTTTGTATCCAAATTTTGTTGAGCTTTCACGAAGAGATTGGGCATCTCTTCTTCTTTCTCTTCCGCCTATCATCCTCAGTCCAATGGACAAACGGAGAGAATCAATCAATCCCTGGAGAAGTACCTGAGATGTTTCATATCCGATTTCCAGGATGATTGGGCTCAACTCCTCTCTTGGGCAGAGAATGCCGCAAATTCTGACAAAAACGAGTCCACCCGGGAGTCGCCCTTCTTTATAAATTATGGGTTCCATCCTCCCTGTCTTCCCATCCCCAACATCCCTTCTGGAGTACCAGCCGTAGATGAACGCATTTCTTCCCTCCAAACCGCATGGTCCAGGATTCAGTCTACCCTTCTCAACTCCTCCCGCAGATCGAAACTACAGGCCGATCGTCGTTGTCGTTCGGCACCCAGTTACAAATCAGGGGATTTGGTATGGCTCTCCTCTAAGAATATCCACCTCAAGGTACCATCTCCTAAACTGGCACCTAAGTTCCTGGGTCCCTTCCCTATTTGCGACAAATCAATCCCGTGGCATACCGGCTCCAACTACCACCCAGTATGAAGATTCCCAATATCTTTCATGTGTCCCTCTTAAAACCATTTATCTCCAGTCACTTCTTTCCGGATCAGACTCGTAAACCGGATCCCATTACTGTACAAAATAACGAGGAATATGAAGTTCACTCTCTTTTGGATTCTCGCCTATCCACGGGTCAGCTCCAGTTCTTGGAGCAATGGAAGGGCTTTGGCCCTGAAGAGAGATCCTGGGTACCTTCAAAGGACATTCATGCCCCGGCCCTTCTTAAGTCCTTCAGGAAAAAGTTTCCAGAGAAACCGTTCTTGGATCATCCTGAGGCCGTTCCTGAAGAGGGGGGTACTGTCAGGAATCGGCGTTCTCCACGCTCCACACACAAAGCACCCCATTCCTGCATGGAGTCCCTGGACACACAAAACAAACCTGCCTTACCGGCCTCCACGGCCCCTCGCCCCTGCCGCCATCGCGGGATCACTCCCCTCTGCGATTCCTCTGCTCAGTGCCGGGCGCGCCCACACCCCCCTGCACGCACACCTGCACGCACACCTGCACCATCCACTGGCTCGGTTCACGCGCGTACACGAGTTACGGAGCACACTCAGTCTGCACACTCTTCTTCCCGTACCCCGGACCTCAGGCTCCGCCCCCGCACACTGCACGGGCATACTCAGGTTACCGACAAGACTCACCTGGCCTGTTATGCCTGCACCAATCTGCAGTGTCTCCCGTTAGCTCTTCCTGTCTCGCCTCCGTTCCTATTTGGACCTTCCTGCTTTATCTAGCTCCTCTCTGCTCTCAGTCTTTGCTCGACATAGTCTCTGTATGGAAGTACTTCTGGATTCTCTCAGTGTTTTCACAGGTTCTGATGCGGCTTGTACGACTTCCCCCTCTGGCTCTCGATCTCGGCACTCCTTGGACAACGCTCACTCTGGTAACCTCTTGAACATGGCTTGGACAACGACCTATCTCCACTCTCCACTCCCTGACTTCGGCGAGGCATCCTTCACTCTATCTCTATAACCGGTACCGGCAAGTATTGTCTACCTTACTACACCTGGCCTGGCAACGCTTCATACCACACTCCGGACATGCTCCCTTTGCTGCGGGTGCGTGTATTACCACTTCCCCCTTCAGCTCAGGGGACGGGTCTGGTCTTTGGGAAGCACCGGCGTAACAAGAACATTTTATATTAAAATCAGATTTATTTTTTTGGGGGGTTCAATTTGATCTTATAGGGTTTCTGTATGTTTTTGTCTTGCAGATTAACAATATTATATCAAATGCACAACGTTTCAACCATCAAAAAGTTGTCTTTCTCAAGTGAGAACCCTCTGTTTAAAATTGATCAAAAGACATGAATTTTTGAGTGAGTTGCAAAGTTCAAATGTGTTGGAATATTTTATTCTATGCTTAAGGCATTTAAAATATCTTTAATATTAACATCAAGCCTTGTTCCTTCATATTTACTTTAACTGTGTTACTCAAATCTTCAATGTTGTTTTAGCATGTTTTCCTTTAGCTTGCTATGCAATTGGCAAAAAAAGAAGATTCTTTATTCCTCTTCTATGTTGTCATGTATGATTGCCCACTCTGATAAAGCATAAAGCATAAAGCAAGTAAAACTGAAAGAAAAGGTGGTCGTACATGCAAAACTTCTTTCAGCACTCTTGGTTTCTACCACATACAAGATCCACTCGCCTATAGCAATAAGATAATTTATTTAATTGAAGACTCTGGTGAAATAGCATGGGGTTGTGCTACAGTGAGGATTAACTCTTAAGAGGCATTTATACTTGTTTGGATTTAAAAACAAAACATAGAATGCTTTTGTTCCACCGCCGCCATTCAGGTGCAAATTGTGTTTGAAAAAATATTTCAGGCTTGCTTGAAAGGTAGAATGTGGCTTTGCTAGGGTGAATTTTAACTCTTAATGGGGTTTTGTATTGAGTTTAGATTTGTTTATTAATCATTCTCAGGAGGTAGGTGGAGGAAATGTAATAACAACAGATTATGAGAGAGGTGAGAAGTGGTTTACATATGGTGAGCAAGATACGAATGTGAGAGGTGAATAGTTGGGTTAAGAAGGGGGGATAGGCTGACCCTTACTTAATACAGATAGACAGGATGCTCATTAAAGATTGCCTTTTTAGGATACAGGAATCTGGAAATATATGTATCCTCTTGACCCAAATAATGAGTAGCATTGGCTCCACTGGTGTATTTTGATTTGAAAAAAGGAAGAATGTGCTTGGACAGCTCTCATTTTTTTATTTTTTTAAATCATACATCATCAATTACCAATATCTTCTTGCCCACATTGAGACACCGATTGAATTTGTCTGCTTTACATGCGCTCCAATGTAAGCCAAATAGGAAAATGAGGAAATGTTGTTTTTTATGTAAAAGATTACATTTTACAATTTACATCCATAGGCCTTTTATTTAACATTGTATACATTCAATCAATGCTATTGGTTGATGAAACAAAAAAGGGTTTGTTTCAGGTGAGGATTGAACTCACAACCTCGGCATAGTTTAGCATATACTGACATATAAGTACCGTGCGCTAACCGATTACGCCACTGGAGCATGTTCCTGTAATGATCCATGTTCTTCTTGCCCCAATTGCCCTCCAACTCTGCTCTTTTAATCTCTGACATCCAAGTTAGATCATTTTCCCATTACTCGTTTTAACACCTTTTCTTTTTTTTCTGCCTCAGATCTGTTTCATACTGTACATTGAATGTGGTTAACAAAAAGTATTTCTCGTCATTGTTCAAAAACCTAATAGAAGCAACATTTTACAAAGATAATGTTGTTTAAACAATGTGTACAAACAAGTCATGTATTTCTCTTTATGAAAATGTTCTCATGGTTATTTAGGTAGTTAAGGGAGTGAACCCCTAAGAGGGTGCTTCAAATTGGTGTTGGTTTGAGGACTGTTAAATCCTCAGTGTAGCCATGGTAAGGCAAATTTGCCAAATTGGTAATGAGTGAGAGCAGTGAGATATGTACTCCTATGTATAGGAACAGTTCAAATCACTTCACTTCATTCAGACACAATGATCCATAATTGGGATAGCTGCTAGAAAGGGAAAGTGACCTCTAACCTGACCGGAGTGCTTGTCCCATCCGGCGGTTCCTTCTGTGGCGGGTCACGTGTTCCCGGCGGGTCCTCGAGCAGGGAGTACAGAGACTCGTGTAGCTGGCTCGGTGGTGCCTACAGGCTGTCCGTTCCAGAGAAGGGGACCTCACCGCTGCTTTCCTTGTGCGTGCATCCGTCCCAGAGCAGGTAAGTAAGCAGGAGGGGAAGGAGGGGGGCTTGGAGCACAGCAAATAAAATGACAGGCTGGCGGCAGTAGCAGCGTGCAAAAACTTTAATGTGGCAACATAGCCATAATAAAACAGGACAATTCTCTGACGCGTTTCGTCAAAGAGTGAAAAAGTCTCTTAGACGAAACGCGTCAGAGAATTGTCCTGTTTTATTATGGCTATGTTGCCACATTAAAGTTTTTGCACGCTGCTACTGCCGCCAGCCTGTCATTTCATTTGTTGTGCTCCAAGCTCCCCTCCTTCCCCTCATGGTTATTTAGTTCATATTGGTCATCATTCATTAGTGAGTGTTACCCATATCCGCTCAAGAGCCATCTGTGTGACTGTATTCAGTACTACCAGCTATGTAGTCATGGCCGAGTGGTTAAGGCGATGGGGTTTCCCCGCACAGGTTTAAATCCAGCTGACTACGTTGACTTTTTCAGTGGTAACGTGTTATTAAAAACTTCACTGCACTTTGCATTTTGTTTGTATCTGCTTGGCAAAGCAATCTTTACTTACTGGAATATGTGGCACACTAAAGAAGAAAACACTCTGAATTCTTCAAACATTTTCCAAGTTATACATTTTAGGGTGCTGCTGGCTGTAAAACATTTAATAAAGAACTCCATTTCCATAAATGCATTGTCTTCTATTGATAAGTATCTCTATGCTGCAACATAGTGCTAAGAGGTCATTTGTGTGCAATGCTTTGCACAACATAAAATAGAGGAGAAACGGCTTACCCCTACAGAAATAACTTAAGGTGACAAAGGATAATGAGCACTTTAGTGTGAGAGTGAGGGAATTCTTCCACTTTATAATTACAGATAATATTTGAATTCTTCTTAAGGACTGTGCTAAGTACTGCATGTATTGAGATGTGTACATTCTTTACAGTCTGCCAAAACTATATTGTTTAAATATAATGGGAATAATCAATGTTATAGTTCAACTGCTTATCACACTTCAGCACAAATAGCTTTTTGTTATGAAAAAGCATTTGTAATGTTTTATTGTTATCATTCACAAAAGATAAGCAGGGCTTTCTAAACCTGTTGAAGAAATAAACAACTTAGCTTGAATTTTACTGAAAAATGGTCATTAATGTACTGTAATAATTGTACTGTAACTTCCTGAAGTTTACAGAAAATTAAGAAATTAATCAAATGTAAACTTTATGGAATCTTTTGTGAAACAGAATGATTCGCATTAAGAACAAATGTACTTTGTACTTTGATATTAAATTCAGAGACAGAACATGTTATATTAAAATCAGATTTATTTTTTTGGGGGGTTCAATATGATCTTATAGGGGTTCTGTATGTTTTTGTCTTGCAGATTAACAATATTGAATACCTAATTCTTGGACATGTTTATTTTGTTGATACTTTTGCCATAGTCTGCATATTGATAGTTCCCTCTAGATACCCAAGAGATCAATGTTGGTATCCCTCCACCCTTTGTATGTCAAAATTGATCAAAAGCAGAAAAAAACAAGATAAATGCTGCACACCAAAAACTGAAAACTCTAACTGATACTTGCTGTTACTGGTGCTCCTGATCCAGGGGAGTCCATGTGAATGACAGATTCCAATGTCAGCAAAAGAAACGGAGGATTCAGGGCTCTACGGATTTAAAGAATTTATTATATCAAATGCACAACGTTTCAACCATCAAAAAGTGGTCTTTCTCAAGTGAGAACCCTCTGTTTAAAATTGATCAAAAGACATGATTGAAAGGGGGCAGCGACGGTGAGGAAGATGGAGCCTTGATTTCTGAGCTCCTCTCCCATCGGTATTAACAAAGCTAATAACAGCAACAGATCCCACGATCTAACTATTTAAACCATAAAGAAAAACCTATAAACACCCGAGGATGCCAACAGGCAGAGTGGCCCGAGCTAAAAGTCAACCGGTCACTGCATATTTTAAAAAGAAAGCAGAGATACCAGCGGAGAAACCAAAGCTTCCCGCTCAGCTTGCTAACATGGACCCTGACAGTGATCCCTCTCAGGAGGATGACAGGGACAAGGAGATGGTCAGACGAAAGGACTTGAAAGAATTTTGTGCCAAGATGCTAAAACTCTGTAATACTGAATTATGGGCTCTTAGGAAGGAGGTTGACGCACTTGGGGAGCGAACCGACACCCTGGAGAGAAACGCTGATGAAACTACAGCCACCATTGCACAGACACAGGATCAAGTCTCCACAATGAATGACAGAACCAATTTTCTGGAAGATAAAGTGGAGGATGCTGAGAATAGGGACAGAAGGTGCAATGTAAGGCTGAGGGTTGTCCCAGAAAGTGTCCTCGACCCTGAGGATTTCACAAATAGCTGGCTGGAACATATTTTCCCTGATAAACCGGAGTCTGAAATCAAACTGGACCGGTGCAATAGAGCACTCCGTGGCAAGCCTTAGAAAGGTGACCCCCCAAGAGACATTGTGGCTCGCTTACACCATTTCCACACTAAGGAGGAGTTCTGCAGGCTTGCCAGAGAGGATAACTCCCTAGCCTTTGAAGGAGTTAAAATACAAATATTTCAAGACCTAGCTCCGGCCACCTTGACCAAACGGAAAGCCTTAGCACACATCACTAAGGTTCTCAGGGATAACAACACGAGGTATAGGTGGTTGTTCCCCTGCGCCCTCCTATCCATTAAAAATGGAGTAGCACACACTCTGCGGAGCCCTGAAGAAGGGGAAGGATTCTGTCAGGGTTCTGCTCGCCACAAACCAGGACCGGACCGCGAGGCTGAGGTGGGGTTGTAAAAGCACCGACCTGAGACCGCGCAGGCTGATCCGGATTGCGCAGTTCGTAGTCATATGTCGCAGGATCAGGATTGGAGATGACAGCGTCGTCGTTGTAGAAGCCAGGGTCAGGACAGGAGACATCAGGATAAACATTGTTCAGGCAAGAGTTCGGCAACAGGTAGTCAGGAGAGCCCCGCTTCAGCTTAGGAGCGCGGGGTTGGCCTCTGCGCGAGCGACGACCATGGCCCATGGTACTGGTCACAGGAGATGGTAGGCAGACCAGAGTAGCACACCGCTTTGCTGCACGGGTGCACCAGTGCTACAGCGCAAGAGTCCTGAGCGGGCTAGGGAATCCTCTGTCTCAGCGCAGGAACCAGGACACGGCCTCTCTAGATTAGGGAAAGAGTAGGCCCCAGGAACCAGGAAGCTGAAGATACACAGGGAAACCTCCGCTTCAGTGCAGGAATCCAGGAGACTGAAGAACGCAGGGACGAAACATCTGCTTCAGTGCAGGAATCCAGGAGGCTGAGGGACGCAGGGACGAAAACCTCTGCTTCAGCACAGGAGAACAGGAGTGGACCGCTGCGTGAATATAGCAGCCGGTCACAGGAAACAAGGAGCTGAAGTGAACAAGAAGAGTACTCAGCTACAACACAGGAGACTGGAGCAGACCGCTGCGTGAATATAGCAGCCGGCCTTAGGAAACCTGGAGCTGCAGACAACAAGGAGAATACTCCGCTTCAGCATGAGAGACCGGAACAAGCGAGGGCTTGTGGCAGAACAGATAGTGACATCCAGGAAGGACTATGCTCGGCAGGGAGCATTATGGGAAGACAATACTTAAAGGCCAGCGGGCCAATCCCCGGAGGGGGGTGTGAAGGTACTGGTCCAATGAATGAATGCAAGTCTAGGTTGCAGTGATAGGCTGCACAGCTGCAGTAGATACCAGAGGGAGTGTGTATTGCTTTGGTGAGTGAATCCAGGCTGCAGCAAACATCAGGAGAGGTGCTCCAGGACTGCATAGTCTGCAAGGTAAGGCAACCAGTAAACTGCGGAGCGGATTCCTTACAGATTCTTAGCCAAACTTGGTCTCACCGGGGCTAGCCATAATTCATCCCACATCTCTCCAACCCGTTCCAGCATCCCAACACCCACCTGGAGTCGCGCTGGCACCTCGAGCACCAGAAAACCCACCAAAGATGGTGCAACCGGGACGACAACTGAACCTGCTAAAGAATCAACAGCTCTGCGTGCTATGCCATACAAGATCCCGCACTTACACACCCCCGCCCTGCACTAGAGGAGCCGGAGTGCCACCGGAATACCGCATTGATGACTCCCCGACTCCCCGACATGGATCAGCCTTACTTAGATGTCTCCTGGATGTAGGCTATCGTTTCCCGCCTGGAGCTAACCCGCACCCAACTTTAACACTGCAGCCATCTTGCCAGGCTCCTTCCTGGTCTCGCGCGGGAAGCAGAGTGGCTTTCGCGTGCTTTAGGAGATGACGTCATCGCCGGGCACCCTCTTCTCGCGAGATCACGGACACTACTGGATGACGTAGGCGCTGAACACTCGGGACCCAAGATGGAGGTTGGGGATTGTCCAGGAGGGTCGTGAGGTGGTGGGAGAAGTTCTGAAACGGTAGCACAACCCTCCAACCGCCCTAGACAATCTGAAGTCCAACACTTGGCAGCCCAAAGTGCTCTACTGGTGTCACTTAGTCACACATACAGTTAACCACAAAATAACACAGCAAATAAAGAGTCCCCCCTGCCCGCCCCTTTAAATATTGTTATATTCAGCAATTTAAGGTTATACCATGAATATAAGTGGATATGGTTATAATATAAGTAATAAAATATATATAAAATGTATATAATTCATTAATTAACATGGTTCATAATATAATTAATTATGATATATTTTCTATAATTTCTACATTTCTAGGAGGGGATCCAGAGTATTAAGCACAGATGCCAAAGTATAGATTTGATATATATTAGCTATGTAATAGTTGTAGATGTATAATGAAGTATATACAAATAAGGGCATATTACTGATAAATAAGCTGTATATGTTAACATATATGTCATATAGATGGTTATATGTATTTTTAGGAATATGGTTATATGTATATATAGGTGTATATGTACAGGTATGTATGTATATGTATATGTGTATGCGTATGTATGGGCATGTATGTATATATATATATATATATAGGTTCAAGTGAAGGTTTATTTGGGTATGTGTCTGGATATGGGTATATATATATATGGATGTGTATATATATGTGCCCATATAGGTTATATGCCCACAGTAGCGAATATATATTGTATATATTTAAGCATAGGTATATTTTAGTCACATAGTTTGAGATACAAATCATATCAACCCCATAAGATTTAAGGTTGTATAGACGTCACAGAGATACATTTACATATTTTGTTGGGCTGTATAGAAGGCTACATAGCCGACGGAATAGTTAGTTCAAATTATATAAATTACATACTATATGACAATGGACTGTCTGGACAAATTTGAAAGCGGACGATTTAGACAAATAATAAAAATGACAGGTTGGATGAGTGCGGAATTTTGACGGGTTTGACAAGGTTGATTATTTAGTTTGTTAAGTTTGTTAAGACAGATACGTTATATATGTGTTATATATAAGTGATACCAGTTTACAAGTTTTACAAGTTGTACAATAAGAATATGATGCCGGGGGAGCTACTCTCCTTCGTGCATGTACCCCTTTTCTCGGTCCTCAGTTTGGAAGGACCGTTACCAAGACCCAGGGTGGTCGATCTCCACTCTAGGAGACTGGCCCATCATTAAATTGGAGCCAGACACCCCACCCTCTGGGCGCAGGAGCTACTCTCGGGGGCTCCCGGGATACGCTCTTTTATCCTATGTTTTTCTTTTTTATTATTTATTTTTCTCCCACCTTTTATTTTCCCTCCCCACCCTTCTCTCCCGCAATCCCCCCATTGTTTCCCATGTATTGTCTACCTATCCCCACCCTTTCCCTCACCCTTCCCTCCCTAGGATATATGATTTCCGGCCACCACATCAAGCTGGCATAGCAGGTATGAATATTACTGTAAGAAACCCCAGGAAAAACGTCAAGAGTAAGTACATTGCTCACTATACATATTTTCTTTTACACATGAAAAATGGCGCTCACATGTATTTCACATAATGTAAAGGGCTTTAATAGCCCGATCAAAAGAAAGCTGGCTTTCACAGATTATAAGAGGAAAAAGGCGGAGGTGTTGTTCTTGCAGGAGACGCACTTCAGCAAGAATAACTCGCCTGGGTTTTTAGACAAAGGCTTCACTCAATTTTACATGGCTTCGGCATCTGTCAAGAAAAGAGGAGTGGCCATTTTATTTCATAATACCATACCCTTTGTACTCCAGACAATTAAGAAAGACGCAGAAGGTCGCTATCTCATTCTCACTGGAACAATCCATGAGCAGCCCATCACATTGGCCTCCCTATATGCTCCTTGTGTACAAGAGGCATCTTTCTTTGACAGATTCTTTCGCCTGCTAAGTTCAGTAGCTGAAGGATACATCATAATTGGAGGACATTTCAACATTACAATGCAATCTTCCCTGGACAGGTCAGGAGGAGGCGACTCTGATAATAAAAGAGCACAAGACACCCTACGCAGTGCATTGAAAGACATCCAATTAGTAGATATATGGAGGGAGTTACATCCAACATCTAGGGACTATACCTAATACTCTCACCCACATACCTCGTACAGTAGAATCGATTATCTCTTCGTTTCGTGCCACCTGGTTCCGAAGGTCACTAATACAATGATCCATGATATTTCATGGTCTGACCATGCACCAATCGAGCTTAGGTGCAACAATATTGTGACCAGTCGACCAGGCGCAAATTGGAAACTCAACGAATCTATTCTTAAAATACCCGAAATTTGTACTACAATAGATCAGGAAATAACTCCATTTTTTGAGGTTAACACAGGCTCTGTGGAATCCCATACAGTCTTATGGGAGGCTCATAAAGCAAGTTTAAGGGGCATAATAATCAGTATTACTACCAAAAGAAAACGAGTCAGAGACTCCAAAATTCGGACGCTCTAATCCAAATTACATTCCCTGCTATCAAATCATAAAACCAACTCAGATCCAATTACAGCACGGGAAATGAAAGACACAAAAATTGAATTAAATATGCTATTGACATCCCGAGCAGATAATTCCTTATGTTGGTCTAAGAGAAAGTTTTATGAAAAAGCTAACAGGCCGGATACGATGCTAGCTCGAGCACTAAAGGATAGGCAATCTAAGTTTAATATCCAAGCTATACGCTTAAAATCAGGTATTCCCACGGCCAAACTTAAAAAAATAGTAGAATAATTTGGTTCATTCTATGGTTCCCTATACGACGGAAAGAAAGTGGCACACAATAAAAACACGAGCAGAGCACTGAGAGATTTCTTGGCCAGCTCAAAACTGGAGAGATTGACAGAGCGTGACAGAGAAGCTGTGGGCGCTGACTTCACATTGGAAGAAGTGTCGCAAGCCATCAAAGAACTGAAACCATCAAAAGCACCAGGTCCTGATGGCTTCTCGGGGTTGTACTACAAGAAGTTCTCTGAATCACTCGCCCCACGGTTGCTCCATATGTTTAATGCTATCTTAGCAGGAGCCCCTATTCCCGAGGATATGCTATGGGCGTCTATATCACTAATACATAAACCTGGCAAGGATACGCTCAATTGTAAAAGTTATAGACCAATTTCTCTAATCAATACCGATATAAAAATATATGCCAAACTTCTGGCCAATAGATTGAGTCTAATCCTACCCAGACTAATGCATCCAGATCAAGTTGGGTTTGTTAAGGGGAGGCAGGCAGCGGATAACACCCGACGATTCATTTATCTGTTAGAATTGGCAAACAAAAATAACACAAAAAGCATGTTATTAAGTCTGGATGCAGAAAAAGCTTTTGATAGGATAGACTGGCCATATCTACGAGAGACGCTCACGGCATTTGGCTTCGGAAATAGGGTGAGTGGAGCGATTATGTCGCTGTACTCAGGCCCATCTGCCAGAGTCATACATCAGGGCTTCCCCTCAGACCCTTTCCCTATCCAAAGTGGCATGAGACAGGGGTGCCCATTATCCCCCCTCCTGTTTGCCCTATGTATTGAACCCCTGGCGGCACGTATTCGAGAAAATCCGGATATTTCAGGGTTAAACGCATACTCCCAATCACACAAAGCGGCCCTGTATGCAGATGATATCCTATTAATCATCTCAAAAACCCTCACAGCATTGCCTAATCTGTTTGGCCTTTTAGATAAATTCTCTAAGGTCTCTGGGTTTAAGATAAACCAATCCAAGTCTGAGGCTCTGAATATCAATCTCCCCGGACATATAGAGAAACTACTGAAATTGAATTTTAATTTTAACTGGCAAAATAATTCACTCAAATATTTGGGGATCCATATCACCAAAGATGCAAAACACATCTATAAGGCAAATTATCCCAAACTAATCCGGACTCTGAAACAAGACCTAATCAGATGGTCCTCCAAAAAGATTTCTTGGATAGGAAGGATACATAGCGTGAAGATGAATTTACTTCCCCGTATCCTATACCTCTTCCAGACATTGCCTGTGCCACTCAAACTGAAGGATATACTCTCACTTCAGTCTGAAATATCCAACTTTATCTGGGGAGGTAAAAAAACGAGAGTAAATAAATTAAATATGAAGAGACCTACCTTAGCAGGGGGCTTAGCGGTACCCTGCCTGTTGTCATATTTTAAAGCGGCTCAATTAAGCCAGATCATACAATGGCATTCTGACCCTAAATTAAAAAGATGGGTGGAGCTAGAAAGTGCTGCTTGCTCCCCATTAGAGCTTAATAATCTGATTTAGCTACCTAAATCGTCAAGGAAAGACACTCTGTTCCCACTCACCTCAATGACTAACTCTTTATCTGTCTGGGAAATATCAAGACTGAAAAACTCACTCACATCAGCAAGCTCGCTGATGTCACCTATTTGGAATAATCCTAATTTTGCACCAGGTGTTATTGGTCATAATCACTCAATCTGGAGACACAAAGGATATGATAGACTCAAAGATCTGGAGGGCTACGATCTAAAAATTAAATCATTTGACCATCTCAGATCAGAAAAAGATATCCCCCATGCTGAATTCTACAAGTACCTTCAGATCAGAGCATTTTTTAATAAATTCGCCCCATACCCCCAATTGACGAATTTCAAAAAGCTGTGTCGGGCAGAAACTGACACAAAGGGACTCATATCTACAATATACGGAGAGGTAGTCGAGCCTGCAACTTCAAAGCAACAAATGCCCTCATTTCGTACCCAATGGGAGAGAGACCTTGGGGAGACCTTGGAGGACGAGGAATGGAATACTATATTTTTAGGAGCCGCAAAAAGCTCGATGTGCACCACACTGAAGGAGAACGCATATAAAGTCCTTATGAGATGGTACCTCACCCCACTCAAATTATCTAAGTTCATACCAGGGTCCTCACCATTGTGCCCTAAACAATGTGGAGGAACAGCTGACCTGTTACATATGCTGTGGTCCTGCCCGCGGATATCCCCGATATGGGAAAAGATCAGAAATTGGATCCAGAGAATATTCAATATTCCCCCAGACCCGTGGCTGTTTCTCCTAAACAGACCTCTAAAGGGCCTATCAAAATCCAACAACAAACTAATTGCACACTTTGCAATCGCCACGCAATGCGAGATCGCAGCATTATGGAAACGCCCCGAAATTCCAATTATCCCAAAGATTCTGAACCGTATTTGGTATATCTGCCAGATGGAAAAGCTAACAAGCCTAGTTAATGATACTGGCGACAATTATCTAAAAGTTTGGGCCCCATGGCTAGCTCAGACAGACATACCCGGGGTAGAGCGTGACACAATTTGGCTATAATAGTAATAGATGCGTTCTCCTTGGGTGGAGTGGAAACTAAGTTTACAGCTGGATCACCATTTCCACTCATTATTAACTACTTATACTGCCACACGATCTACTACGAGGTCCCATAGCTCATGAGCCGTCTTAGTAGACTCCAGAAACCATTACATACTCACCCTATATGCCCCCTTTCCTCTATCCGCCCCCCTCTACCCTACCTCCCCTTTCTTTTCTTTTTTATTATTTTCCATTTTCCTTTGTTTGTAACAAGTATTATTTTACCGTGGATACACATAACCTAAAATAAGATCTTTACCTACGCGGCGGAGTAGGGCTCGAAAGACCGCATGGGCTCAATAGATATGTTATGCCTATATCATTAAGTAATCTATGCTACCCTGTTCACCATGTATTGGATCTGTTTTTCATGTATATCATGTATTTACACACTAATAAAATACAAGTTATAAAAAAAAAAAAAAGACATGATTTTTTGAGTGAGTTGCAAAGTTCAAATGTGTTGGAATATTTTATTCTATGCTTAAGGCATTTAAAATATCTTTAATATTAACATCAAGCCTTGTTCCTTCATATTTACTTTAACTGTGTTACTCAAATCTTCAATGTGGTTTTAGCATGTTTTCCTTTAGCTTGCTATGTAATTGGCAAAAAAAAGAAGATTCTTTATTCCTCTTCAATGTTGTCATTTATGATTGCCCACTCTGATAAAGCATAAAGCATAAAGCAAGTAAAACTGAAAGAAAAGGTGGTCGTACATGCAAAACTTCTTTCTGCACTCTTGGTTTCTACCACATACAAGATCCACTCGCCTATAGCAATAAGATAATTTATTCAATTGAAGACTCTGGTGAAATAGCATGGGGTTGTGCTACAGTGAGTATTAACTCTTAAGAGGGATTTATACTTGTTTGGATTTAAAAACAAAATGTAGAGAGGGGGCGGCGATGGTGAGGAAGATGGAGTCTTGATTTCTGAGCTCCTCTCCCACCGGCATTAATAAAGCTAATAACAGCAACAGATCCCACGAGCTAACTATATAAACCATAAAGAAAAACTTATAAACATCCAAGGATGCCAGCAGGCAGGGTGGCCCGAGCTAAAAGTCAGCCGGTCACTTCATATTTTAAAAAGAAAGCAGAGACACCAGCAGAGAAATCAAAGCTTCCCGCTCAGCTTGATAACATGGACCCCGACAGTGATCCCTCTCAGGAGGATAAAAGGGACGAGGAGATGGTCAGACGAAAGGACTTCAAGGAATTTTGTGCCAAGATGCAAAAAAAATTGAAGACTGAATTATGGGCTCTTAGGAAGGAGGTGGATGCAGTTGGGGAGCAAACTGACACCCTAGAGAGAAATGCTGATGAAACTACAGCCACCATTGCACAGACACAGGATCAAGTCTCCACAATGATTGACAGAATTAAATTTCTGGAAGATAAAGTGGAAGATGCTGAGAATAGAGACAGAAGGTGCAATATAAGGCTGAGGGGTATCCCAGAAAGTGTCCTCGACTCTGAGGATTTCACAAATAGCTGGCTGGAACATATTTTCCCTGATAAACCGGAATCTGAAATCAAACTGGACCGGTGCCATAGAGCACTCCGTGGCAAGCCTTAGAAAGGTGACCCCCCAAGAGACATTGTGGCTCGCTTCCACCATTTCTGCACTAAGGAGGAGGTCTGCAGGCTTGCCAGAGAGGATAACTCCCTAGCCTTTGAAGGAGTTAAAATACAAATATTTCAAGACCTAGCTCCGGCCACCTTGACCAAACGGAAAGCCTTAGCACACATCACTAAGGTTCTCAGGGATAACAACACGAGGTTGTTGTTTCCCTGCGCCCTCCTATCCATTAAAAATGGAGTAGCACACACTCTGCGGAGCCCTGAAGAAGGGGAGGGATTCTTAGCCAAACTTGGTCTCACCGGGGCTAACCATATTTCACCCCACATCTCTCCGACCCGTTCCAGCATCCCAACACCCACCTGGAGCCGCGCTGGCACCTCGAGCACCAGAAAACCCACCAAAGATGGCGCAACCGGGTCAGCAACAGGACCTGCTAAAGATTAAACAACTATATATGCCATGCAGGATCCCGCACTCACATCACCCCATCTTGCACTAGAGGAACCGGAGTGCTGCCGGAGTACCAATCTACTGACTTCCCGACTCGCTGATATGGTCCAGTCTTACCTAGATGTCCCCTGGATGTAAGACATCGTTTTTGCCTGGAGCCGACATACACCCAACTTTAGCACGGCAGCCATCTTACCAGTCTCCTTCCTGGTCTCGCGCGGGAGGCAGAGTGGCTTTCGCACGCTTCAGGAGCTGACGTCATCACCGGGCGCCCTCTTCTCGCGAGATCACGGACGCCACGGGATGACAGGCACTGATCTCTCGAAATCCAAGATGGAGGCCGGGGATTGTCGGGGAGGGTCGTGAGGTGGCAGTAGAAGTGCTGAAATGGTAGCACTCCCTTCCGACCGCCCCAGACAGTTTGAAGTCTGGCCCAAAGTGCCTCACGAGGGTCACACACACATACAGTTCACCCAATACACCACAGCGAATAAAGAGTCCCCCCTACACACCCCTTTAAATATTGTTATATTGTTATATTGTTATATTCAGTATATTTGTTATATTCAGTAAATTAAGTAAATAATTAATTAAGTAAATTAAGGTTATACCATAAATATAAATATAAGTAGATATGGTTATATTATAGATATAGTTATAGATATGGTTATAATAATATAAGTAATAAAATATATATATAATGTATATAAATCACCAATTAACATGGTTAACATGGTTAATAATATAAATGATTAGGATATATTATATATAGTTAATTAATTAATTAATGGTTTATAATATAATATAATTAATTAATTCTGATATATTCTATATACTTTATATACTTTCTATATCCATAGTAGGGTTCCAGAATATTAAGCGCAGATGCCATAATATAGATTTGATATATATTAGCTATGTAATAGTTGTAGATATATAATGAAGTATACACAAGTAAGGGCATATTATTGATAAATAAACTGTATATGTTAACATTTATTTCACATAGATGGTTATATGTATTTTTAGGAATATGGTTATGTGTATATGTATGTATAGGTGTTGACGCACAGATATGTATGTATTTGTATATGTATGTGCGTGTATATGGACATGTGTATATGTATATATGTATATATATAGGTACAAGGAAAAGTTTATTCGGATATGTATATAGATATTTAGATATATATATATATATATATATATATATACACTACCGACACACTTTATTGAAGTGTGGTCGGTACCGCAAGCCGGGAAATCTCCCGGCTTGCTAGTGGCCGCCCCTCGGCGTGCCGCGCGTCATAGACGCGCGGTCACGCGTCATCGGGAGCGTGCGCCCCCTGCACGCGTGTCCAGGGGCTCCCCGAGGGAGCCCTGGTGTCCCGCGATCGCGGGACAGCGGCAGGGGGTTCCGGGGGACCCGGCGGACCCGGCAGCGGTAGGGAGAGCGCCCCGATCGGAGGGCGCTCTTCCGCTGCTTCGGCGCGTGCCCGTCACACTCGGGCGCGCGCCAGGCTACTGCTGCGGCACAGAACGGGCAAATGCTCGAATAAACTGTGCCGCAGCAGTATATATATATATATATATATATGTGGATGTATATGTATTTATATATGCACATATAGGTTATAGGCCCACAGTAGCGAATACATAGTGTTTATAGTTAAGCATAGGTATATTTTAGTTATATAGGAACAGTTAGTTCAAATTATATAAATTACATACTATATGACAATGGACGGCCTAGACAAATCGGAAAGCGGAGGATGTAGACAAAAAATAAAAATGACAGGTTGGATGAGTGCGGAATTCTGACGGGTTTGACAAAGTTGATTAGTTAGTTTGTTAAGTTAATTATGACAGATACGTTTTATATGTGTTATATATATGTGATACCAGTTTACAAGTTATACAAGTTGTACAATATAAATATGATGCCGGGGGAGCTACTCTCCTTCGTGCATGTACCCCTTTTCTCGGTCCTCAGTTTGGAAGGACCGTTACCAAGACCCAGGGTGGTTGATCTCCACTATAGGAGACTGGCCCATCATGAAATTGGAGCCAGACACCCCACCCTCTGGGCGCAGGAGCTACTCTCGGGGGCTCCCGAGATACGCTCTTGTATCCTGTGTTTTTCTTTATTATTATTTATTTTTCTCCCACCTTTTATTTTCCCTCCCCACCCTTCCCTGCCGCAATCCCATCATTGTTTCCCATGTATTGTCTACCTATCCCCACCTTTTCCCTCACCCCTCCCTTCCTAGGATGTATGATATCCAGCCACCACATCAAGCCGACATAGCAGGTATGAATATTACTATAAGAAACCCCAGGAAAAATATCAAGAGTAAGTACAATGCTCACTTTACATATTTTCTCTTACACATGAAAAATGGCGCTCACATGTATTTCACATAATGTAAAGGGCTTTAATAGCCCGATCAAAATAAAGCTGGCTTTCACAGATTATAAGAGAAAAAAGACGGAAGTGTTATTCTTGCAGGAGACGCACTTCAGCAAGAATAACTCACCTGGGTTTTTAGACAAAGGCTTCACTCAATTTTACATGGCTTCAGCATCTGTCAAGAAAAGAGGAGTGGCCATTTTATTCCATAATACCATACCCTTTGTACTCCAGACAATTAAGAAAGACGCAGAAGGTCGCTATCTCATTCTCACTGGAACAATCCATGAACAGCCCATCACATTGGCCTCCATATATGCTCCTTGTGTACAAGAGGCATCTTTCTTTGACAGATTATTTCGCCTGTTGAATTCAGTAGCTAAAGGATATATCATAATCGGAGGAGATTTCAACATTACGATGCAATCTTCCCTGGACAGGTCAGGAGGAGGCGACTCTGATAATAAAAGAGCTCAAGACACCCTACGCAGTGCATTGAAAGACATCCAATTAGTAGATATATGGAGGGAGTTACATCCAACATCTAGGGACTATACCTAATACTCTCACCCACATACCTCGTACAGTAGAATCGATTATCTCTTCGTTTCGTGCCACCTGGTTCCGAAGGTCACTAATACAATGATCCATGATATTTCATGGTCTGACCATGCACCAATCGAGCTTAGGTGCAACAATATTGTGACCAGTCGACCAGGCGCAAATTGGAAACTCAACGAATCTATTCTTAAAATACCCGAAATTTGTACTACAATAGATCAGGAAATAACTCAATTTTTTGAGGTTAACACAGGCTCTGTGGAATCCCATACGGTCTTATGGGAGGCTCATAAAGCAACTTTAAGGGGCATAATAATCAGTATTACCACCAAAAGAAAACGAGTCAGAGATTCAAAAATGCGGACGCTCCAATCCAAATTACACTCCCTGCTATCAAATCATAAAACCAATTCAGATCCAATTACAGCAAAGGAACTGAAAGACACAAAAATCGAATTAAATATGCTACTGACTTTCCGAGCAGATAACTCCTTATGTTGGTCTAAGAGAAAGTTTTATGAAAAAGCTAACAGGCCGGATACGATGCTAGCTCGAGCACTAAAAGATAGGCAATCAAAGTTTAACATCCAAGCTATACGCTTAAAATCAGGTATTCCCACGGCCAACCCTAAAAAAATAGTAGAAGAATTTGGTTCATTCTATGGTTCCCTATACGACGGAAAGAAAGTGTCACACAATAAAACCACGAGCAGTGCACTGGGAGATTTCTTGGCCAGCTCAAAACTGGAGAGATTGACAGAGCATGACAGAGAAGCTATGGGCGCTGACTTCACATTGGAAGAAGTGTCGCAAGCCATCAAGGTACTGAAACCATCAAAAGCACCAGGTCCTGATGGCTTTTCGGGGCTGTATTACAAGAAGTTCTCTGAATCACTCGCCCCACAGCTGCTCCATATGTTTAATGCTATTTTAGCAGGAGCCCCTATTCCCGAGGACATGCTACGGGCGTCTATATCACTAATACATAAACCTGGCAAGGATCCGCTCAATTGTAAAAGCTACAGACCAATTTCTCTAATCAATACCGATATAAAAATATATGCCAAACTTCTGGCCAATAGATTGAGTCTAATCCTACCCAGACTAATACATCCAGATCAAGTTGGGTTTGTTAAGGGGAGGCAGGCAGCGGATAACACCCGACGATTCATTTATCTGTTAGAATTGGCAAACAAAAATAACATAAAAAGCATGTTATTAAGTCTGGATGCGGAAAACGCTTTTGATAGGATAGACTGGCCATATCTACGAGAGACGCTCACGGCATTTGGCTTCGGAAATAGGGTGAGTGGAGCGATTATGTCGCTGTACTCAGGCCCATCTGCCAGAGTCTTACATCAGGGCTTCCCCTCAGACCCTTTCCCTATATAAGTGGCACGAGACAGGGATGCCCATTATCCCCCCTCCTGTTTGCCCTATGTATTGAACCCCTGGTGGCACGTATTCGAGAAAATCCGGATATCTCAGGGTTAAACGCATACTCCCAATCACACAAAGCGGCCCTGTATGCAGATTATATCCTATTAATCATCTCAAAACCCCTCACATCATTACCTAATCTATTTGACCTTTTAGATAAATTCTCTAAGGTCTCTGGGTTTAAGATAAACCAATCCAAGTCTGAGGCTCTGAATATCAATCTCCCCGGACATATGGAGAAACTACTGAAATTGAATTTTAATTTTAACTGGCAAAATAATTCACTCAAATATTTGGGGATTCATATCACCAAAGATACAAAAAACATCTATAAAGCAAATTATCCCAAACTAATTCGGACTCTAAAACAAGACCTAATCAGATGGTCCTCCAAGAAGATTTCTTGGATAGGAAGGATACACAGCGTGAAGATGAATTTACTTCCATGTATCCTATACCTCTTCCAGACATTGCCTGTGCCACTCAAACTGAAGGATATACTCTCACTTCAGTCTGAAATATCCAACTTTATTTGGGGAGGTAAAAAACCGAGAGTAAATAAATTAAACATGAAGAGACCTACTTTAGCAGGGGGCTTAGCGGTACCCTGCCTGTTATCATATTTTAAAGCAGCTCAATTAAGCCAGATCATTCAATGGCATTCCGACCCTAAATTAAAAAGATGGGTAGAGCTAGAAACTGCTGCTTGCTCCCCATTAGAGCTTAATAATTTGATTTGGCTACCTAATTCGTCAAGAAAAGACACTTTGTTCCCTCTCACCTCAACGACTAACTCTTTATCTGTCTGGGAAATATCAAGACTGAAAAACTCACTCACATCAGCAAACTCACTGATGACACCTATTTGGAACAATCCTAATTTTGCGCCGGGTGTTATTGGTCATAATAACTCAATCTGGAGACACAAAGGATATGATAGACTCAAAGATCTGGAGGGCTTCGATCTAAAAATTAAATCATTTGGCCAACTCAGATCAGAAAATGATATTCCCCATGCTGAATTCTACAAATTCCTTCAGATCAGAGCATTTTATAATAAATTCGCCCCATACCCCCCATTGACGAATTTCGAAAAGCTCTGTCGGGCAGAAACCGACACAAAGGGACTCATATCTACAATATATGGAGAGGTAGTCGAGTCTGCAACTTCAAAACAACAAATGCCCTCATTTCGTACCCAATGGGAGAGAGACCTTGGGGAGTCCTTAGAGGACGAGGAATGGAATACTATATTTTTAGGAGCTGCAAAAAGCTCGATGTGCATCACACTGAAGGAGAACGCATATAAAGTCCTCATGAGATGGTACCTCACCCCACTCAAATTATCTAAGTTCATACCAGGGTCCTCTCCATTGTGCCCTAAACAATGTGGAGGAACAGCTGACCTGTTACATATGCTGTGGTCCTGCCCGCGGATATCCCCGATATGGGAAAAGATCAGAAATTGGATCCAGAGAATATTTGATCTCACAATCCCCCCGGACCCGTGGTTGTTTCTCCTAAACAGACCTCTAAAGGGCCTATCAAAATCCAACAACAAACTAATTGCACACTTTGCAATCGCCACGCGGTGCAAGATCGCAGCATTATGGAAACACCCTGAAATTCCAATTATCCTAAAGATTCGGAACCGTATTTGGTATATCTGCCAGATGGAAAAGCTAAAAAGCCTAGTTAATGATACTGGCGACAACTATTTAAAAGTTTGGGCCCCATGGCTAGCTCAGACAGACATCCCAGGGGTAGAGCATGACACAATCTGGCTATAATAGTAATAGATGCGTTCTCCTTGGGTGGAGTGGAAACTAAGTTTACAGCTGGATCACCATTCCCACTCATTATTAACTACTTATACTGCCACATGATTTTCTACGAGGTTCTATAGTTCATGAGCTGTCTCAGTAGACTCCTGAAACCACTACATCCTCACCCTATATGCTCCCATTCCTCCTTCCACCCCCCTCTAAACTACCTCCTCCCCTTTTTTTTTTTATTATTATTATTTTTTTTTTTTTTTCCTTGTTTGTAACAAATATTATTTTACCATGGATAAACATCACCTAAAATAAGATCTTTACCTACACGGCGGAGTAGGGCTCAAAAAAACGCGTGGGCTCATTAAATATGTTATACCTACATCATTATGTAATATATGCTACCCTGTTCACCATGCATTGGATATGTTTTTCATGTATATCATGTATTTACACTTCAATAAAATACAAGTTATAAAAAACAAAAAACAAAACGTAGAAAGCTTTTGTTCCACCACCGCCATTCAGGTGCAAATTGTGTTTGAAAAAATATTTCAGGCTTGATTGAAAGGTAGAATGTGACTTTGCTGGGGTGAATTTTAACACTTAATGGGGTTTTGTATTGAGTTTAGATTTGTTTATTAATCATTCTTAGGGGGTAGGTGGAGGAAATGTAATAACAACAGATTATGAGAGAGGTGAGAAGTGGTTTACATATGGTAAGCAAGATACGAATGTGAGAGGTGAATAGTTGTCTTAAGAAGGGGGGATAGGCTGAACCTTACTTAGTACAGATAGACAGGATGCTCATTAAAGATTGCCTTTTTAGGATATATAAATCTGGAAATATATGTATCCTCTAGACCCAAATAATGGATAGCATTGACTCCACTGGTGTATTTTGGTTTGAAAAAAGGAAGAATGTGCTTGGACAGCTCTCATTTTTTAATTTTTTTAAATCATACATCATCAATTACCAATATCTATTTGCCCACATTGAGACACCAATTGAATTTGACTGCTTTACATGCGCTCCAATGTAAGCCAAATAGCAAAATGCGGAAATGTTGTTTTTAATGTAAAAGATTACATTTTACAATTTACATCCATAGGCCTTTTATTTAACATTGTATACATTCAAACAATGCTATTGGTTGATGAAATAAAAAAAGGGTTTGCTTCAGGTGAGGCTTGAACTCACAACCTCAGCATAGCTTAGCATATACTGACATATAAATACCATGCGCTAACCAATTACGCCACTGGAGCATGTTCCTCTAATGATCCATGTTCTTCTTGCCCCAATTGCCCTCCAACTATGCTCTTTTAATCTCTGACATCCAAGTTAGATCATTTTCCCATTACTCCTTTTAACCCCTTTTCTTTTTTTCTGCCTCAGATCTGTTTCATTCTGTACATTGAATGTGATTAACATAAAGTATTTCTCGTCATTGTTCAAAAACCCAATAGAAGCAACATTTTACAAAGATAATGTTGTTTAAACAATGTATACAAACGAGTCATGTATTTATCTTTATGAAAATGTTCTCATGGTTATTTAGTTCATATTGGTCATCATTCATTAGTGAGTGTTACCCATATCTGCTCAAGAGCCATCTGTGTGACTGAATTCAATACTACCAGCTATGTAGTCATGGCCGAGTGGTTAAGGCGATGGACTAGAAATCCACTTGGGTTTCCCCGCGCAGGTTCAAATCCTGCTGACTACGTTGAATTTTTCAGTGGTAACGTGTTATTAAAAACTTCTCTGCACTTTGCATTTTGTTTGTATTTGCTTGGCAAAGCAATCTTTACTTACTGGAATATGTGGCACATTAAAGAAGAAAACACTCTGAATTCATCAAACATTTTCCAAGTTATACATTTTAGGGTGCTGCTGGCTGTAAAACATTTAAAGAACAAATGTACTTTGTACTTTGATATTAAATTCAGAGACAGAACATTTTATATTAAAATGAGATTTAATTTTTTTGGGGGTTCAATATGATCTTATAGGTGTTCTGTATGTTTTTGTCTTGCAGATTAACAATATTGAATACCTAATTCTTGGACATGTTTATTTTGTTGATACTTTTGCCATAGTCTGCATATTGATAGTTCCTTCTAGATACCCAAGAGATCAATGTTGGTATCCCTCCACCCTTTGTATGTCAAAATTGATCAAAAGCAGAAAAAAACAAGATAAATGCTGCACACCAAAAACTGAAAACTCTAACTGATACTTGTTGTTACTGGTGCTCTTGATCCAGGGGAGTCCCTGTGAATGACAGACTCCAAAGTCAGCAAAAAAAACAGAGGGTTCAGGGCTCTACGGATTTAAAGAATTTATTAAATCAAATACACAACGTTTCAACCATCAAAAAGTAGTCTTTCTCACTTGAGAAAGACCACTTTTTGATGGTTGAAACGTTGTGTATTTGATATAATAAATTCTTTAAATCCGTAGAGCCCTGAACCCTCTGTTTAAAATTGATCAAAAGACATGATTTTTTGAGTGAGTTGCAAAGTTCAAATGTGTTGGAATATTTTATTCTATGCTTAAGGCATTTAAAATATCTTTAATATTAACATCAAGCCTTGTTCCTTCATATTTACTTTAACTGTGTTACTCAAATCTTCAATGTGGTTTTAGCATGTTTTCCTTTAGCTTGCTATGTAATTGGCAAAAAAAAGAAGATTCTTTATTCCTCTTCTATGTTGTCATTTATGATTGCCCACTCTGATAAAGCATAAAGCATAAAGCAAGTAAAACTGAAAGAAAAGGTGGTCGTACATGCAAAACTTCTTTCAGCACTCTTGGTTTCTACCACATACAAGATCCACTTGCCTATAGCAATAAGAGAATTTATTCAATTGAAGACTCTGGTGAAATTGCATGGGGTTGTGCTACAGTGAGGATTAACTCTTAAGAGGGATTTATACTTGTTTGGATTTAAAAACAAAACGTAGAAAGCTTTTGTTCCACCACCGCCATTCAGGTGCAAATTGTGTTTGAAAAAATATTTCAGGCTTGATTGAAAGGTAGAATGTGACTTTGCTAGGGTGAATTTCAACTCTTAATGGGGTTTTGTATTGAGTTTAGATTTGTTTATTAATCATTCTTAGGTGGTAGGTGGAGGAAATGTAATAACAACAGATTATGAGAGAGGTGAGAAGTGGTTTACATATGGTGAGCAAGATACGAATGTGATAGGTGAATAGTTGGGTTAAGAAGGGCGGATAGGCTGACCCCTACTTAGTACAGATAGACAGGATGCTCATTAAAGATTGCCTTTTTAGGATATATAAATCTGGAAATATATGTATCCTCTAGACCCAAATAATGGGTAGCATTGGCTCCACTGGTGTATTTTGGTTTGAAAAAAGGAAGAATGTGCTTGGACAGCTCTCATTTTTTTATTTTTTAAAATCATACATCATCAATTACCAACATCTTCTTGCCCACATTGAGACACCTATTGAATTTGACTGCTTTACATGCGCTCCAATGTAAGCCAAATAGCAAAATGCGGAAATGTTGTTTTTAATGTAAAAGATTACATTTTACAATTTACATCCATAGGCCTTTTATTTAACATTGTATACATTCAAACAATGCTATTGGTTGATGAAACAAAAAAAGGGTTGGCTTCAGGTGAGGCTTGAACTCACAACCTCGGCATAGCTTAGCATATACTGACATATAAGTACCGTGTGCTAACGTATTACGCCACTGGAGCATTTTCCTGTAATGATCCATCTTCTTCTTGCCCAATTGCCCTCCAACTCTGCTCTTTTAATCTCTGACATCCAAGTTAGATCATTTTCCCATTACTCCTTTTAACCCCTTTTCTTTTTTTCTGCCTCAGATCTGTTTCATACTGTACATTGAATGTGGTTAACAGAAAGTATTTCTCGTCATTGTTGAAAAACCCAATAGAAGCAACATTTTACAAAGATAATGTTGTTTAAACAATGTGTACAAACAAGTCATGTATTTCTCTTTATGAAAATGTTCTCATGGTTATTTAGTTCATATTGGTCATCATTCATTAGTGAGTGTTACCCATATCCGCTCAAGAGCCATCTGTGTGACTGTATTCAGTATTACCAGCTATGTAGTCATGGCCGAGTGGTTAAGGCGATGGACTAGAAATCCATTGGGGTTTCCCTGCACAGGTTCAAATCCTGCTGACTACGTTGACTTTTTCAGTAGTAACGTGTTATTAAAAACTTCACTGTACTTTGCATTTTGTTTGTATCTGCTTGGCAAAGCAATCTTTACTTACTGGAATATGTGGCACACTAAAGAAGAAAACACTCTGAATTCTTCAAACATTTTCCAAGTTATACATTTTAGGGTGCTGCTGGCTGTAAAACATTTAATAAAGAACTCCATTTCAATAAATGCATTGTCTTCTATTGATAAGTATTTCCATGCTGCAACATAGCGCTAAGAGGTCATTTGTGTGCAATACTTTGCACAACATAAAATAGAGGAGAAACGGCTTACCCCTACAGAAATAACTTAAGGTGACAAAGGATAATGAGCACTTTAGTGTGAGAGTGAGGGAATTCTTCCACTTTATAATTACAGATAATATTTGAATTCTTCTTAAGGACTGTGCTAAGTACTGCATGTATTGAGATGTGTACATTCTTTACAGTCTGACAAAACTATATTGTTTAAATATAATGGGAATAATCAATGTTATAGTTCAACTGCTTATCACACTTCAGCACAAATAGCTTTTTGTTATGAAAAAGCATTTGTAATGTTTTATTGTTATCATTCACAAAAGATAAGCAGGGCTTTCTAAACCTGTTGAAGAAATAAACAACTTAGCTTGAATTTTACTGAAAAATGGTCATTAATGTACTGTAATAATTGTACTGTAACTTCCTGAAGTTTCCAGAAAATTAAGAAATTAATCAAATGTAAACTTTATGGAATTATTTGTGAAACAGAATGATTCGCATTAAGAACAAATGTACTTTGTACTTTGATATTAAATTCAGAGACAGAACATTTTATATTAAAATCAGATTTAATTTTTTTTGGGGGGTTCAATATGATCTTATAGGGGTTCTGTATGTTTTTGTCTTGCAGATTAACAATATTGAATACCTAATTCTTGGACATGTTTATTTTGTTGATACTTTTGCCATAGTCTGCATATTGATAGTTCCCTCTAGATACCCAAGAGATCAATGTTGGTATCCCTCCACCCTTTGTATGTCAAAATTGATCAAAAGCAGAAAAAAACAAGATAAATGCTGCACACCAAAAACTGAAAACTGTAACTGATACTTGTTGTTACTGGTGCTCTTGATCCAGGGGAGTCCCTGTGAATGACAGACTCCAAAGTCAGCAAAAAAAACAGAGGGTTCAGGGCTCTACGGATTTAAAGAATTTATTAAATCAAATACACAACGTTTCAACCATCAGTAAGTGGTCTTTCTCACTTGAGAAAGACCACTTTTTGATGGTTGAAACGTTGTGTATTTGATATAATAAATTCTTTAAATCCGTAGAGCCCTGAACCCTCTGTTTAAAATTGATCAAAAGACATGATTTTTTGAGTGAGTTGCAAAGTTCAAATGTGTTGGAATATTTTATTCTATGCTTAAGGCATTTAACATATCTTTAATATTAACATCAAGCTTTGTTCCTTCATATTTACTTTAACTGTGTTACTCAAATCTTCATTGTGGTTTTAGCATGTTTTCCTTTAGCTTGCTATGTAATTGGCAAAAAAAAGAAGATTCTTTATTCCTCTTCTATGTTGTCATTTATGATTGCCCACTCTGATAAAGCATAAAGCATAAAGCAAGTAAAACTGAAAGAAAAGGTGGTCGTACATGCAAAACTTCTTTCAGCACTCTTGGTTTCTACCACATACAAGATCCACTCGCCAATAGCAATAAGATAATTTATTCAATTGAAGACTCTGGTGAAATAGCATGGGGTTGTGCTACAGTGAGGATTAACTCTTAAGAGGGATTTACACTTGTTTGGATTTAAAAACAAAACATAGAAAGCTTTTGTTCCACCACCGCCATTCAGGTGCAAATTGTGTTTGAAAAAATATTTCAGGCTTGATTGAAAGGTAGAATGTGACTTTGCTAGGGTGAATTTTAACTCTTAATGAGGTTTTGTATTGAGTTTAGATTTGTTTATTAATCATTCTCAGGGGGTAGGTGGAGGAAATGTAATAACAACAGATTATGAGAGAGGTGAGAAGTGGTTCACATATGATGAACAAGCTACGAATGTGAGAGGTGAATAGTTGGGTTAAGAAGGGGGGATAGGCTGACCCCTACTTAGTACAGATAGACAGGATGCTCATTAAAGATTTCCTTTTTACGATATATACATCTGGAAATATATGTATCCTCTAGACCCAAATAATGGGTAGCATTGGCTCCACTGGTGTATTTTGGTTTGAAAAAAGGAAGAATTTGCTTGGACAGCTCTCATTTTTTAATTTTTTTAAATCATACATCATCAATTACCAATATCTTCTTGCCCACATTGAGACACCTATTGAATTTGACTGCTTTACATGCGCTCCAATGTAAGCCAAATAGCAAAATGCGGAAATGTTGTTTTTAATGTAAAAGATTACATTTTACAATTTACATCCATAGGCCTTTTATTTAACATTGTATACATTCAAACAATGCTATTGGTTGATGAAACAAAAAAAGGGTTTGCTTCAGGTGAGGCTTGAACTCACAACCTCAGCATAGCTCAGCATATACTGACATATAAGTACCGTGCGCTAACCGATTACACCACTGGAGCATGTTTCTGTAATGATCCATCTTCTTCTTGCCCCAATTGCCCTCCAACTCTGCTCTTTTAATCTCTGACATCCAAGTGAGATCATTTTCCCATTACTCCTTTTAACCCCTTTTCTTTTTTTCTGCCTCAGATCTGTTTCATACTGTACATTGAATGTGGTTAACAAAAAGTATTTCTCGTCATTTTTCAAAAACCCAATAGAAGCAACATTTTACAAAGATAATGTTGTTTAAACAATGTGTACAAACAAGTCATGTATTTCTCTTTATGAAAATGTTCTCATGGTTATTTAGTTCATATTGGTCATCATTCATTAGTGAGTGTTACCCATATCCGCTCAAGAGCCATCTGTGTGACTGTATTCAGTACTACCAGCTATGTAGTCATGGCCGAGTGGTTAAGGCGATGGACTTGAAATCCATTGGGGTTTCCCCGCGCAGGTTCAAATCCTGCTGACTACGTTGACTTTTTCAGTGGTAACGTGTTATTAAAAACTTCACTGCACTTTGCATTTTGTTTGTATCTGCTTGGCAAAGCAATCTTTACTTACTGGAATATGTGGCACACTAAAGAAGAAAACACTCTGAATTCTTCAAACATTTTCCAAGTTATACATTTTAGGGTGCTGCTGGCTGTAAAACATTTAATAAAGAACTCCATTTCAATAAATGCATTGTCTTCTATTGATAAGTATCTCTATGCTGCAACATAGTGCTAAGAGGTCATTTGTGTGCAATACTTTGCACAACATAAAATAGAGGAGAAACGGCTTACCCATACAGAAATAACTTAAGGTGACAAAGGATAATGAGCACTTTAGTGTGAGAGTGAGGGAATTCTTCCACTTTATAATTACAGATAATATTTGAATTCTTCTTAAGGACTGTGCTAAGTACTGCATGTATTGATATGTGTACATTCTTTACAGTCTGCCAAAACTATATTGTTTAAATATAATGGGAATAATCAATGTTACAGTTCAACGGCTTATCACACTTCAGCACAAATAGCTTTTTTGTTATGAAAAAGCATTTGTAATGTTTTATTGTTATCATTCACAGAAGATAAGCAGTGCTTTCTAAACCTGTTGAAGAAATAAACAACTTAGCTTGAATTTTACTGAAAAATTGTCATTAATGTACTGTAATAATTGTACTGTAACTTCCTGAAGTTTACAGAAAATTAAGAAATTAATCAAATGTAAACTTTATGGAATCTTTTGTGAAACAGAATGATTCGCATTAAGAACAAATGTACTTTGTACTTTGATATTAAATTCAGAGACAGAACATTTTATATTAAAATCAGATTTAATTTTTTGGGGGGTTCAATATGATCTTATAGGGGTTCTGTATGTTTTTGTCTTGCAGATTAACAAAATTGAATACCTAATTCTTGGACATGTTTATTTTGTTGATACTTTTGCCATAGTCTGCATATTGATAATTCCCTCTAGATACCCAAGAGATCAATGTTGGTATCCCTCCAACCTTTGTATGTCAAAATTGATCAAAAGCAGAAAAAAACAAGATAAATGCTGCACACCAAAAACTGAAAACTGTAACTGATACTTGTTGTTACTGGTGCTCTTGATCCAGGGGAGTCCCTCTGAATGACAGACTCCAAAGTCAGCAAAAAAAACAGAGGGTTCAGTGCTCTACGGTGATAAAGCTCTGTGAAATAACAACACAAGTCTGAGGTTATATTTTGCAGAATGACAAATAAGTTTATTGCTTGTGCGGTGCACACGCAGAGGAGAGTTTCAAAATAAAACCCTCCCAAAGACATGGTGCATACAGGCATTATTTATACACAAAATACTAAACCCACGCCCCCTCTACAAGGTTGCGTGTCGTCACTACGTAAGCGTAAAAGGTAAACGAATTATGCACACGAATAGATTGAGTTGATGACATTATGGGATGTCTAAATGAGATGATTCAGCAATAATACTTTATTAAGCTGGTGACCTTTTCTCTATATACAGAAACCATCCCTATCAGTCTGGCCTTTTTCATAACATTGGCACTTTGCTCAAGGTTTTTCAAGGTTTTTGGCTTAGCTGAACCGCTCAATATCAATTGGAACTTCAGAAGAAAAAATGTATTTTAAACTAACGTTCATTCCACTTTCATACAGACAATAGACAATATCAGGCACCTAAGATGGATGCTGACTCAAAATGGTTGCTTAGATCCCCGTGCTGTTATGTCAGACCCTCCCCTTACGTCAAATTCTCACTTTGTCACTCCCTCCTTTTTATTCTTAAAACATAGCTTTTGAGAATTAAGTTAATGATGATAGTCCAGGGATAACTCAGAGGACAAGGGCGCGTGCCCTTCACTGTCATAGTCTCGTAAGGCGCTGCGGCCAATATGTCTTTTGATGAATTGAATAACTGTGATCGGCATCTTCTTTCTTCAAGGTACTGCTGTTTTCTGGCATCTGTAAAGAGTGGCATCCGAATGGGGGAGGGGGTCGCACACCTGTGGATCATACCTTTGCAACACGTGACACACCCACAAATGAGAGGTGACTCCCAAATTCACCCCTTTCTGGCAAACCCATTCTAGATTACACAGCAATTTTTACAATAACCACTGCTTACGGACACCTTTGGAAAAAATAAATGGTTAATTCGTTATAACATACATCACATATTCAGTTAATAGACAAATGATTTTGTATAAGACTTCACACTAATGTCTTGCTTTACATAATCTCTTTGCACAGTGCTGAGCACATGGTCAGCTTTATAATTTTAAAGACACTGCATATTCATCTGACTAAAGAAAAAATATTTTCTATAAGACTTGTTTCCAGGCAAAGAGCCATTTTGTTTCTGGGCGTTTCGCCAATTGACCCTGAAAAGATAAGATAACGGTACACCACAGCTTCTTCCTGAAAAATAATAATTATTGGATTAGAACCTTTGCTTAAAGTTTAAATACATGGAGCTTTATCCAGAGCCCTAAGAACTACATTTTTTATGGCCTCTTAAAAATTAACCCACAGGCTTTTATATAGCTAGGTTTATATAACTTCTTAACACATAAATAACTCCACACGCTCATGCTATCTCCCTACACTCAGTTCTTTTTAATGCCTTCTGTTTTGAACTTTCATAGTTTCACTGACTTCATTCACTACAAATTTATGCTATCCTGTTGCAATTCTGTCCTTTCTCAAGCTACACAAACCTATTTCTCTCCATTAGTCAACACTCACAAGTCTAACCCTCACTAACTCTTCCTTCACCCCACCTCAGGACTTTTGCTGACTATTTTAAGAAAGATGTTGAATTCATACACCAGAACATTCCCTCTTTTTCCTCCTATCCTACTCCTGCTTCCTACTCTCTTCCTGCTTTCCTTGACTCTTTTTCCACTGTATCAGAAGAGAATGTCACCATCACTGTTGATCTCCTTTCTCCCTCTAATCTGCTACATTTCCATTCTCCTTCAAACATGTATTAGTTATACCATGACTCAAAAATAGCAAGCTTGACCTTACCTGTCTTTCTAACTACTGAACTTGTTTTGTATCCTCTTGCTTGCTCCATTTTCTCCACACCCCTTCTCTCCTTAACCCTCTACAATCTGACTTCTGCACTGCTCCCTCCACGGAGACAATTCTAACTAAAATAACTGATGACCTATAGGCTGCCCCAGACAGAGGTCATTACACTCTGCTCCTATTACTCTCTGCAGCATTTGCCTCTGTGGACCACACTCTTCTCTTTTCTCTGTACACACTCTCACTAGGTGACCTAATAACATCTGTTAGGTTTAAATATCACCTCCATGCTGACAACCCCCTCATTTACTTTTCAAACCCTGACCTTACACCTGCCATACAAACCTAAGTTTCTGAATGTCCCTCTGTTATCTCATCCTGGAAGGCCCTCTTTCGCCTTAAATTTAACATGGCAAAAACAGAGTTCCTCATACTTCCTCCCAAACCTGACCCTATTATCTAGTTTCACATTACTCTTGAATCTTCCATGCAGTAGCTCAAGCACGCTGCTTAGGGATCACTCCCAACTTCTCTCTCATATTCTACTCTTTCATTCAAAACATTTCTATAACTGTCGCTTTTTCCTCCACAATATCACAAAGATACACCTGTTCCTCTGTTGCTCAACTATTAAAACTCTGATTCAGACCCTCATTCTCTCCCCTCTTGCTAACTGTAATTCCCTGCTATCCCAGCTTCCTGACTTTCACCTGTCTTCCCTACTATCTCTCCCAAACGCTGCTGCCAGAATCACTCTACTCTTTAAACTCTGATTCTGCATTTCCCCTCCTGAAATTCCTCTCCTGGCTTCTAATCAAAGCCTACTGCTTCTGTACGCTCTCCCTACCTACCAATTAGATTGTAAGCTCCTCAGAGCAGTGACTTCTCTTTGCTCAACTTTTACTTTTATGTCTGGATCACTTATTCCATGACCTCTTACCTTTACCCTTTGCTACCTATATGATTACGACGTGCACCACTCCTGTGAAGCGCTGTGCATATTAATGGCGTTATATACATGAAAACATACAATACAATATATACTTCAAACAATGCTTATGAGCTTTTACCCACATTTTTAAACACAAAATATTCCCAAACATCTTAATCCTCTAGAAATAAAATTGAAATGTGTTTTTACTCGTTAAACACAATACAGAACACACACAATACAAAAAAAATTCTCTCACACACAGCCACACAACATCACAAAAATAACAAACAAATAAAAGAAAGACCTTTCTCCCCTATTACCCAACAATTTCACCCTGCAACTATTAATAAAAGTTCTCTTCTCTTTCTTTATTCTCATAAATAACCTGACTTTAAAACTACTCTGATGCTCCGGAGCTTTCTGAGTTAAACTTTCGTATCTTAGCACATTCCTCGCGCTGGAGAAAAAAAAGTGGGGGCACGCTCTGTGCTGCTGCGATTTTGAAACTCTTTCTATCAGACCTTTGATTTCATTGTGAGCAAAAAATATTCATGTTTTCGTACGTACTTGCAAGTTTTTGGATGGTGATTTGTGCACACGTGATACTTAGCATGGTTTATCTTTCACACAGGTAATCATTCAGGAAAAATTCATTAGGGTATCAAATCCATCTAACCACTCTCCATTAAGGGCGCAACAATTTTACTTGCCGGCACCGAAACTTGCGTTTATATCAGGAAATGATTTATAACCACTTATTGCATGTGGGGAAATGGAAGGAAAAGCTTATACGTTCACAACTGATTTCTGCGGTGTCCGCCAGCCGGGCACGCCATGCTTGACTTTTGCAACAAAAACCTCATAAAATCCAAAGATTTATACTACCATAGACACACAGGGATTACTGAAAGTTAGAAGGTTCCACTATGAGCCCTTGCGTTCGCTTTCTTACGGATAAGAAAACCGGTGCGGCTACTCATAGTTTCACTCTTCCTTCAATAGTAATTTATTGCAAACAAACTTTTTTCATTGGGGTGGCATGTTTTTCACTGGGACTTGCATGTGTATTTTCATTTGAACTTGCATGTATTTTCATTTGAACTTGCATGTATTTTTCATTGGCCAACAAAACATATTTATATTGTCTCTTCTTGTTCTCTGTATCCATTCTTTATAATCTTTGTCTGCAGACACACAACCTCTAACGGCAAATTCTGAGAACTTTGGTTTCCCATTATTCTCCTCTTACAGTAATCAAATTTAATTGACCTGTACAATACTTCTTCGGTTACAGAAATCAAATTTAATTGACCTGTACAATACACCTGATACAATAATCAGCGCAAGCTGATTACGTACAACTCTTTTGGCATGTTATTGTTCTGATTTTTTCACCATAACTATACCCAAGAAAACACTTGAATTACTTCAGCGGGTCCAACCCAGTCCTGATAAACCTTATACTTCTATAACATGGATACAGATAAGACCTTCTAAACAGATATCCATAAATAACTTCATTTGGTATGTTACTGACAAGACAGAGCAAATGTACAATCAGGGACCCTTCCTGCTCAGACAAGAAAAATATTTATCACAACCCAGGACAGTCTGAAAAACAATCCCTTACGCATACAAACACTCACCTTCATCACCAAAACACCAAAACTTTTAATGGGACTCTCACCTTAATCCCAATAAAACTTAAAACTTAACACTTTAAAATGGATACAGGAACAGACAAATAAACTTATTTGACACTGCTAGGTTAACCCGTCAACACAGATTGAGACACCCTTCAAAACACATCTCTCTACACATCACTCAAAACAACTTTTTAAACTCAGGCTTTCCTTAAAAGGTGCCTTTTACCTTGATTCTTATGAGCGCTCAGATTTGAGTGACCGAGGAGTGGTTTTTCCAGGTGCTCAGCTTCCGGTGTTTTTTGGGTTTCTATTCGGTGCGCCATCTGATAAAGCTCTGTGAAATAACAACACAAGTCTGAGGTTATATTTTGCAGAATGACAAATAAGTTTATTGCTTGTGCGGTGCACACGCAGAGGAGAGTTTCAAAATAAAACCCTCCCAAAGACATGGTGCATACAGGCATTATTTATACACAAAATACTAAACCCACGCCCCCTCTACAAGGTTGCGTGTCGTCACTACGTAAGCGTAAAAGGTAAACGAATTATGCACACGAATAGATTGAGTTGATGACATTATGGGATGTCTAAATGAGATGATTCAGCAATAATACTTTATTAAGCTGGTGACCTTTTTTCTATATACAGAAACCATCCCTATCAGTCTGGCCTTTTTCATAACATTGGCACTTTGCTCAAGGTTTTTCAAGGTTTTTGGCTTAGCTGAACCGCTCAATATCAATTGGAACTTCAGAAGAAAAAATGTATTTTAAACTAACGTTCATTCCACTTTCATACAGACAATAGACAATATCAGGCACCTAAGATGGATGCTGACTCAAAATGGTTGCTTAGATCCCCGTGCTGTTATGTCAGACCCTCCCCTTACGTCAAATTCTCACTTTGTCAACGGATTTAAAGAATTTATTATATCAAATACACAACGTTTCAACCATCAAAAAGTGGTCTTTCTCACTTGAGAAAGACCACTTTTTGATGGTTGAAACGTTGTGTATTTGATATAATAAATTCTTTATATCCGTAGAGCCCTGAACCCTCTGTTTAAAATTGATCAAAAGACATGATTTTTTGAGTGAGTTGCAAAGTTTAAATGTGTTGGAATATTTTATTCTATGCTTAAGGCATTTAAAATATCTTTAATATTAACATCAAGCCTTGTTCCTTCATATTTACTTTAACTGTGTTACTCAAATCTTCAATGTGGTTTTAACATGTTTTCCTTTAGCTTGCTATGTAATTGGCAAAAAAAAAGAAGATTCTTTATTCCTCTTCTATGTTGTCATTTATGATTGCCCACTCTGATAAAGCATAAAGCATAAAGCAAGTAAAACTGAAAGAAAAGGTGGTCGTACATGCAAAACTTCTTTCAGCACTCTTGATTTCTACCACATACAAGATCCACTCGCCTATAGCAATAAGAGAATTTATTCAATTGAAGACTCTGGTGAAATAGCATGGGGTTGTGCTACAGTGAGGATTAACTCTTAAGAGGGATTTATACTTGTTTGGATTTAAAAACAAAACGTAGAAAGCTTTTGTTCCACCACCGCCATTCAGGTGCAAATTGTGTTTGAAAAAATATTTCAGGCTTGATTGAAAGGTAGAATGTGACTTTGCTAGGGTGAATTTTAACTCTTAATGAGGTTTTGTATTGAGTTTAGATTTGTTTATTAATCATTCTCAGGCGGTAGGTGGAGGAAATGTAATAACAACAGATTATGAGAGAGATGAGAAGTGGTTTACATATGGTGAGCAAGATACGAATGTGAGAGGTGAATAGTTGGGTTAAGAAGGGGGGATAGGCTGACCCCTACTTAGTACAGATAGACAGGATGCTCATTAAAGATTGACTTTTTAGGATATATACATCTGGAAATATATGTATCCTCTAGACCCAAATAATGGGTAGCATTGGCTCCACTGGTGTATTTTGGTTTGAAAAAAGGAAGAATTTGCTTGGACAGCTCTCATTTTTTTTATTTTTTTAAATCATACATCATCAATTACCAATATCTTCTTGCCCACATTGAGACACCTATTGAATTTGACTGCTTTACATGCGCTCCAATGTAAGCCAAATAGCAAAATGCGGAAATGTTGTTTTTAATGTAAAAGATTACATTTTACAATTTACATCCATAGGCCTTTTATTTAACATTGTATACATTCAAACAATGCTATTGGTTGATAAAACAAAAAAAAAAGGGTTTGCTTCAGGTGAGGCTTGAACTCACAACCTCGGCATAGCTTAGCATATACTGACATATAAGTACCATGCGCTAACCGATTACGCCACTGGAGCATGTTCCTGTAATGATCCATCTTCTTCTTGCCCCAATTGCCCTCCAACTCTGCTCTTTTAATCTCTGACATCCAAGTTAGATCATTTTCCCATTACTCCTTTTAACCCCTTTTCTTTTTTTCTGCCTCAGATCTGTTTCATACTGTACATTGAATGTGGTTAACAAAAAGTATTTCTCGTCATTTTTCAAAAACCCAATAGAAGCAACATTTTACAAAGATAATGTTGTTTAAACAATGTGTACAAACAAGTCATGTATTTCTCTTTATGAAAATGTTCTCATGGTTATTTAGTTCATATTGGTCATCATTCATTAGTGAGTGTTACCCATATCCGCTCAAGAGCCATCTGTGTGACTGTATTCAGTACTACCAGCTATGTAGTCATGGCCGAGTGGTTAAGGCGATGGACTAGAAATCCGCGCAGGTTCAAATCCTGCTGACTACGTAGACTTTCTCAGTGGTAACGTGTTATTAAAAACTTCACTGCACTTTGCATTTTGTTTGTATCTGCTTGGCAAAGCAATCTTTACTTACTGGAATATGTGGCACACTAAAGAAGAAAACACTCTGAATTCTTCAAACATTTTCCAAGTTATACATTTTAGGGTGCTGCTGGCTGTAAAACATTTAATAAAGAACTCCATTTCAATAAATGCATTGTCTTCTATTGATAAGTATCTCTATGCTGCAACATAGTGCTAAGAGGTCATTTGTGTGCAATAGTTTGCACAACATAAAATAGAGGAGAAACGGCTTACCCCTACAGAAATAACTTAAGGTGACAAAGGATAATGAGCACTTTAGTGTGAGAGTGAGGGAATTCTTCCACTTTATAATTACAGATAATATTTGAATTCTTCTTAATGACTGTGCTAAGTACTGCATGTATTGAGATGTGTACATTCTTTACAGTCTGCCAAAACTATAATGTTTAAATATAATGGGAATAATCAATGTTATAGTTCAACTGCTTATCACACTTCAGCACAAATAGCTTTTTGTTATGAAAAAGCATTTGTAATGTTTTATTGTTATCATTCACAAAAGATAGGCAGGGCTTTCTAAACCTGTTGAAGAAATAAACAACTTAGCTTGAATTTTACTGAAAAATGGTCATTAATGTACTGTAATAATTGTACTGTAACTTCCTGAAGTTTACAGAAAATTAAGAAATTAATCAAATGTAAACTTTATGGAATCTTTTGTGAAACAGAATGATTCGCATTAAGAACAAATGTACTTTGTACTTTGATATTAAATTCAGAGACAGAACATTTTATATTAAAATCAGATTTAATTTTTGGGGG
The DNA here is from genome assembly GCF_040206685.1 of Ascaphus truei. Taxonomy (NCBI): domain Eukaryota; kingdom Metazoa; phylum Chordata; class Amphibia; order Anura; family Ascaphidae; genus Ascaphus; species Ascaphus truei. The sequence goes on along the minus strand of NW_027453837.1, from coordinate 932,921 downwards.
GGTTCAATATGATCTTATAGGGGTTCTGTATGTTTTTGTCTTGCAGATTAACAAAATTGAATACCTAATTCTTGGACATGTTTATTTTGTTGATACTTTTGCCATAGTCTGCATATTGATAGTTCCCTCTAGATACCCAAGAGATCAATGTTGGTATCCCTCCACCCTTTGTATGTCAAAATTGATCAAAAGCAGAAAAAAACAAGATAAATGCTGCACACCAAAAACTGAAAACTGTAACTGATACTTGTTGTTACTGGTGCTCTTGATCCAGGGGAGTCCCTGTGAATGACAGACTCCAAAGTCAGCAAAAATAAACAGAGGGTTCAGTGCTCTACGGATTTAAAGAATTTATTAAATCAAATACACAACGTTTCAACCATCAAAAAGTGGTCTTTCTCACTTGAGAAAGACCACTTTTTGATGGTTGAAACGTTGTGTATTTGATATAATAAATTCTTTAAATCCGTAGAGCCCTGAACCCTCTGTTTAAAATTGATCAAAAGACATGATTTTTTGAGTGAGTTGCAAAGTTCAAATGTGTTGGAATATTTTATTCTATGCTTAAGGCATTTAAAATATCTTTAATATTAACATCAAGCCTTGTTCCTTCATATTTATTTTAACTGTGTTACTCAAATCTTCAATGTGGTTTTAGCATGTTTTCCTTTAGCTTGCTATGTAATTGGCAAAAAAAAAGAAGATTCTTTATTCCTCTTCTATGTTGTCATTTATGATTGCCCACTCTGATAAAGCATAAAGCATAAAGCAAGTAAAACTGAAAGAAAAGGTGGTCGTACATGCAAAACTTCTTTCAGCACTCTTGGTTTCTACCACATACAAGATCCACTCGCCTATAGCAATATGAGAATTTATTCAATTGAAGACTCTGGTGAAATAGCATGGGGTTGTGCTACAGTGAGGATTAACTCTTAAGAGGGATTTATACTTGTTTGGATTTAAAAACAAAACGTAGAAAGCTTTTGTTCCAGCACCGCCATTCAGGTGCAAATTGTGTTTGAAAAAATATTTCAGGCTTGATTGAAAGGTAGAATGTGACTTTGCTAGGGTGAATTTTAACTCTTAATGAGGTTTTGTATTGAGTTTAGATTTGTTTATTAATCATTCTCAGGCGGTAGGTGGAGGAAATGTAATAACAACAGATTATGAGAGAGGTGAGAGGTGGTTTACATATGGTGAGCAAGATACGAATGTGAGAGGTGAATAGTTAGGTTAAGAATGGGGGATAGGCTGACCCCTACTTAGTACAGATAGACAGGATGCTCATTAAAGATTGCCTTTTTAGGATATATACATCTGGAAATATATGTATCCTCTAGACCCAAATAATGGGTAGCATTGGCTCCACTGGTGTATTTTGGTTTGAAAAAAGGAAGAATTTGCTTGGACAGCTCTCATTTTTTTATTTTTTTAAATCATACATCATCAATTACCAATATCTTCTTGCCCACATTGAGACACCTATTGAATTTGACTGCTTTACATGCGCTCCAATGTAAGCCAAATAGCAAAATGCGGAAATGTTGTTTTTAATGTAAAAGATTACATTTTACAATTTACATCCATAGGCCTTTTATTTAACATTGTATACATTCAAACAATGCTATTGGTTGATGAAACAAAAAAAGGGTTGGCTTCAGGTGAGGCTTGAACTCACAACCTCGGCATAGCTTAGCATATACTGACATATAAGTACCGTGCGCTAACCGATTACGCCACTGGAGCATGTTCCTGTAATAATCCATCTTCTTTTTGCCCCAATTGCCCTCCAACTCTGCTCTTTTAATCTCTGACATCCAAGTTAGATCATTTTCCCATTACTCCTTTTAACCCCTTTTCTTTTTTTCTGCCTCAGATCTGTTTCATACTGTACATTGAATGTGGTTAACAAAAAGTATTTCTCGTCATTTTTCAAAAACCCAATAGAAGCAACATTTTACAAAGATAATGTTGTTTAAACAATGTGTACAAACAAGTCATGTATTTCTCTTTATGAAAATGTTCTTATGGTTATTTAGTTCATATTGGTCATCATTCATTAGTGAGAGTTACCCATATCCGCTCAAGAGCCATCTGTGTGACTGTATTCAGTACTACCAGCTATGTAGTCATGGCCGAGTGGTTAAGGCGATGGACTTGAAATCCATTGGGGTTTCCCCGCGCAGGTTCAAATCCTGCTGACTACGTTGACTTTTTCAGTGGTAACGTGTTATTAAAAACTTCACTGCACTTTGCATTTTGTTTGTATCTGCTTGGCAAAGCAATCTTTACTTACTGGAATATGTGGCACACTAAAGAAGAAAACACTCTGAATTCTTCAAACATTTTCCAAGTTATACATTTTAGGGTGCTGCTGGCTGTAAAACATTTAATAAAGAACTCAATTTCAATAAATGCATTGTCTTCTATTGATAAGTATCTCTATGCTGCAACATAGTGCTAAGAGGTCATTTGTGTGCAATACTTTGCACAACATAAAATAGAGGAGAAACGGCTTACCCCTACAGAAATAACTTAAGGTGACAAAGGATAATGAGCACTTTAGTGTGAGAGTGAGGGAATTCTTCCACTTTATAATTACAGATAATATTTGAATTCTTCTTAAGGACTGTGCTAAGTACTGCATGTATTGAGATTTGTACATTCTTTACAGTCTGCCAAAACTATATTGTTTAAATATAATGGGAATAATCAATGTTATAGTTCAACTGCTTATCACACTTCAGCACAAATAGCTTTTTTGTTATGAAAAAGCATTTGTAATGTTTTATTGTTATCATTCACAAAAGATAAGCAGTGCTTTCTAAACCTGTTGAAGAAATAAACAACTTAGCTTGAATTTTACTGAAAAATTGTCATTAATGTACTGTAATAATTGTACTGTAACTTCCTGAAGTTTACAGAAAATTAAGAAATTAATCAAATGTAAACTTTATGGAATCTTTTGTGAAACAGAATGATTCTCATTAAGAACAAATGTACTTTGTACTTTGATATTAAATTCAGAGACAGAACATTTTATATTAAAATCAGATTTAATTTTTGGGGGGGTTCAATATGATCTTATAGGGGTTCTGTATGTTTTTGTCTTGCAGATTAACAAAATTGAATACCTAATTCTTGGACATGTTTATTTTGTTGATACTTTTGCCATAGTCTGCATATTGATAGTTCCCTCTAGATACCCAAGAGATCAATGTTGGTATCCCTCCACCCTTTGTATGTCAAAATTGATCAAAAGCAGAAAAAAACAAGATAAATGCTGCACACCAAAAACTGAAAACTGTAACTGATACTTGTTGTTACTGGTGCTCTTGATCCAGGGGAGTCCCTGTGAATGACAGACTCCAAAGTCAGCAAAAAAAAACAGAGGGTTCAGGGATCTAGGGATTTAAAGAATTTATTAAATCAAATACACAACGTTTCAACCATCAAAAAGTGGTCTTTCTCACTTGAGAAAGACCACTTTTTGATGGTTGAAACGTTGTGTATTTGATATAATAAATTCTTTAAATCCGTAGAGCCCTGAACCCTCTGTTTAAAATTGATCAAAAGACATGATTTTTTGAGTGAGTTGCAAAGTTCAAATGTGTTGGAATATTTTATTCTATGCTTAAGGCATTTAAAATATCTTTAATATTAACATCAAGCCTTGTTCCTTCATATTTACTTTAACTGTGTTACTCAAATCTTCAATGTGGTTTTAGCATGTTTTCCTTTAGCTTGCTATGTAATTGGCAAAAAAAAGAAGATTCTTTATTCCTCTTCTATGTTGTCATTTATGATTGCCCACTCTGATAAAGCATAAAGCATAAAGCAAGTAAAACTGAAAGAAAAGGTGGTCGTACATGCAAAACTTCTTTCAGCACTCTTGATTTCTACCACATACAAGATCCACTCTGCTATAGCAGTAAGAGAATTTATTCAATTGAAGACTCTGGTGAAATAGCATGGGGTTGTACTACAGTGAGGATTAACTCTTAAGAGGGATTTAAAAACAAAACGTAGAAAGCTTTTGTTCCAGCACCGCTATTCAGGTGCAAATTGTGTTTGAAAAAAAATTTCAGGCTTGATTGAAAGGTAGAATGTCACTTTGCTAGGGTGAATTTTAACTCTTAATGAGGTTTTGTATTGAGTTTAGATTTGTTTATTAATCATTCTCAGGCGGTAGGTGGAGGAAATGTAATAACAACAGATTATGAGAGAGGTGAGAAGTGGTTTACATATGGTGAGCAAGATACGAATGTGAGAGGTGAATAGTTGGGTTAAGAAGGGGGGATAGGCTGACCCCTACTTAGTACAGATAGACAGGATGCTCATTAAAGATTGCCTTTTTAGGATATATACATCTGGAAATATATGTATCCTCTAGACCCAAATAATGGGTAGCATTGGCTCCACTGGTGTATTTTGGTTTGAAAAAAGGAAGAATTTGCTTGGACAGCTCTCATTTTTTATTTTTTTAAATCATACATCATCAATTACCAATATCTTCTTGCCCACATTGAGACACCTATTGAATTTAAAAAACAATGGGATGTGGGGAAAGGTGAAGGGGATGGGTGGGGAAGTGGATTGGGCGCTCCCAAGTGAACCAATAATGTTGTTGGGAATACAACTAATATCACACAATAAACACCAATAGTGAAAAATAAATAAGTGTAAAGTGCAGCTCAACTTCCTCTGATGGGACAGTTCCGGGTCCCAGAAGGGTAGATTGTTTCTTGGAGATGAGGAGGAGCGCAGGCAGGTGTAGCAAAATATGCACAAGAAAATAACATATATAGTGCAGATGGTAAACACTGTGCAGATAGGTGTAATCTATAGTATAGAACTCACATAGATCGCAGAAAATATCACATGTCAGAGATCCTTCTCTCTCTGACTGGAGCCCTTTGAATGGTAGCAGGGAAATCCCTCAAGGCACGGATATGTATGGATAAGAAGAAAAGCCACAATAGTGCATACTATTCCAATATTGTATTATTCAAACAAATAACACGAGTATATTACACTCACATTCGCCATGTAAAAATCAGGTGGAGGAGAGAACCGCAGCTCGTTGTATGGTGGTGCAGGTGTAGGCAGCTTCACAGTATCCAGGATTCTCTTCCGCGTGTGTCACAGCCGTCGCGTCACTTCCGCTATCGCGTCACGGCTGAGGGCGGAAGTTCCCAATGGAAGAGACCTTAGATCGAGTTCTGCCAGTCCTTCAGAGCTTGTTCCCTCACTGTAAACTCTACGTGTTTCGCCAGATGCTTCGTCAGGAGTTCTAATTAGATGGGGGATGTCTCTAGGGTATTTATAGGGCCATCAATTACGGAATATCACAGTTTTAACCCCCTCAGCGCTCACACATAGCGCGAGGTGCAAAAAACCCAGTGCTGTTCACAGACAGACATATACAAAACATTCATCTTTATTAAACATAATTATTAAGTTAAAATCAATGTATCTCTATACAACATATAATATAATATAATGCAATATTGGCTAACATATAAATAATTAATAATTAATATAAATAATTAATTAATTCAAAGGAGAAGAAATTCAAAGGAGAAGAAATTGTGGACTGGAGGAAGAGAGGAGATAAAAAAACGTTAATTACTAGTAAAATAATGGTTCATAATTAAATCTAAGATTACAGAAATTAGTAATAGATAATGGTATTATAATATAATGGTATAATAGCCAACATAAGAACTGACTGTGCAATAAAAACACAAATGTGCAGTATAAAGTTAAAAGGTTAAAAAGCAGAAAGAAAACAGTACTAGAAATCTAAGATGAAAAGGCACCAATATCAATATCTATATTAAGTCCTAGGGGGGCGAGAGTTTGCATTTTGTGAATCCAATAGGTCTCTCTTTTGGCTAAACTATTTATTCTATTGCCCCCCCTCCAATGTCTGGATACCTGTTCTATAGCCATATACCTTAATGATTTTGGGTCTGAATTATGATAATTTAAAAAATGCTTTGATAAATTGTGTGTTAAAAGACCCTTTTTTATATTCCGTATATGTTCTAAAATTCTAATGTTCAATGGTCTTGAGGTGCGCCCTATGTACTGCAATCCACACGAGCATTGTAATAGATATATGGTAAAATCTGATTTACAATTAATAAAATGTTCTACCTTAAAAGCCTCGCCTGTTGTTTTACTTTTAAAATTCAGTTTTTCAGTCATTTTATATTTACAAGCAGTACATGAGTAGCACCCATAAAACCCTACAGGTTTTTCCAGCCATGTAGTGGGTTTCTCTTTGGGACTAACTTTAAATGTCGTAGGTGCCAGTTTACTTTTGAGATTAGGTGCTTTTTTAAATAAAACATTAGGGGTGTCAGGGATGTGGTCTTTTAAAATGGGGTCGTTCTTTAAAATATGCCAATGTTTACATATAACATTCCTAATTTCATTGGCATCTTTATTGTACGGAGTGAGGAACGACATATTAAAATTAGTATTATTATTTGAATTTTTATTTTTATTTACCAATAGATCTTTTCTCGGGACAGAGTGTGTTTTATCAATGGCTCTTTTAAGTGTGTTTTCATTATAGTTTCTATCTTTAAATCTGTTGATTAAAATTTCAGACTGTTCTTGGAACATTGATTCATCGCTACAGTTCCGTTTTATCCTTCTTAGTTGTCCATAGGGAATATTTTTTATCCATTGAGGATGGTGACAGCTATCTTGTAGTATAAAATTATTGCTGTCCACCTTTTTAAAAAAGGTTTTTGTTTTTAAAACCATGTCCTCAATAAAAATAACTAAATCTAAAAATTCAATTTCATGCCTACTCCATTTATGAGTGAATTTAATGTTAAGATTGTTATCCTCCAAGGCATTTAAAAATTGTATTAGTTGTTCTTCATTCCCCTTCCAAATGAACAGCACATCATCGATGAATCTATGCCAGGAGACAAGATTTGCACCCAGTCCATGGGGGGGTTCTATGAACTCCTCCTCCCAAATCCCCATGAAGATGTTTGCATAACTGGGTGCAAATCTCGTCCCCATGGCAGTACCACACTTCTGTAAATAAAATTTGTCATTGAACCAAAAATAATTTTTCTCTAAAATAAATCTTATAGCTTCTAATATAAAATCCGTCTGTTCTTTTTCTATATCTGTATCCCTTTCCAGGACTTTTCGAACCGATTCTATCCCATCCTGATGGTTTATTGAAGTATATAAGGCCGAGACATCAGCCGTGACCAAAATATAATGTTCTTCCCATGTGATATCATTTAAAAATTTTAAAATATCAGTTGTGTCTTTAATATAGCTCTTAAAAGATGGCACATATTTAGATAAAAAACAATCTATATATTGGGAAAGATTATTGGTCAGCGAGTCTATGCCCGATATGATGGGTCTGCCTGGGGGGTTTAAAATATCCTTATGGATCTTTGGTAAAAAATAAAACAATGGTAATTTAGAATTCTCTTTGCATAAAAATTTGAATTCATTATCATTTAAAATACCTAAAATTTTCCCTTTTAAAAGAAGTTCTTGTAGCTGTTTAAAAAAGGGATTAGTGGGATTGTGGTCAAGGATCTGGTATGTCTTATCATCATTTAATATTCTATTAGCTTCTGTCAAATACCAGGAACGGTCCATGACTGTGCTAAGTACTGCATGTATTGAGATGTGTACATTCTTTACAGTCTGCCAAAACTATATTGTTTAAATATAATGGGAATAATCAATGTTATAGTTCAACTGCTTATCACACTTCAGCACAAATAGCTTTTTGTTATGAAAAAGCATTTGTAATGTTTTATTGTTATCATTCACAAAAGCTAAGCAGGGCTTTCTAAACCTGTTGAAGAAATAAACAACTTAGCTTGAATTTTACTGAAAAATGGTCATTAATGTACTGTAATAATTGTACTGTAACTTCCTGAAGTTTACAGAAAATTAAGAAATTAATCAAATGTAAACTTTATGGAATCTTTTTTGAAACAGAATGATTCGCATTAAGAACAAATGTACTTTGTACTTTGATATTAAATTCAGAGACAGAACATGTTATATTAAAATCAGATTTATTTTTTGGGGGGGTTCAATATGATCTTATAGGGGTTCTGTATGTTTTTGTCTTGCAGATTAACAATATTGAATACCTAATTCTTGGACATGTTTATTTTGTTGATACTTTTGCCATAGTCTGCATATTGATAGTTCCCTCTAGATACCCAAGAGATCAATGTTGGTATCCCTCCACCCTTTGTATGTCAAAATTGATCAAAAGCCGAAAAAAACAAGATAAATGCTTCACACCAAAAACTGAAAACTCTAACTGATACTTGCTGTTACTGGTGCTCCTGATCCAGGGGAGTCCCTGTGAATGACAGACTCCAAAGTCAGCAAAAGAAACGGAGGATTCAGGGCTCTACGGATTTAAAGAATTTATTATATCAAATGCACAACGTTTCAACCATCAAAAAGTGGTCTTTCTCAAGTGAGAACCCTCTGTTTAAAATTGATCAAAAGACATGATTTTTTGAGTGAGTTGCAATGTTCAAATGTGTTGGAATATTTTATTCTATGCTTAAGGCATTTAAAATCTCTTTAATATTAACATCAAGCTTTGTTCCTTCATATTTACTTTAACTGTGTTACTCAAATCTTCAATGTGGTTTTAGCATGTTTTCCTTTAGCTTGCTATGTAATTGGCAAAAAAAGAAGATTCTTTATTCCTCTTCTATGTTGTCATTTATGATTGCCCACTCTGATAAAGCATAAAGCATAAAGCAAGTAAAACTGAAAGAAAAGGTGGTCGTACATGCAAAACTTCTTTCAGCACTCTTGGTTTCTACCACATATAAGATCCACTCGCCTATAGCAATAAGATAATTTATTAAATTGAAGACTGGTGAAAGAGCATGGGGTTGTGCTACAGTGAGGATTAACACTTAAGAGGGATTTATACTTGTTTGGATTTAAAAGCAAAACATAGAAAGCTTTTGTTCCACCACCGCCATTCAGGTGCAAATTGTGTTTTAGGCTTGATTGAAAGGTAGAATGTGGCTTTGCTAGGGTGAATTTTAACTCTTAATGGGGTTTTGTATTGAGTTTAAATTTGTTTATTAATCATTCTCAGGAGGTAGGTGGAGGTAATGTAATAACAACCGATTATGAGAGAGGTGACATGTGGTTTACATATGATGAGCAAGATACGAATGTGAGAGGTGAATAGTTGGGTTAAGAAGGGGGGATATGCTGACCCTTACATAGTACAGATTGACAGGATGCTCATTAAAGATTGCCTTTTTAGGATATATAAATCTGGAAATATATGTATCCTCTAGACCCAAATAATGGGTAGCATTGGCTCCACTGGTGTATTTTGGTTTGAAAAAAGGAAGAATGTGCTTGGACAGCTCTCATTTTTTTATTTTTTTAAATCATACATCATCAATTACCAATATCTTCTTGTCCACATTGAGACACCTATTGAATTTGACTGCTTTACATGCGCTCCAATGTAAGCCAAATAGGAATATGAGGAAATGTTTTTTTTTTTTTTTTTTTTTTTTATAACTTTGGTTTTATTGAGTTTTTCAGCAAAGAACATGTACAACAAAATCTTCACCATACATTGTACAAAGAAATTGTGTTACAAACTGACATTTCTCACAAACAGGTATTGGGATACAGCTAACAGAAAAATAAAAATAAAAAAAAAAAGGGGGGGGGGGGTGTAGGGGAGAGAGGGGATAGGGAAGGGGGGGGAGGGTGGTGTTGTGCGGGAGTCAATCCCACTAGAACCAATAGAATCGTGTAGTTTCAACTCCTAAGGGTTGTTATATCCTTAGCACCTCCAGGTGAACCTATCCACCCGAAGCCTTAGGTACCCACTTCGCGAGCCTGCCGAGGATATTCTTGGCACTATGTGTTCTGCGTGATTCTTACGCTCAGCGTTATTCAAGGGAAAACGCATCTATTACTATCAAAGCAGGATAGTATCTCTTCCTACTCCCGGGATGTCCCTCTGGTCCAACCAAGGTGTCCAGGTTTTTAGATAAATTTCGCCAGTGTCATTAACTAGACTTGTTAATTTCTCCATCTGGCATACAAACCAAATTCTGTTCCGAATCTTGGGAATTAGGGGAATTTCGGGTTGCTTCCATAGTGCTGCGATCTCGCACCGAGTAGCTGTTGCGAAATAAGCAACTAGTTTATTACTTGATTTAGTCCACCCCAAGGACGGTCTGTTCAGCAGAAACCGCCACGGGTCCATGGAAATTTTAAGATTTAGAATCTTCTCAAGCCAATCTCTGATTTTTCGCCAAAGCGGTTTAATCCTCGGGCAAGACCACAGCATATGTAGCAAATCAGCCGTTGCTCCGCACTGCCTAGGGCACAGGGGGGAGTACCCTGGTACGAATTTAGATAATTTCAAGGGAGTGTGATACCATCGCATTAAAACGTATATGCGTTTTCCCTTAAAGTTGTGCATATAGAGCTCTTGGCAGATGCCATAATTATTCTATTCCACTCTTCAGTCTCTAGGACTTCACCCAGATCTCTCTCCCACTGATCCATGTACCTCAGTTTGTGGCCAGCTTGTACTCCTGAACCGATCACCTCTTTGTACAACAGCGATATGAGTCTCCTGGTATCCGTCTCAACTAGACAGAGCTTTTCAAACTTGGTTAGTGGGGGTCGTGGGGTAACGCTAATGTAAAATGCTCGCAATTGGAGAAATCTAAATATTTCTGAGGGGGGGACATTTGATTCCTCTCTAATTTGTGCAAAGGGCTTTATATCTTTGCTCCCCTCTAGATCTCGGAGTCTATGTATGCCTAATTGCTTCCAAATTGAAAATTCCTTTCTGTACAAGCCTGGAGCAAAATCTGGGTTGCCCCACAATGGAGTCATCAGAGATCCTTTAGATAGCAGATTACATTTACTTTTATTGGCCTCCCAGATAGCCAGCGAGTTCGCCACTGAGGCCAGCGGCTTCTTCAGCAGCTTCAAGGCTGTTTTGGGTAACCATATCAAGCTTTTTAACTCGATTGGGGAGCAAGCTTCACTTTCCAATACAACCCACCTTTTCGAATCCGGGTTTACATGCCATTGGGAGATTTGGCTTAATTGTGCCGCTTTGTAATAAGATAACAGACAAGGTACCGCCAGACCCCCTTCCAATGTTGGCTTTTTTAGAATCATACCCTTTACTCTCGGTTTTTTTCCTTCCCATATGAATTTGGATATAGCAGACTGAAGTGAGAGTATATCCGTCAGTCTGAGTGGCACCGGTAATGTCTGGAACAAATATAGTATACGTGAGAGGAGATTCATCTTTATACTATGTATCCGTCCGATCCATGAGATTTTAAAAGACGCCCACTTTCTCAGCTCTTCCTTCAGATCGCGGATCAGTTTGGGGAAGTTTGCCTGGTAGATACTATTGTAATCTTTGGGGACTATAACCCCTAGGTATTTCACCCCTTTTTTCGGCCAATTAAAGTTGAAATTGAGCTGTATCAACTTTTCTGTCTCTTTCAGGAGGCTTATATTCAGGGCTTCAGACTTAGATTGGTTGATCTTAAAGCCTGATATATCATTAAATTTCCCTAGCAAGTTGAATAGGTTCGGCAAGGAAGTGAGCGGCCTTGAGATTGTGAGCAAGACATCGTCTGCGTAAAGAGCTATTTTATGCGTTTGTGTGCCCGTCTCTATGCCTCCCACATCTGGATTATTTCTAATCTGTGCTGCTAAGGGCTCTATACACATTGCGAATAGAAGGGGGGATAATGGGCACCCCTGTCTGGTGCCGCTTCTGATTTGGAGCGGGTCCGACGGAAATCCCTGGTGGATCACCCTGGCTGCCGGTCCCTGGTATAGTGACAGGATAGCATTGATCACCCGCGCTCCCATCCCAAACTCTCCAAGCATGGCCCTCAGATATGGCCAGTCAATCCTGTCGAAGGCTTTTTCAGCATCCAGACTCAACATCATAACTGGGATCTTACGTGTATTGGCTATATCTATCAGATCAATGATCCGTCGGGTGTTATCTGCAGCTTGTCGACCCATAATAAACCCGACTTGATCTGGATGTATGAGTCTGGGCAGGATGTGACTTAATCGGTTGGCCAGCAATTTAGCATATATTTTGATATCGGTGTTAATGAGCGAAATGGGCCTGTAACTTGAGCAGTCTAATGGGTCTCTCCCAGGCTTATAGATTACTGAGATGGACGCTTGGAGCATCTGTTCCGGGAATGCAGCCCCGTCTAGCACCGCATTGAACATTCTGAGGAGGTGAGGCCCCAGGAGCTCAATGTATTTTTTATAATAAAGGTTGGAGAACCCGTCAGGTCCAGGTGCCTTGGCGGGTTTGAGGCTCTGAATAACCTGGGTAAGTTCCTGTAAAGTAAAATCTGCTCCTAAAACTTCCCTTTCCGAACCACTCAATCTTGGTAGGTGTGCGCCCTTCAGGAAGTCCTTCATGGCCCTTTTGGTTTTACCATTATGTGCCACCTTTTCACCATTATAGAGGTTCTCATAGAAACTCCTGAATTCCTCCACTATCAGTTTTGGGTTGGCTGTTTTGGCTCCTGTTTTTAGCCGTAACTCCCGGATACTATAATTTGGCTGTCTATTCCTCAATTTGTTGGCCAGTAAGGTATCTGGTTTGTTTGACTTATCATAGAATAGCCTTTTGGACCAACTCACCGTGTTATCTGCCTGGGAGGTCAAGACTAAGTTAAGCTCGACTCTAGTGTCTTGAATTTCTTTGAGAAGGGCCGAACTCTGGTCTCGTTTATGTTTGAGTAGTAATTCTCTAAGCTTATTTTGTAAGGTATTGATTTTCCAATTCCTTTCTCTTTTTTTTTAGCCGCTAATTTAATTAGGGTCCCCCTCAAGGTTGCCTTGTGTGCTTCCCACGGTACAAGGTGGGATTGAACACTACCCGTATTAATTTGGAAAAATTGATCTATTTCTTTACTAATTATTTGTTCGGACCCTGGGACCTTCAACAGTGCCTCATTAAGTTTCCAATTTGCTCCCGGCCTGTCCAGAAATTTTTGTGTGCACCGTAGCTCTATAGGTGCGTGATCCGACCATGAAATATCATGGATCCCTGAGTGGGGGATCTTCGGGACCAGTCTGCTAGAGACAAAGAAGTAATCGATTCTGCTATAGGATAAATGGGGGTGCGAGAAAAAGGTGTAATCTCTTTCTAACGGGTGCATCTCCCTCCAAATGTCTATTAGTTGGCTATCCCTAAGACCTTTCAGGAGGGCATCTATATATGACTTTTTGTTAGCCTTCTGGGGGCCTGACCTGTCCATCCCTGGGTTGATCGCTACATTGAAATCCCCTGCCACAATTAAATCCCCCTTGGCTACTGATCTCAGTGTGTCAAAGAACCCGTTAATGAATGAGGGGTCTTGCTCACATGGAGCGTATATTGTAGCCAGCGTTATAGGCTGGGTTTGTATAGTGCCTACTAAGACTAGGTATCTACCTTCTTTATCTCTCTTAACTACCTCTTCTATAAATGGGACGTTGTTATGAAGCAAGATTGCCACTCCTCTCTTCTTTTCCGTCCTTGCAGAGGAAAGGTAAAACCGCTTGAAGCTCTTATCCCAGAATTTGGGGGCGCTTTTGCCGCTAAAGTGCGTCTCTTGTAGAAACACTACGTCGGCCCGCTTGCGTTTGTAATCCGCTATAGCTATTCGGCGTTTGCCCGGGCTATTTAAACCTTTAGTGTTGTGGGATATCATAGTCAACGACATGGTGTAGTGGGGTTGTTGTTATCGCTGTAAGTGCTGTCTATATTGTAGGCCCCTTTAGCCTCTGAGCTCTCTGGTCCATCTACTTCAGTCGGGGGTTGCGCCCGCACCACAGGGGAAGGGGGTGGAAGGGGGGGGGTGGAAGGGGGGGTGGGGACGGGTAGGGGGTAACAAAACAATTGAGAGGCCGAAGCTGACCTTGGTCAGCAATGGTCCCTTGGCCCTCAGGCGAACCTTGCGCCCTGGAATGCCCGGTGGGGGCTTCCTAACTCCCAACCACATCTCGTGGCCGGGTGCCCGAGGGACTTGTCTGTGCATGATGGAGTGACCCATTCGTGCACAGCTTGAGTCGCAGGTGGCCGGCCCAGGTGGTCCCGAACCCGGCACCATCTACACATTATATGTAAACAATATAGAGAGAGAAAGAGAAAAAAGGAAGCAATGCTTCTCCCCCTCCTCTCCCTCTCCCTTAGGCATACATTGTGTGTCATAGCAAACCGACGTGTAAATCACAAAAACTATTTACAGTGAAACAGTAGAACTAGTTAAGTCCTTTTCGTCTTCCCCAGCCTTCTTTGTGTCGTCTCCCAATACGACTGGTGGCGATCATAGTGTCCCAATAGAGTGTGCAGTGTGTGGCCCCCTCTCCTCCCATCCGTGGGCTAAACCCGGGGGGGTCTCCCCCTTACGCTAAGTGTGACCTAGGGTTAACATTTATGAGAGACAGAGTAGTGAAAAGTCTCGGACTGTAGCCTCCATCATCTCTCCTGTGCGTATCGTTTATTCACGTCATCCCTCCCCCCCCCTCCCCTCCCTTCCCTTGCTACCGGGCTCTTTGACTCCATAAAGGGGGTGCTGATTGTTCTGGAGTCCTCGGGTAAATGGTGTCCGGTCTCGGAGCAGGGACCATGTGTGGCGATGTCCACCTTGATGCTACCCCTCTCGTCGAAACAGCCCCGAACTCCCCGCTCCTCCTCTCAGGAGCTCCTGACTGTAAGGGTTGGAGAGAGATGTTAATTATATGACAATGGATAGTGGCATTCCACCCTGAGAGGGAACCACCTTCAGCCTATTCTTTCTATCTCACCTACATCCAAGCTCTCTCACCTGAGATTATCATCCTCCCTCCCTCTCCTACCTCCCTTCCAGAAGCAGGGCCCTTTCTCTTGTTTACGAGGGTGTTCTCTCGTCTTTGCAGATCCCCTTTCTAGATTCTCTATTCGTTCTCTCCCTCTTCCCTCTCCTGCTCTTTCTTACCCCCCTCCTGCTTATCCTCTCCCTGTTCTCTCCTCCTTCCTCCATACTCTTCGTCCCTTCTACCTGTCATCCTTCCCCTCTCTGACCCCTTC
Organism: Ascaphus truei; assembly: GCF_040206685.1. Taxonomy (NCBI): domain Eukaryota; kingdom Metazoa; phylum Chordata; class Amphibia; order Anura; family Ascaphidae; genus Ascaphus; species Ascaphus truei. Next base: position 917,788 of record NW_027453837.1, on the reverse strand, counting down.
TTGCTCTCTCTGAATGCCTTACCAACCTCCCTCCTCATTCCTCTTGCCACCTTCTGCACTTCCCTCTGGTCCCCCCTACCCCCCTCCCTTCCCCCTTCTTGCTCTCTCTGAATGCCTTACCAACCTCCCTCCTCATTCCTCTTGCCACCTTCTGCACTTCCCTCTGGTCCCCCCTACCCCCCTCCCTTCCCCTCCCTTTCCCCACCCCTCCCTACTATAGAGATCAACTTATGTCGTGCTGCTGGAGTCTGTGTTGCTCATCCTCCCGAACCAGTCCGGCTTCTGCTTCCTCCGTCGCCAAGGTTCCTTCGGTTAGATGGGTCCCCCGGATCTGTTCGCTGCTTTAGGTCATCTTTTCACCACACGGGGGTGCCCTCCGCCAGTCTATCGATCGACTAACCTTCAGTCGAAATACCGCCGTCATCCCCTAGGTATCTCTCTCCGGTCGGACCCCCAATGCCAGAAGCAAGATAGCCGCGACTCCAGATCCCCCTACCAGAGGATCCCTGTGACAGCCTTCTTAACTAGCTTTAAGAACATGGCCGCATCACTCTCTTCTCGTCACCCGAGGGGATCAGATCACAAAGTACTTCTCTCTGTTAGATTTTGGGCCGGGGAAGGCTCCTTTAACTCCTGGCACGGGGGTAGAGAGCCACAAGGCAGCCCTCAGTCCTTGCGTTTGCTCCCTGACGGCTCCACACGCTGCCAGGACGCCGCCGGAATAGGAGCTTCAGCGGGGACCTGTCGTTCGGGGCTCGGGGGAGAGACCGGTAAGTCCAACTTTTTTAAGAATTCTGCTCCTCCCTCCAGCTGTTTCAGGGTAATGGCCACTCCGTTTTTGATTACCATTAAGCCGAAGGAAAAAAGCCAGCGGTAGCGAATTTCATGATCCCTTAGGACTCTGGTGACAGCTCCGAGGGCTCTTCTTTTTAACAGGGTTTGTGGGGCTAGATCCTGGAAGACCTGCAGTCTCACCCCTTCAAATTCCAGGGTCTTGGCAGTTCGGGCAATTTGGCACACCTTATCTTTAATTTTGAAATAATGAAGCCTAATGATGATGTCCCTTGGGGGGTCACCCTGTTGTGGTTTAGACCGTAGGGCCCAGTGACATCTGTCGAATTGCAGTTCAGCCTCACATTTATCCGGCAGTATATGTTGGAGCCAGTTTGAGGTGAAGTCCTCTGGATCTGACACGGATTCCGGGACTCCTCGCAGGCTTATGTTGTTACGCCTGTCCCGGTTCTCTGCGTCCTCCTGTCGGTCCTGCAAGTCAGCAATCTGTCTGTGTAGTTGGGCCATGGACTTGTCATTTTTTTGATGGTAAGTAGCATGTGCGTCCACTTTATTCTCAAGTGTGTTTGTTCTTTCCCCTATGCTATCTATGTCCTGCCTAAGCTTCCATAATTCTTTCTGGAAGAAGGACTTCATGTCCGAGCAAAATGCCTTCATATCAGTTCTCGTGACCCAGTCCTGATCTGTGGCCCCCGCTCTGCTTGCAGGTCTGCTCGTGGACCTGTCGCTTTCAGAGTCTGAGCCCGCCATTTGCCCGCTGTCTTCCCCTCCACTCACTAGCGTCGGCTCTCCTTTTTGGAAATAGTCGGTAACCACGGAGGTTCTTTTGCGTGTAGCCACTTTCTTTGGCATCTTTGGGTGTTCCGATTTCTAGGCTGCTGTGTTTCACTGTTGATCGTCGTTTTTTTATGCTTTTATTATTTAATATTGGTGCCGGCTGGGACGGAGCCTCTCACTTAGGCATCCATAACCCTAGTCGCCGCGCATGCGCCCTTTTCTTTCTTTTTTAATCTGAGGTGGCCATGCATTGGGGAGCTCAACATCAGCGGAGGCGTTTCTGCACAGTGGCCGTATGATTCTGACAGCAATTTAGTGAGGCAAGATGATCTCTCCTCTCTCACCCCAAGCCGCAGCACCCAGCTCCTCAAATCTGCCTTTCTTGAATTCAGGGAACCAATTTGTTATTGCAAACAGTGTAGAGTCATATAAACCTGCTTTTGCAAGTGATATTACAGCCTCTACAATCCCTTAGTGTGGTTAGGCTGCTTTTTTTTTTTTTAAATGTATATTTATTTATTTACTGTCTTGTGGGGAACTGATTCTTTAAATCAGCCCTGCGGCGGCCATTTTGGATTTGGCTGACACGCAGGCTGGAACGCATGGAGCTCGGCTGCTCCAGCCCCTGCAGCAGCTCTGCACAGACTTCACCTCGGAGGCACCAGGAGGCGGAGGTAAGCGGAGGGAGCGCAGGTAAACAGGGGGAGATCGGCATGGCCCATGGCTCACCCCGCGCGGCCGCTGGTCAGGAGAAGGTAGATCTTGTACCGAGCCCCCTCTCCCTCACTATGCGGCCATTTTAGACTGCCAGAAGCCGCGCCAGAGCCCCGCACCACCTCGGCCAGCACCCCCAGAAGCCCCAATCACCCCCACAGCGGAGTGGAGCAGGCAGAGGAAGGGGGAGCAGGCAGAGGAAGGGGGATATATAGAGGCGCTCTCCGGCTGGGGACAGGTATGCCCGGGGCTCCGCTCCGCTCACCCACCGCTACAGGGCAGTGACGGCCATTTTGGGTGATATTCAGCCTCTCCTAAGCCTCGTGCTGCCCCAGGCTGGAATATTTATGGGATAATTATGGGTTACTCACCCAGTTTTCCCTCTTGTGAGCCTGCCCTTATTATAGCTCTTGCTCTCTGCGGGCAGGGGAAGCCAGGGGAGAGTTTGACACCGGGTCACGATCCTTGAAGGAGCTCTGCTCTGGGGCTGCAACTGCTGTTCTGCACAGTAGGCCCCAGTACCCAGGTTATTCATAAGATATCCAAATTAATGTCTTATATATGTATTTATGTCCTTGAAATGATCAGCGCGTCTTGGGTTATTCAGATTTGAACAGTATCACTTAGTTTGGTGTAGTATGAGCTAGGATGGTTATAGATGTTTAATCACACTTTTGTGGAGCTACAGCATCACACAGCCATCTTGTTTCGGCTCCAAGCCCCGCCTCCGGAAATGTTGTTTTTAATGTAAAAGATTAAATTTTACAATTTACATTCATAGGCCTTTTATTTAACATTGTATACATTCAAACAATGCTATTGGTTGATGAAACAAAAAAAGGGTTTGCTTCAGGTGAGGCTTGAACTCACAACCTCAGCATAGCTTAGCATATACTGACATATAAGTACCGTGCGCTAACCGATTACGCCACTGGAGCATGTTCCTGAAATGATCAATGTTCTTCTTGCCCCAATTGCCCTCCAACTCTGCTCTTTTAATCTCTGACATCCAAGTTAGATCATTTTCCCATTACTCCTTTTAACCCCTTTTCTTTTTTTTATGCCTCAGATCTGTTTCATACTGTACATTGAATGTGGTTAACAAAAAGTATTTCTCGTCATTGTTCAAAAACCCAATAGAAGCAACATTTTACAAAGATAATGTTGTTTAAACAATGTGTACAAACAAGTCATGTATTTCTCTTTATGAAAATGTTCTCATGGTTATTTAGTTCATATTGGTCATCATTCATTAGTGAGTGTTCCCCATATCCGCTCAAGAGCCATCTGTGTGACTGTATTCAGTACTACCAGCTATGTAGTCATGGCCGAGTGGTTAAAGCGATGGACTAGAAATCCATTGGGGTTTTCCCGCGCAGGTTCAAATCCTGCTGACTACGTTGAATTTTTCAGTGGTAACGTGTTATTAAAAACTTCACTGCACTTTGCATTTTGTTTGTATCTGCTTGGCAAAGCAATCTTTACTTACTGGAATATGTGGCACACTAAAGAAGAAAACACTCTGAATTCTTCAAACATTTTCCAAGTTATACATTTTAGGGTGCTGCTGGCTGTAAAACATTTAATAAAGAACTCCATTTCAATAAATGCATTGTCTTCTATTGATAAGTATCTCTATGCTGCAACATAGTGCTAAGAGGTCATTTGTGTGCAATACTTTGCACAACATAAAATAGAAGAGAAACGGCTTACCCCTACAGAAATAACTTAAGGTGACAAAGGATAATGAGCACTTTAGTGTGAGAGTGAGGGAATTCTTCCACTTTATAATTACAGATAATATTTGAATTCTTCTTAAGGACTGTGCTAAGTACTGCATGTATTGATATGTGTACATTCTTTACAGTCTGCCAAAACTATATTGTTTAAATATAATGGGAATAATCAATGCTATAGTTCAACTGCTTATCACACTTCAGCACAAATAGCTTTTTGGTATGAAAAAGCATTTGTAATGTTTTATTGTTATCATTCACAAAAGATAAGCAGGGCTTTCTAAACCTGTTGAAGAAATAAACAACTTAGCTTGAATTTTACTGAAAAATGGTCATTAATGTACTATAATAATTGTACTGTAACTTCCTGAAGTTTACAGAAAATTAAGAAATTAATCAAATGTAAACTTTATGGAATCTTTTGTGAAACAGAATGATTCGCATTAAGAACAAATGTACTTTGTACTTTGATATTAAATTCAGAGACAGAACATTTTATATTAAAATCAAATTTAATTTTTTGGGGGGTTCAATATGATCTTTTAGGGGTTCTGTATGTTTTTGTCTTGCAGATTAACAATATTGAATACCTAAATCTTGGACATGTTTATTTTGTTGATAATTTTGCCATAGTCTGCATATTGATAGTTCCTTCTAGATACACAAGAGATCAATGTTGGTATCCCTCCACCCTTTGTATGTCAAAATTGATCAAAAGCAGAAAAAAACAAGATAAATGCTGCACACCAAAAACTGAAAACTGTAACTGATACTTGTTGTTACTGGTGCTCTTGATCCAGGGGAGTCCCTGTGAATGACAGACTCCAAAGTCAGCAAAAAAAACAGAGGGTTCAGGGAACTACGGATTTAAAGAATTTATTAAATCAAATACACAACGTTTCAACCATCAAAAAGTGGTCTTTCTCACTTGAGAAAGGCCACTTTTTGATGGTTGAAACGTTGTGTATTTGATATAATAAATTCTTTAAATCCGTAGAGCCCTGAACCCTCTGTTTAAAATTGATCAAAAGACATGATTTTTTGAGTGAGTTGCAAAGTTCAAATGTGTTGGAATATTTTATTCTATGCTTAAGGCATTTAAAATATCTTTAATATTAACATCAAGCCTTGTTACTTCATATTTACTTTAACTGTGTTACTCAAATCTTCAATGTGGTTTTAGCATGTTTTCCTTTAGCTTGCTATGTAATTGGCAAAAAAAAGAAGATTCTTTATTCCTCTTCTATGTTGTCATTTATGATTGCCCACTCTGATAAAGCATAAAGCATAAAGCAAGTAAAACTGAAAGAAAAGGTGGTCGTACATGCAAAACTTCTTACAGCACTCTTGGTTTCTACCACATACAAGATCCACTCGCCTATAGCAATAAGAGAATTTATTCAATTGAAGACTCTGGTGAAATAGCATGGGGTTGTGCTACAGTGAGGATTAACTCTTAAGAGGGATTTATACTAGTTTGGATTTAAAAACAAAACGTAGAAAGCTTTTGTTCCAGCACCGCCATTCAGGTGCAAATTGTGTTTGAAAAAATATTTCAGGCTTGATTGAAAGGTAGAATGTGACTTTGCTAGGGTGAATTTTAACTCTTAATGAGGTTTTGTATTGAGTTTAGATTTGTTTATTAATCATTCTCAGGGGGTAGGTGGAGGAAATGTAAAACAACAGATTATGAGAGAGGTGAGAAGTGGTTTACATATGATGAGAAAGATACAAATGTGAGAGGTGAATAGTTGGGTTAAGAAGGGGGGATAGGCTGACCCCTACTTAGTACAGATAGACAGGATGCTCATTAAAGATTGCCTTTTTAGGATATATACATCTGGAAATATATGTATCCTCTAGACACAAATAATGAGTAGCATTGGCTCCACTGGTGTATTTTGATTTGAAAAAAGGAAGAATGTGCTTGGACAGCTCTCATTTTTTTATTTTTTTAAATCATACATCATCAATTACCAATATCTTCTTACCCACATTGAGACACCTATTGAATTTGACTGCTTTACATGCGCTCCAATGTAAGCCAAATAGCAAAATGCGGAAATGTTGTTTTTAATGTAAAAGATTACATTTTACAATTTACATCCATAGGTCTTTTATTTAACATTGTATACATTCAAACAATGCTATCGGTTGAAGAAACAAAAAAAGGGTTTGCTTCAGGTTAGGCTTGAACTCACAACTTCTGCATAGCTTAGCATATACTGACATATAAGTACCGTGCGCTAACCGATTACGCCACTGGAGCATGTTCCTGTAATGATCCATCTTCTCTTGCCCCAATTGCCCTCCACCTCTGCTCTTTTAATCTCTGACATCCAAGTTAGATCATTTTCCCATTACTCCTTTTAATCCCTTTTCTTTTTTTTCTGCCTCAGATCTGTTTCATTCTGTACATTGAATGTGGTTAACAAAAAGTATTTCTCGTCATTGTTCAAAAACCCAATAGAAGCAACATTTTACAAAGATAATGTTGTTTAAACAATGTGTACAAACAAGTCATGTATTTCTCTTTATGAAAATGTTCTCATGGTTATTTAGTTCATATTGGTCATCATTCATTAGTGAGTGTTACCCATATCCGCTCAAGAGCTATCTGTGTGACTGTATTCAGTACTACCAGCTATGTAGTCATGGCCGAGTGGTTAAGGCGATGGACTTGAAATCCATTGGGGTTTCCCCGCGCAGGTTCAAATCCTGCTGACTACGTTGACTTTTTCAGTGGTAACGTGTTATTAAAAACTTCACTGCACTTTGCATTTTGTTTGTATCTGATTGGCAAAGCAATCTTTACTTACTGGAATATGTGGCACACTAAAGAAGAAAACACTCTGAATTCTTCAAACATTTTCCAAGTTATACATTTTAGGGTGCTGCTGGCTGTAAAACATTTAATAAAGAACTCCATTTCAATAAATGCATTGTCTTCTATTGATAAGTATCTCTATGTTGCAACATAGTGCTAAGAGGTCATTTGTGTGCAATACTTTGCACAACATAAAATAGAGGAGAAACGGCTTACCCCTACAGAAATAACTTAAGGTGACAAAGGATAATGAGCACTTTAGTGTGAGAGTGAGGGAATTCTTCCACTTTATAATTACAGATAATATTTGAATTCTTCTTAAGGACTGTGCTAAGTACTGCATGTATTGAGATGTGTACATTCTTTACAGTCTGCCAAAACTATATTGTTTAAATATAATGGGAATAATCAATGTTATAGTTCAACTGCTTATTACACTTCAGCACAAATAGCTTTTTGTTATGAAAAAGCATTTGTAATGTTTTATTGTTATCATTCACAAAAGCTAAGCAGGGCTTTCTAAACCTGTTGAAGAAATAACCAACTTAGCATGAATTTTACTGAAAAATGGTCATTAATGTACTGTAATAATTGTACTGTAACTTCCTGAAGTTTACAGAAAATTAAGAAATTAATCAAATGTAAACTTTATGGAATCTTTTGTGAAACAGAATGATTTTCATTAAGAACAAATGTACTTTGTACTTTGATATTAAATTCAGAGACAGAACATGTTATATTAAAATCAGATTTATTATTTGGGGGGGTTCAATATGATCTTATAGGGGTTCTGTATGTTTTTGTCTTGCAGATTAACAATATTGAATACCTAATTCTTGGACATGTTTATTTTGTTGATACTTTTGCCATAGTCTGCATATTGATAGTTCCCTCTAGATACCCAAGAGATCAATGTTGGTATCCCTCCACCCTTTGTATGTCAATATTGATCAAAAGCAGAAAAAAACAAGATAAATGCTGCACAGCAAAAACTGAAAACTCTAACTGATACTTGCTGTTACTGGTGCTCCTGATCCAGGGGAGTCCCTGTGAATGACAGACTCCAAAGTCAGCAAAAGAAACGGAGGATTCAGGGCTCTACGGATTAAATTTTTTTATTATATCAAATGCACAACGTTTCAACCATCAAAAAGTGGTCTTTCTCAAGTGAGAACCCTCTGTTTAAAATTGATCAAAAGACATGATTTTTTGAGTGAGTTGCAAAGTTCAAATGTGTTGGAATATTTTATTCTATGCTTAAGGCATTTAAAATATCTTTAATATTAACATCAAGCCTTGTTCCTTCATATTTACTTTAACTGTGTTACTCAAATCTTCAATGTGGTTTTAGCATGTTTTCCTTTAGCTTGCTATGTAATTGGCAAAAAAAGAAGATTCTTTATTCCTCTTCTATGTTGTCATTTATGATTGCCCACTCTGATAAAGCATAAAGCATAAAGCAAGTAAAACTGAAAGAAAAGGTGGTCGTACATGCAAAATTTCTTTTAGCACTCTTGGTTTCTACCACATACAAGATCCACTCGCCTATAGCAATAAGAGAATTTATTCAATTGAAAACTCTGGTGAAATAGCATGGGGTTGTGCTACAGTGAGGATTAACTCTTAAGAGGGATTTATACTTGTTTGGATTTAAAAACATAACGTAGAAAGCTTTTGTTCCACCACCGCCATTCAGGTGCAAATTGTGTTTGAAAAAATATTTCAGGCTTGATTGAAAGGTGGAATGTGACTTTGCTAGGGTGAATTTTAACTCTTAATGGGGTTTTGTATTGAGTTTAGATTTGTTTATTAATCATTCTCAGGGGGTAGGTGGAGGAAATGTAATAACAAAAGATTATGAGAGAGGTGAGAAGTGGTTTACATATGATGAACAAGATACGAATGTGAGAGGTGAATAATTGGGTTAAGAAGGGGGGATAGGCTGACCCTTACTTAGTACAGATAGACAGGATGCTCATTAAAGATTGCCTTTTTAGGATATATAAATCTGGAAATATATGTATCCTCTAGACCCAAATAATGAGTAGCATTGTCTCCACTGGTGTATTTTGATTTGGAAGAATGTGCTTGGACAGCTCTCATTTTTTTATTTTTTTAAATCATACATCATCAATTACCAATATCTTCTTGCCCACATTGAGACACCTATTGAATTTGACTGCTTTACATGCGCTCCAATATAAGCCAAATAGCAAAATGTGGATATGTTGTTTTTAATGTAAAAGATTACATTTTGCAATTTACATCCATAGGCCTTTTATTTAACATTGTATACATTCAAACAATGCTATTGGTTGATGAAACAAAAAAAGGGTTTGCTTCAGGTGAGGCTTGAACTCACAACCTCGGTATAGCTTAGCATATACTGACATATAAGTACCGTGCGCTAACCGATTACGCCACTGGAGCATGTTCCTGTAATGATCCATGTTCTTCTTGCCCCAATTACCCTCCAACTCTGCTCTTTTAATCTCTGACATCCAAGTTAGATCATTGTCCCATTACTCCTTTTAACCCCTTTTCTTGTTTTCTGCCTCAGATCTGTTTCATACTATACATTGAATGTGGTTAACAAAAAGTATTTTTCGTCATTGTTCAAAAACCCAATAGAAGCAACATTTTGCAAACATAATGTTGTTTAAACAATGTGTACAAACAAGTCATGTATTTCTCTTTATGAAAATGTTCTCATGGTTATTTAGTTCATATTGGTCATCATTCATTAGTGAGTGTTACCCATATCCGCTCAAGAGCTATCTGTGTGACTGTATTCAGTACTACCAGCTATGTAGTCATGGCCGAGTGGTTAAGGCGATGGACTTGAAATCCATTGGGGTTTCCCCGCGCAGGTTCAAATCCTGCTGACTAAGTTGACTTTTTCAGTGGTAACGTGTTATTAAAAACTTCACTGCACTTTTCATTTTGTTTGTATCTGCTTGGCAAAGCAATCTTTACTTACTGGAATATGTGGCACACTAAAGAAGAAAACACTCTGAATTCTTCAAACATTTTCCAAGTTATACATTTTAGGGTGCTGCTGGCTGTAAAACATTTAATAAAGAACTCAATTTCAATAAATGCATTGTCTTCTATTGATAAGTATCTCTATGCTGCAACATAGTGCTAAGAGGTCATTTGTGTGCAATACTTTGCACAACATAAAATAGAAGAGAAACGGCTTACCCCTACAGAAATAACTTAAGGTGACAAAGGATAATGAGCACTTTAGTGTGAGAGTAAGGGAATTCTTCCACTTTATAATTACAGATAATATTTGAATTCTTCTTAAGGACTGTGCTAAGTACTGCATGTATTGAGATGTGTACATTCTTTACAGTCTGCCAAAACTATATTGTTTAAATATAATGGGAATAATCAATGTTATAGTTCAACTGCTTATCACACTTCAGCACAAATAGCTTTTTGTTATGAAAAAGCATTTGTAATGTTTTATTGTTATCATTCACAAAAGATAAGCAGGGCTTTCTAAACCTGTTGAAGAAATAAACAACTTAGCTTGAATTTTACTGAAAAATGGTCATTAATGTACTGTAATAATTGTACTGTAACTTCCTGAAGTTTACAGAAAATTAAGAAATTAATCAAATGTAAACTTTATGGAATCTTTTGTGAAACAGAATGATTCTCATTAAGAACAAATGTACTTTGTACTATGATATTAAATTCAGAGACAGAACATTTTATATTAAAATCAGATTTAATTTTTTGGGGGGTTCAATATGATCTTATAGGGGTTCTGTATGTTTTTGTCTTGCAGATTAACAATATTGAATACCTAATTCTTGGACATGTTTATTTTGTTGATACTTTTGCCATAGTCTGCATATTGATAGTTCCTTCTAGATACCCAAGAGATCAATGTTGGTATCCCTCCAACCTTTGTATGTCAAAATTGATCAAAAGCAGAAAAAAACAAGATACTGTAAATGCTGCACACCAAAAACTGAAAACTGTAACTGATACTTGTTGTTACTGGTGCTCTTGATCCAGGGGAGTCCCTGTGAATGACAGACTCCAAAGTCAGCAAATAAAAACAGAGGTTTCAGGGCTCTACGGATTTAAAGAATTTATTAAATCAAATACACAACGTTTCAACCATCAAAAAGTGGTAATTCTCACTTGAGAGAGACCATTTTTTGATGGTTGAAACGTTGTGTATTTGATATAATAAGTTCTTTAAATCCGTAGAGCCCTGAACCCTCTGTTTAAAATTGATCAAAAGACATGATTTTTTGAGTGAGTTGCAAAGTTCAAATGTTTTGGAATATTTTATTCTATGCTTAAGGCATTTAAAATCTCTTTAATATTAACATCAAGCTTTGTTCCTTCATATTTAATTTAACTGTGTTACTCAAATCTTCAATGTGGTTTTAGCATGTTTTCCTTTAGCTTGCTATGTAATTGGCAAAAAAAGAAGATTCTTTATTCCTCTTCTATGTTGTCATTTATGATTGCCCACTCTAATAAAGCATAAAGCATAAAGCAAGTAAAACTGAAAGAAAAGGTGGTCGTACATGCAAAACTTCTTTCAGCACTCTTGGTTTCTACCACATACAAGATCCACTCGCCTATAGCAATAAGAGAATTTATTCAATTGAAGACTCTGGTGAAATAGCATGGGGTTGTGCTACAGTGAGGATTAACTCTTAAGAGGGATTTATACTTGTTTGGATTTAAAAACAAAACGTAGAAAGCTTTTGTTCCACCACCGCCATTCAGGTGCAAATTGTGTTTGAAAAAATATTTCAGGCTTGATTGAAAGGTAGAATGTGACTTTGCTAGGGTGAATTTTAACTCTTAATGGGGTTTTGTATTGAGTTTAGATTTGTTTATTAATCATTCTCAGGGGGTAGGAGGAGGAAATGTAATAACAACAGATTATGAGAGAGGTGAGAAGTGGTTTACATATGATGAACAAGATACGAATGTGAGAGGTGAATAATTGGGTTAAGAAGGGGGGATAGGCTGACCCTTACTTAGTACAGATAGACAGGATGCTCATTAAAGATTGCCTTTTTAGGGCGTGGCTTGGAGTCAGACCAAGATGGCCGCATTTTACTGAAGCTCCTCAAGCCTTAACTCGCAATCCACAGCAATCCTTGCTTATCGCCAGCCAAATAAACTAAATTCCCACGAATTTGGTCAGCTCACACCATACAGATTATTTTGAGCCTAAAAATGTAATACATGGACATTACAAAGATAAACAAAAGTAAAGAAAAATAAACAGTGGCTCCAGGGGCCTATCGAGCTCCACCATAGAAGAGCAACCTGTCCTGCCCGACATCAACTGCTACAGAGGTGAGTGGGAGAGTGAGGCGAACGAGGAGAAGGGGCTGCAGAAACTTATATCTGGACCTGCAACTCACTGCGGCTCTGAGTCCTGTGCCACACACAGAGCACTCTCCAGAGCTAGACATAGAGACCCATCCCTCATCCCCTGCAGACAGGCAAGCTTAGAGAGGGGTCGCAGCAGCTATTTACCCCTTAGAAAAGGGCTGCCAGTGCGCTCCCGGGAGGTCTGTATCGCCGGTCCAGGCGCTGTTCCACGGCCCCCCCCCCCCACCCCCCACATTGACTCCGAACTGTGGCGGCCTCGCAAGGTGCTGGACGGCTAACAAGATGGCCGCTAATGTGTAGGGAGAGGAAAAGAAAGGAGCTGACATCCGACCTGCCAGTACCCCCCCCCCCCCGCTGGGACACACGATCCTGCCTCCCCACAGGCGGTGGGCAATAGAGGGCTCCGGTGCTCAACAAGCGGGAACATTTTCAGAGCACTGAGCGTGGGGCTCCGGTCTCAGAGCAGCCTAAAATGGCGGCCGGCCGAGGCTGACTCCACTATCAAAAGAAACTTCTCCTGGCAGGCGGCCGCTCGGGGTGAGCTGTACCAACCTACCCCCTGCTTACCTGCGCCCCCCCCGCACCCCCCCCCCGCACCCCCCGCCTGCCTGTACCTCTGAGGTGAAGACGGAGCTGCTGCGGGGAGCGGAGCCGCCTGCTCCATGCGTTCCAGACTGCGTGTCAGCAAAATCCAAGATGGCCGCCGCAGATTTGAATTAAAGGTGCAGATCCCCACAGAATAAAAAAAAAAAAATAAACAGAAAATTTAATAAAAAAAACAGCCTCACCAAGCCAAAGGACTGTGGATTGACTGGGGCTACCCACCATTAGCAAGAAAAGAGACAGACAAACAAATTAAAGATAATAATTAAATCTCATCTGTGACAAACAAATTAAAGATAATAATTAAATCTCATCTGCACTACTACAGCTGGTGGGGCCCGTCCCTGAGCACCCTACGCAAGTGAAAATTACCAAAACAAGAGTACATAACACTAATATGTTTCTCGGAGATGCGCTCGTGGCGCAGTCCACAATGACCGCCTAAAGCGGGTTCCATGAGGCGGCGGGCATACCAAAGCATCTAACAAAACAAAAGAAGTAGGAAACGCATAGATTGGAGGCGTTGGATATACAACACCCTAGAATGGCTCCGAAAAAACCAACGCCGCAAGACTTCTTCAAGACAAAAGAGAAAAGTAAAGCGGGCAGGTCAGACAGCAGAGCGCCATCTCCCACCCAGTCAGACACTGAACATGAACCTGAGGTATGTGAACAAACATCAACCAAAAAAGACATTGAGAACTTATATGCAAGCCTAAAAACCTTACTCCACCAAGAGCTCCAAAGCGCTCTCAAAGACCTCAGAACAGAGGTCAGCTCTATAGGAGAACGCACAGATACGCTGGAACATAAAGTGGATGAAACCATTAACAACCAGACCACTATGGATACGGAGATCCTGGCCCTAAGAGCCAGAATGGCCGCCGTGGAGGAAAAACAGGAAGATCAAGAAAATAGGGCAAGAAGAAACAACCTCAGGTTCAAAAACATTCCAGAGACGGTCACAGATCTGGAGAGAGCAACAACTGAATGGCTACAGACCCTTCTCCCGGAAACGCCCCCAGCATTACTGATCCTGGACAGGGTGCATAGAGCGCTCAGACCGCGACCACAAGCCGGAGATAGAGCTCGAGATGTAGTGGTGAGGATGCACTACTTTAAAACTAAAGAAGCGATTTCTAAACTGGCATGGGAAAAAGGAGGGCTGAAATGGGGAGATGTGAAGATAGACGTGTACAACGACCTAGCTCCATCAACGCTGTTGAAGAGGATGGCCCTGAGACATATCACAAAAGTCCTGAGAGACAACGAAATCCGATACAAGTGGGGGTTCCCATTCCGCCTCATCGCCACCAGGAATGGAACGCAAGCCTACATGAGGGTTCCTGAGGAGGGAGTGGACTTCCTAGAAAGACTGGGATTGCAACCCCCAGACTCCATGTCCAGCGAAGAACACAGACCGCCTCCCGTCAGACCCGTATGGAAAGAAGTGGGCAGAGGAGCCACTCCACACAGAAGAAATCCAAAGGAACCCCAGAAATCTTAAATCTTAGGTCTATGCAAAACCTGCTAAAGTGAAGAAGACCCGTAAATCCCGACATAAGGAACTATGCCCAAATGATAGACTGAGATGTGTTATATAAATCCAGATAAGAAATAAGAAGGGGCCAGCGTCATTCCCTCCCCCATGGTTGAGCGGGTAACCCGTAAGGTAGAAGTAGAAGTACTGGTACAGTACGCAGAATACATGTAGCTAGGCAAAAATAAATAAATGAAACAGAAAAAATGTAGGAGGGGGGAGTTGTAGACAAGATAGGGTAAATATATGATCCCGACTGCTGAGTCATGCTTGCTCTATATAAAGCTGGTCACAATGGTATAGAGGTACACATTTGGTAAGAAAGGTCTACTATATTAAATAAAAAATAAACAAAAAGGGATAGAAATGTTAACTGTTAAAAAAAAAAAAAAAAAGTTGATTTGTTGAGCGGGCCCGCCGCCTGGGACCGCAGTACGGTCCGTACACACCCAAGGTTATGGGTGTTGGATTAGCGCTACTGCGCAATCGCAGAGAAAGTTCGTTCACGTCCAGTGAACACACAAATCCAGGCTATGTTAGTCACCTGGATTACCCTATATATGTTGTTTTATTTTTGATGTTTACATGTTTGAATGTTGTCATTACTGTACGAGGTGCAAAGATACCCTCCGGGCCGACCCTCAAGGGACACCAGAAAACGAATCCACTAGAGGAGAAGACCTCACACCCAGGTAAATACAAATGACACTAACACTAATATCACATAACACCAAGGGATTGAACAATGTGGTAAAAAGGAAGCTAGCCATGACAGAATATAAGAGACTTTCAGGGGACATAATATTCCTACAAGAAACGCACTTCACTGCTGGCTCCACCCCCACGTATTGGGACAAATTATACCCCCAGACATACACAGCTTCGGCAAAGGACGAAAAGAAAAGAGGGGTGGCCATACTCCTAACAAGGAACTCTCCATTCAAGGTAGACAGGGTAAAAAGGGATCCAGAAGGACGATACCTAATAATCACGGGGAGCATAGAAGATACACAAATAACCCTAGTTAATGTCTATGCACCAAATGAAAATAAGAGAATATTTTTCACAAAATTGTTTCGATTGCTGGGCACAACCTCCCGGGGCCGCCTGGTCATGGCGGGAGACTTTAATATAGCCTTAAATGAAAAACAAGACAGATCTAAACCTGCCCTAGCTAAGACAATGGCTGCCCGAAAGGGGGAGAGAAAAACCCTCAGAGAGGGACTTAAAGAGTTTGATTTAAGGGATGCATGGAAGGAGATGAATCCGCAGAAAAGGGACTTCTCTTTCTATTCAGCCCCCCACAAAGTATACACAAGGATAGACTACATATTTGTAGATTCCTTACTGATCCCAAAAATTACAAAGGCTACAATACACCCTATTACTTGGTCAGATCATGGTCCTGTTGAAGTGCACATTGTCGACATACACAAACAAACAAGTAAAGGGACATGGAGACTAAACGAGTCTCTATTAAGGATGCCAGAAGTCATAGCTGAGATCAGTGACGAGGCCTCCAACTACTTCCAAATAAACGAAGGTAGCGTGAACTCACCCTATATCCTTTGGGAGGCCCATAAGGCGGTGGTGAGAGGAAAGCTTATCAGTGTCGCTTCGCATAGAAAGAGGGAGAGACAGAAACAAACAACAAGCCTGCAAGAAAAGATAACGACCCTAGAGGAGGCACATAAAGTAGACCATAGTATAGCCAGGGAGACTGAATTGCGGGACCTCAGAGGGAAACTAAATTTACTACTTACGGATAAAGCTGAGAAGGCCATAGCATGGACAAAACAAAAATTCTACGAGAAGGCCAATAAGGCCGACACAATGCTGGCCACAAGATTAAGGAAGGATAGAATTCAATCTAGAATACATAGCATCAGAAGAAAAGACGGAGTGTGCACAACAAACCCACAGACAATAGCTAATGAATTCACCACATATTACAAAGAGCTATACAATGGAGACAAAGTAGAAAAAGGGAACTCCACCATGAAAAAACAGAGAGCATTTCTCAGAAAAATAAATTTGCCTAAACTCACAGAACAGGATATAACAAAACTATCCCAGCCAATTACGTCGACAGAGGTATTAGATACAATAAAGGGGTTGAAGAACTCCAAGGCCCCGGGACCAGATGGCCTATCCAACATTTACTATAAAAAATTAGCCCACATATTAGTTCCCCAACTACTAAAGATATTTAACAAAGCTCTTGAGGGAGAGCAGTTTCCTCAAACGATGCTGGAATCAAAAATAATATTAATACATAAAGAGGGAAAAGACCCCACCCAATGCAAAAGCTACAGACCGATATCCTTGATCAATAACGATCTCAAAATATTTTCCAAAATATTAGCCACAAGATTGAATACGTATCTTCCGCAACTGATAGACGCAGACCAGGCAGGATTCATACGAGGTCGTCAGGCAGTGGATAACACACGAAGAACAATTGACTTAATCCAGATAGCCAAACACAATAAAACGCCTTCGATGCTACTATCTTTAGACGCGGAGAAGGCTTTTGATCGTGTTGACTGGGGATATATGTTTGAGACACTTCGAGCATTTGGGGTAAAAGGCAAATTTATGAATGCTGTTACATCACTATACGGCACACCCACAGCTAAAGTATCCTATATTAATATGCAGTCTGAGACAATCCACATAAGGAATGGCACAAGACAAGGATGCCCGCTGTCGCCCCTATTGTTCGCATTGGCGATAGAACCGCTAGCAGCCCAAATCAGGGCAAACCCAGATATCGGGGGGATTAAGGTCAAACAAAAAGAATACAAACTGGCATTGTTTGCCGATGACATATTGTTAACCATTTCAAAACCCTTCACCTCACTCCCAAACTTATTTAGTAACTTGTCAGAGTTCCAGAAACTATCGGGATTTAAAATAAACAACGAAAAATCCGAAGCCCCAAATATAAACCTCCCTCAGGAACAACTAAAGCTAATAAAAATAAACTTTGATTTCGCTTGGAAGACACAGGCCATAAAGTACTTGGGAATATGGTTGACTAACTCACCCGACACTATATACGAGACCAACTACCCATCACTAATAAAAACGCTGAAAAAAGAATTAGAAGAATGGTCCAGATATCATATATCATGGTTGGGTAGAATAAATGCCATAAAAATGAACTTACTGCCAAGAATATTGTACCTTTTCCACACACTTCCAGTACAGGTCAGAGCCAGGGACATGCATGAGCTGCAGAAAGCTATCACAAAATTTATATGGAATAACAAAAAAGCGAGAATACAGCTGCCCACATTATATAGATCCAAACAGTCAGGAGGGCTAGCTTTGCCACACTTGTGGCAATATTACCAAGCGGCGCATGTAGGCCAACTGGTTCACTGGCATGCACACAAACAGAGGAAAAAGTGGGTGGAAATTGAGTCCGATGTGATATCTGGGTCATCCATAGAAATGATACTGTGGTTAACAAAAAAAGAAAGACCAGCTCTGAGGGTGCCCCTGGAATCGATCACGCACTCGCTAACCATGTGGGATTCATTGAAACTTAAACACGGGCTAACCACCTACAAATCTCAGATGGCACCACTATTTGAAAATATTAGCTTTACCCCGGGCACGGAACCAACAGCGTTTAAAGACTGGAGCAAGGCAGATATCATAAGGGTAAAAGATCTATGGGCAAACAACGCTATAAAGACGTTTGAGGTAGTAAAGAGAGACTATGGCCTCCCTGACTCGGCCTTTTTTAGGTATCTCCAATTGAGAGATCACATACAGAGGTCAGGTCCGTATAGCGACTTCACAACATTTGAGGATTTGTGCCTCATGGGGGAGGACAAAAAGGGCCTAATCTCTAAAGTATACAGCATACTTGCAGAAGGCAAACAGGAATTGGGGATACAGACCAAATGGAGGACGAGGTGGGAAGAAGAGCTGGGAGAACTAGATCAAGAGCAGTGGGATAACATATTTGAAGGAATAGCAAAGAGCTCCACATGTGTATCAATAAAAGAAAATGCATATAAAATGCTCCACCAATGGTACTACACCCCACTACGATTGTCCAAATTTTTCAGCAACATGTCCCCAGTGTGTACAAGGGGGTGTGGCCAGCAGGGATCGTTTATACATATGTGGTGGACGTGCCCAAAGGTAACAAAGCTATGGAGGGCCACACATGATATGGCGCAGACAATTCTTGGGTATGACTTCCCCCTGGACCCCTGGAAGGTACTGCTATGCAGGCCAATTGAAAACATAGAAAAAACTGATGACAAACTCCTGACACACATATACACAGCTGCCAGATGCGAAATAGCCAAAGCCTGGAAACAGGAACAGCAGCCGGCCATACACGCTGTAAAAGCAAGATTATGGAGGATCTGTCTTATGGAAAAACTGACGGGGATACAAAACGACACAGTACAGAAATACATAGATGTCTGGGAACCGTGGAGAACCTATATAGGAAATAGATATCTTTCAAGGGCTACTCTCCAGTCCTGAAAATCAAGAAATGGGTGAGGCAAAAACACACTAGCTAGGGAAATTATAAAAAAAAAAAAAAAATATATAAAAAAAAAAAAAAAAAAAGAATCAAGAGCTTCGCTACTGAGACAACCTTGGTGTGATGGGAGTCGTAATGGTGTAGATTGCAGTGGTGGGCCTGGAGGGTATCCAGTATCCAGTATCCAGTGTCGGATGCTCTACAAATGCATGGAGGTTAAGCTGGTATGACAACAAAAGAAATGAATATTATAAAAGCAATGACAATTCCTTCTTTTTCTTTTTCCCCTTTTAAGTCTTTTGAGTTAATTTTCTGTATTCATTACTTTAAACACTGTAATAACAGTGATGTCATTATTGTCTCCCCATTGAATGTGTTATCCATATGATACAACTGTATGTGACTCGCAAGTAACATGTTCCCCTTTTTGTGTTTTGTACCCCACTCCCACTTTTCTTAACAAAACAAAAAAAAAAACAAATAAAGAATAAGTTTACAAAAAAAAAAGATTGCCTTTTTAGGATATATAAATCTGGAAATATATGTATCCTCTAGACCCAAATAATGAGTAACATTGGCTCCACTGGTGTATTTTGATTTGAAAAAAGGAAGAATGTGCTTGGACAGCTCTCATTTTTTTATTTTTTTAAATCATACATCATCAATTACCAATATCTTCTTACCCACATTGAGACACCTATTGAATTTGACTGCTTTACATGCGCTCCAATGTAAGCCAAATAGCAAAATGCGGAAATGTTGTTTTTAATGTAAAAGATTACATTTTACAATTTACATCCATAGGCCTTTTATTTAACATTGTATACATTCAAACAATGCTATTGGTTGATGAAACAAAAAAAGGGTTTGCTTCAGGTGAGGCTTGAACTCACAACTTCGGCATAGCTTAGCATATACTGACATATAAGTACCGTGCGCTAACCGATTACGCCACTGGAGCATGTTCCTGTAATGATCCATCTTCTCTTGCCCCAATTGCCCTCCACCTCTGCTCTTTTAATCTCTGACATCCAAGTTAGATCATTTTCCCATTACTCCTTTTAATCCCTTTTCTTTTTTTTCTGCCTCAGATCTGTTTCATTCTGTACATTGAATGTGGTTAACAAAAAGTATTTCTCGTCATTGTTCAAAAACCCAATAGAAGCAACATTTTACAAAGATAATGTTGTTTAAACAATGTGTACAAACAAGTCATGTATTTCTCTTTATGAAAATGTTCTCATGGTTATTTAGTTCATATTGGTCATCATTCATTAGTGAGTGTTACCCATATCCGCTCAAGAGCTATCTGTGTGACTGTATTCAGTACTACCAGCTATGTTGTCATGGCCGAGTGGTTAAGGCGATGGACTTGAAATCCATTGGGGTTTCCCCGCGCAGGTTCAAATCCTGCTGACTACGTTGACTTTTTCAGTGGTAACGTGTTATTAAAAACTTCACTGCGCTTTGCATTTTGTTTGTATCTGCTTGGCAAAGCAATCTTTACTTACTGGAATATGTGGCACACTAAAGAAGAAAACACTCTGAATTCTTCAAACATTTTCCAAGTTATACATTTTAGGGTGCTGCTGGCTGTAAAACATTTAATAAAGAACTCAATTTCAATAAATGCATTGTCTTCTATTGATAAGTATCTCTATGCTGCAACATAGTGCTAAGAGGTCATTTGTGTGCAATACTTTGCACAACATAAAATAGAGGAGAAACGGCTTACCCCTACAGAAATAACTTAAGGTGACAAAGGATAATGAGCACTTTAGTGTGAGAGTGAGGGAATTCTTCCACTTTATAATTACAGATAATATTTGAATTCTTCTTAAGGACTGTGCTAAGTACTGCATGTATTGAGATTTGTACATTCTTTACAGTCTGCCAAAACTATATTGTTTAAATATAATGGGAATAATCAATGTTATAGTTCAACTGCTTATCACACTTCAGCACAAATAGCTTTTTTGTTATGAAAAAGCATTTGTAATGTTTTATTGTTATCATTCACAAAAGATAAGCAGTGCTTTCTAAACCTGTTGAAGAAATAAACAACTTAGCTTGAATTTTACTGAAAAATTGTCATTAATGTACTGTAATAATTGTACTGTAACTTCCTGAAGTTTACAGAAAATTAAGAAATTAATCAAATGTAAACTTTATGGAATCTTTTGTGAAACAGAATGATTCTCATTAAGAACAAATGTACTTTGTACTTTGATATTAAATTCAGAGACAGAACATTTTATATTAAAATCAGATTTAATTTTTGGGGGGGTTCAATATGATCTTATAGGGGTTCTGTATGTTTTTGTCTTGCAGATTAACAAAATTGAATACCTAATTCTTGGACATGTTTATTTTGTTGATACTTTTGCCATAGTCTGCATATTGATAGTTCCCTCTAGATACCCAAGAGATCAATGTTGGTATCCCTCCACCCTTTGTATGTCAAAATTGATCAAAAGCAGAAAAAAACAAGATAAATGCTGCACACCAAAAACTGAAAACTGTAACTGATACTTGTTGTTACTGGTGCTCTTGATCCAGGGGAGTCCCTGTGAATGACAGACTCCAAAGTCAGCAAAAAAAACCAGAGGGTTCAGGGATCTAGGGATTTAAAGAATTTATTAAATCAAATACACAACGTTTCAACCATCAAAAAGTGGTCTTTCTCACTTGAGAAAGACCACTTTTTGATGGTTGAAACGTTGTGTATTTGATATAATAAATTCTTTAAATCCGTAGAGCCCTGAACCCTCTGTTTAAAATTGATCAAAAGACATGATTTTTTGAGTGAGTTGCAAAGTTCAAATGTGTTGGAATATTTTATTCTATGCTTAAGGCATTTAAAATATCTTTAATATTAACATCAAGCCTTGTTCCTTCATATTTACTTTAACTGTGTTACTCAAATCTTCAATGTGGTTTTAGCATGTTTTCCTTTAGCTTGCTATGTAATTGGCAAAAAAAAGAAGATTCTTTATTCCTCTTCTATGTTGTCATTTATGATTGCCCACTCTGATAAAGCATAAAGCATAAAGCAAGTAAAACTGAAAGAAAAGGTGGTCGTACATGCAAAACTTCTTTCAGCACTCTTGATTTCTACCACATACAAGATCCACTCTGCTATAGCAGTAAGAGAATTTATTCAATTGAAGACTCTGGTGAAATAGCATGGGGTTGTACTACAGTGAGGATTAACTCTTAAGAGGGATTTAAAAACAAAACGTAGAAAGCTTTTGTTCCAGCACCGCTATTCAGGTGCAAATTGTGTTTGAAAAAAAATTTCAGGCTTGATTGAAAGGTAGAATGTCACTTTGCTAGGGTGAATTTTAACTCTTAATGAGGTTTTGTATTGAGTTTAGATTTGTTTATTAATCATTCTCAGGCGGTAGGTGGAGGAAATGTAATAACAACAGATTATGAGAGAGGTGAGAAGTGGTTTACATATGGTGAGCAAGATACGAATGTGAGAGGTGAATAGTTGGGTTAAGAAGGGGGGATAGGCTGACCCCTACTTAGTACAGATAGACAGGATGCTCATTAAAGATTGCCTTTTTAGGATATATACATCTGGAAATATATGTATCCTCTAGACCCAAATAATGGGTAGCATTGGCTCCACTGGTGTATTTTGGTTTGAAAAAAGGAAGAATTTGCTTGGACAGCTCTCATTTTTTATTTTTTTAAATCATACATCATCAATTACCAATATCTTCTTGCCCACATTGAGACACCTATTGAATTTAAAAAACAATGGGATGTGGGGAAAGGTGAAGGGGATGGGTGGGGAAGTGGATTGGGCGCTCCCAAGTGAACCAATAATGTTGTTGGGAATACAACTAATATCACACAATAAACACCAATAGTGAAAAATAAATAAGTGTAA